>NW_004524633.1:10115007-10128146 GCF_000260255.1 Octodon degus
CCATGGACTCATTCTTTTTCTTTTTTATTAATGTGAGCTTCTTTTCAGAGAATAAGGGATAAGTCAATGTACAAATGAAAGAGAAGAATAATGTGTAGAAAATAATAGTACAGGGGCTGGGGAGATAGCTCAGTGGAATAAGCACTTCCCTGGCAAGTGCAAGGGCCTGAGTTCAATCCCTGGTTCCACACCCCCCACACAAATAAAAGAAAAAGAAAACAATAGTACATTTTCTTCCTATTTATTTTATTTTATGTGACACCATTCCTGATTAGTTGAGGAAAAAAATACAGAAAATATCAGTAATTCAACCAGTAACTGCTTCATATCAAATGCTTTTCTTCTTTTTTTATTTCCTTTTGCTCAATTATATTCATAATTATGTAAGTATAAATAATTACAGCAAAAAGAGAGAGTAAAGGCATCTTCTGGAAGCCAATGGATAAAAATGTTTTCATTGCACACAAGAGTATGAGTCTCTCTAAAAGAAAAGATTGCTTGCATTTATGTGATAGTGGTCACCGTAAGCTACTTGATATGGTATTGAAAGGAAGTCAGCGATTATTTTTTTTTCTTCTTTTTAATTTTTGACCAGTTTCTTTGACCAATTTTTTTTTTTTTTTGCAGTACCGGGGATTGAAGTCAGACCCTTGCCTTTGCCAGGGAAGCGCTTATTCCACTGAGCCATCTCCCTGGTCCCTTCTTTGAGCAATTAAGCATGCTTATATCTGGTAATCTGAGCAACCAATCTGAAGACAACGATACACAATATAACGATGGTTAAATCCCTGTCGTTGTGCTTAAATTCTGTATTGTTTCTTTTCTTTTTTTTTTTTTTTTACTATTTTATTGTTCTTTATAGAATTAAAAGGAGGCCAGTGAGATAGCTCAGCAGGCTAAGCCCCAGAGTAGCCAAACACAGGCACCAGATTCAATCCCTGGCACCACATGCCATGCCAACCCTGCCCCCCTGGCAGGCTGAACCGCTAACCAAGTCTGGTGTGGTGGTGCACACCCGTAATCCCAGTGAAAACAGGAGGATCACTATGAGTCCAAACTGCATAGTGAAACCCTGTACAAATCAATCAATCAATCAATCAATCAATCAATCAACCAAGCAAATAAATAAATAAATAAAAATAAAAAGTAAAAAAGATGAAATGTCTTAGTTCTTTTTATTTATTTATTTATTTATTTTATTTATTACATTTATTTATTGTGTGTGTGTGTGGCCAGCTCAGCCCACCAGGGGGCGGGGCTGGCTGGCATGTGGTGCTGGGGGATCGAACCGCGGTCCCCGTGCTTTGCCAAGCTTGTTTCAAGTAGGTGCTTTAGACCACTGAGCCATCACTCCAGCCCCCCTTAGTTCTTAATATCTACGTAAGTCCAAAACTTGTGCTTTGACTCGGAACACAATAGTCAAGAAAGTCATTCCTAATTCATCTCAATATTCTGAAGATTCAGGTTTCACTAATGGGAGAATTTACAATGATTAAAGAGGAAGAAAACAACGAAGAAAAGTGGAAACCTTGCGATGCCACCAGCAGGTCTCCACCGAGCTGCTCCAAAAGGCTTCACGGTGGTCCCAGTAAGAATCCCTACTCCCCTCTCTCCTACTTCATGGACAGTAAGGTGACTCCACATGCTATTTGATTGGTGGGGTGCATTTTTCTTTGGTGAAGCAGAAGCTCACATTTAACAGTCACCAACAGACAAGGACAGCAGCTGACAGTTGAAGATGTCTAATTTGGCATCACAGCTCTGTTTATTATATTTACTTTAGAGTTTGCTCTTTCTGTTGTTATTTATTGATAACTAGACATTGATAGAGCATTTTAGGTATAATAAGAGTGTCATGACTGAGGAGCGCCCTACACACCTTCAAGAGAGAAAAAGTAAAATTTGTTGAAAACCAGGTTGCATATAAACAACATTAAGAAGTCAATCCCTGAGATATAATTATGATCCCAACCCAAGACTACAAAAACTCACTGATGATGTATTCAATGATAGAAAGGAAATTTTTCCTATTAAATTATATCATTAATATGGTACCATGTCAAAGTTTAATAATTTGATAAAAATCATTCCTGTTTTAGAACTCAACATATCTAGATTTGTCTTTCCCTGACATTTATTAAAGCTTATATTTTAAAAACTTGCTTTCAAAATACTTACTGATAAAATTAATACAATTAGCTATCTAAGCTTGATCACAGTGATGTATATTTATGAATACAAGTCAAGTCTTCATATTTCACTTATAAATCAGGTAAGGTGCACACCTGCAAGCTATTCTTAGTGACTTCAATGTTTCAAATTATATGATGGAAGACAGTGAAGCACAGATTCAGCAAAAAATAGAGAAAAGAAGGTCCATTAAGAAAATCCAGTATACACACATATTTATATTGTGTACTTTTGTTACTTTTTTGGATTAGCAATGCACATAGTAATTACTAAGTACAGTAGCAGATGAGCAACTTTATCCTGTACAATTTCACTCACTTTGCAGCACACAGATCTTTTTCACCAAGAAGTAATGAAGATTTAAATTCATATGGAAAGAAAATTTCACGATAGGCTACTGAGTTTGCCACTGTTGTCTGTCATTTAGTTATTGCATTTATTTAATTTCAAACTTCTTTCTGTGTAACTCTCATACATTTGAAATAAAATATGCAAATAAATTCAGTCTCTGGAGAAGGGCAAATTCAACCATGAAGCAGAATAGATTTCCATTTTCCTAATGCACTTTGGCACTTCTGTGTGTCCACTTGCGTTAGCCTATGAAAGTAGCCCCAGCTCCATCAGCCCTCAAGACTGTGTTAAAATGACATGGCGAATTTAGAGTTCTAAGAGTAAATATATCTCATATAGAAAAGGCCTTCCAAATCACGTAGGTATAGCAGAAACATTCCACGCATTTTAAATGCCTATAATCATCATTCTCAACCACAAAATGTAATCTGTGTTCTTTCCAAATGATTACTTTCCTCCACAAGTATTAGTGACACAAAACCAAGTATTCGTGTTGCACTATGGTCAACACCTTTATAACGATGTTCAGGCTGTTGCAAAAGAAAGAGAGGACTGCACCTGTCAGGCACGTTATGTATTCTGACATGTAGCACCCAGTAATTAGGCAGGCACCTCACTGCAGAACATGATGAGGAAGAACATGAAAATGACATCAGAAGAAAAGTGATACAGAAAAGTTCCACTAAAAGTCATAACGTCTGCAACCCCAATAAGGTGGAGGAGAAGCTCCATTTTTAGAGTATTACCTTGACTTAACTGCAGGAAACGAACTATGAAAATCACAGTGGCTTGCAGAGGCAAGGTGAGACTGCCTTTAACAAGTCCCTGTGACCCGTAGTTAAATAGTTCCTGCAGGAACCATCCCTTCCTCACAGAGCACGGTGGGTGGGGAGCATCGCTAAGTGCTTTTGGATGAGAGGAAGGTGAGAGATCAAGGTCAAGGTTCATGGCGTAATTTATTTTTGGTTTGTTTTTGTATGCCTAATAAAGATATATTCCTGCACAGATCTCTCCAGATGTTTAACTCTACTCATTTCTGCAGTAAGATATGTCCATCTAACATTTGAAAAAAGTATAGGATAAATATTAACTTGAAGGGTTTGTTAAAATCTTGTTTACACACTGCTTGCACCATTAGAAAATAACAGTGCACTCAATGCTCAGTATCCTTTCATAGATGTGTAAGTTTGTTCATTTCTTTCATTAACTATTCATACCTTTCTCCTAGCTTGGTTTTCTTTTTTTAAAAGGAGTATCCAAGAGTGAGTTTAGGTATTAAAACCTTTTAAAGCATTTTTTTCCTCTTCTAAGTCCAGGGGATGGAACAAAATGCCACATAAAAGAATTTAAAAAGGAGGAAATTGTCTCCTTCTCTATATAATCTGACCGACTTTCTGGGTCAGGCTCAGTGTGGGCTCAACCGACTGCGGCAGGGAAGCCAGGATGCGCCAGTAAAGGTCACTTCTCCCCACTGGTCCTGCTCTCCTGCGCCACCCCCTCACTCAGCTCCCATTGTTCCCAGGGTTCTGGATGGAAAAATGTAGGTAAAATCAAGTAATTCAGACAGAATGAGGAGAAAGGAAGAGAACCAGAATTAAATAAGTTCTTCAACAAAAATGAACTGCCAAAATAAATGTTTATTACCATTTTATTTTTTTTCAGGTGCAATATATTTGAAATTTGGAAGCCTAAACTACACGTAATTTAGTTCTCCAAATGGTACTTTGATAATAAAGGTCATTTTCATTATCTATGAATAATTATACCTTTTTTCATATAAAGCATTAATATAATAGTTTGCTCATAGTCTGTATCTTTTGTTTTCTATCTATTTTCTTTTCTTTTTTTAGCAAAAATGCCAAGTGAGCCATTTTATATTTTGGAAATAATGAGGCCCATATGGACAGAGGAACTAGATGAGACAATACAGAAGAATTGAAAGAGATGTAATGAGTTTTTGAAGTGTTAAGATGGAAGCTTGTATGTCTCCATATTCATTGTTGGTCAAGTAAATAGGTCATTTTTTTCTCTTGCGATTGAACTTGGCTGATACAAATATCACTTTTGAATAGAAGAGGAAATAATGATGTTATCTATATACATGTTCATTGGTTGTTTTGATGGATAGCTGTCATTACCATGTACAATTTATAGGAGAGGAAATGGAACTTGGCCGATTGATGACAACACAATAAATAAGTCAACCTAGAAGAGCAGTACCTCACCTGTAGAACTCTTTCTTTAGAATTATCCATGGTTTTACCAAGTGTATGGTGCTGGATTGGTGTTTTGGAAAATCTCTTTAACTGCAAGAGTTACATCATACAAACCTGCTCTAAAGCCTACTCCTAAAGTTTACCACTGAGAAGAATCATGAAACCTTCCAGAACTTCTTGTCAATTTGTTTTATGCAATAATACATAGCAAACAACCACTGAATTTCATATTTATTTCTTAATCCTGCTCTTCATCCTCCATAACAGAAATCATTGGAACTCAAATATAAGACTCCCTTCTTCTCGACTTTAGAGAATTAAACAAGATAAGCCATTCCTTTTCTCTTGACATGTCAGGGACAGTTCCTCTTCTATGTTCTGTTTTTGTGAAGGTTAACATATGGATTCTTACATAATATTCTAATTTTGATTTCATTTAAATCTAAAATTAGTGCAGTTTCCCCCACTTGTGCTTTTCTTTTTAGAATCACTCTTCTTTTAAAGTGCAGTTTTGCCATGTTTATAAAAAGCACTATCTTGGGATAAAAATACTCGTTGGACAACACAATCCTCAAAGCCTCTATCTGCTACCAGCTAGAAAAGGACAAGTAGAATCCAATGCTCAGAGAAGAAATTATTCTGTGATAGGTGACATGTAACCTTTGGGGTCACGGATTCAAGAGTTCCAGATAGGTCTCCCTGCATCTAGCCCTGTTCATCATTCTGCACTGAGCTAGCTATTACATGCCGAGCTGCTCATTGACCGCAATCATGTGACTCATATCTTTGTCTTCTCTTCTTGACAACATCAGTATCTCATAGATATTTGGGCATTTGGAAAATGAATGAAATACATTATAGGTTTTGCAACTTTGGGGACAAAATTAATTGTGACGGTCAGACAGCTTAGTCGATATAATGCCAGTTAAGGAGAAAAAAACATGTGGCTGTTAAAAAGCTGAGACTGGAATGAACAATAAAAATAATCTTAGCTGTCAAAAATGTACATGCAGGAAATGACAGGAAGGGAAAACATTGGCTAAGAAGAGATTTAAAAATAATTTGACTGAAAATAAGTCCCCTCTGCCACTGTCCAGCAAGCTTGTCAGTTTAATTTGCTGTTGGAAAAAAAGAAGGGACAGGAGTCAAAACAGGTGTTTGGTGCTTTCTCTTTTTTAATGGGGCAAAATCAAGTGAGAACACGCTCTGCCAGCTGTGAAGAGCTGCTGACACCTGTGGTTGCCACATCCCGAGACTGTGAGATCGGTCACAAGCACATAAGCGAGCTGATACAGGGAGCCCAGGACTCCTGGACAGGGACAAGTCAGGAGAAAAGCAGAACTTGAAAAAGACAGAAGACAGAATAAAAGTGTCCATAAAATGCCCATTTTCAAAATGCTTATTTTCCTAATTAGTACCAAGTCATACTCTTTCTTTTCCCTCCAAAGAACTTGTGATGAAAGTGGATAAAAATGAAATTTCTGCCTTCTGTGCAGAGTGCAACCCTATCTACCTGGCAGGCTCAACTTCAATGTTGCAATACTCCCTCCTGGCTATTTATAATCTCCCTAACACCCAACCACGAGACACTGGTATCTCATTTCTCTGTACTTTGGTCCCTCCCAGGTTAGTGGGAAAAAGGAAAGTAGAGTTGTGTGGAGCACAAAGGAAAATATGCTTTTGCCACAAGTATAAGGGGATGCATCTCGCTCATGTGAGAGCAAGTGAACAGCTGTTTGCTGCTATAAATCTGGGAGGGGACTGGGTGGATAAAGTGCTTCTTTTGAACTCAGGATGTCAGTATGCCCCAGTTACATGATAAAAGACAATTTAAAATAGACACACATGACAAGTCACGAAGGCGTGTCATGGAATGCTATGAAGAAACCTCGGAAAGAGCGTTGCAATGTGATGGTTGACAGAACACAGGAAGGTCAGCCGTGGGACGGTAGATTCATGCTAAGACATGGCAGGCACAAAACTGAGTGCTGTGTCACTGTGAATATTCCTTTTGAGTTGTACTTTCTCCTTAATTTCCTAACCTAGTACCATCTGCATGATTTTGGTCATGTCGATGAAGATCAATTCAGGCCCAGTGGGGGTGAAGAACATTCTGAGAACCGACTGGAAAGGGATTGTGAGAGAATGTAAGAATTCAAAGGATATTAATGGGCTCAGCATGTCTGATAAGGTCATTACCAGCACGGCCCCAAATAAGATGCAGCTTATATAGAATAATTTGGAAGATCAGTGGGTGGGCTGATACCTTCGGGATAGGGAAGTTTGGGTTTTGAAAGGGCAATCTGTTGATATTACAAAATTGTATGCATGGAGAAATATTGACATAGATCAAATACTCACAAATAAAGTATGTAACTGAAGGTTCCCAGATTTTTATGGGTGATTCAGGTAATAGAAATATTTCATATGCTTTGTGAGGTTGATTGAAAATAATAACCGTATACCAAGCAGGACCACAGAGGTGGGCAAGTAGTGGTCAATAACACTAGTCCTCAGGTAGCCGACTTTCATAGAAACCATAAAGCACTCAAACCCATCTTTAGACTAAGGTAGATTCGCCACGAATGATAGAAGTATCAGTGTGAAACGGTGGCCTAGGTGAAGGGCCTTACACAGGGTTTTTGATTGAAGGTTTCAGGAAGGCTTCCAGAACTGGTGATGTCTTTGAGTTGTAGTTAGCTGCCACTAAAAATGGTGCTGCCGAAGGCATGCAGGCAAAGAAACAGAATAACCAAGAGGATGAAGAGTCTCGTAACACCCTAGGTGGAGAAAGAGCCTAAAGGGATGTTGTTGACTGAGTTTAGGAGACAGGTGGAAAGGGAGGTGTGGGCATGGGTGTGGAGTCAAGCATTTCCAAGAGCTCAGAATTCTGTTGAAGGCACAGGGACATCGGGTCTCTATGCATCCCTCTGATACAATGAAGAAAGTGTGATTTTCAAAACTATAGACAGCCAAAACAATTAGCATAAAAATAGCACAGATGAATATGTGGTTTGGGATGACAGATCTTAAATTTCAATTTTTGCTTGCATCTAATAATCCTTTTTTAAAATCTTAGTTTTATAGTCATTTATATTAGGAATTCTATAATTTGCTGCCACTTCAAAAACATGTTGTTGAAATGTAAATAGAACTGTGACAGCAAAAGAACCACAGAATCCAGGGGTTCTCCCAAAACACGACTATCCTCTGCTCCCTCCTCCTACTGCGGGTCTGCACCCAAGCAAGAAATCAGGAACCGCAATCCTTTCCCAGATTTTAGTTGTCTAAACCCCCATCATGGACAGGAGCGCCTGGAATCAGTGAACACAGTAGGACAGGCCTCTATCACACTTCACTGTTCTCTATTTTGGTTCCAAGGAAAGGCAATTACAGGCACTGTTTTGCTCTTTGGACAAGAGAAACTTCCAGTCCAATGTGAGTTCAGCCGAAGCGTTCTGCTCCTGGAAAGTCATTTCCTGCTTCCTGACTTTCTCTGTGTGCTGCTCATCGTGTAGAAGGATTTTTTTTTTTTTTTTTAATTTTTTGGTTGTCTTGGGATGCCTTAAAGGTGGGTCTGGTAAGGCATGAGAATCCAGACTCTTGTTCCTGCCTGCTTTGCTTAAGCAGACACTTAGACAATTGAGCTAATGGGCAGGCCCTCAATTATTAAACTGTTCTTTTTTTTTCTGGCGGAACCAGGAAATGAACTGAGACCTGCAAGCGCATATTCTACTGAGCCATGTCCCCGGCTGCTCATCCTGTGGAATGAGACACATAGCAGTTTCTTACTGACTTCCGCAAGCCCATGACCATATTCTCGTGAAGGTGTCCAGTGTTGGGTTCTTTTCTCCTTTGCAAGCACCTAAAGTAATGAGATCTTCCTTACATTTAGTTTCTCTGACTTTATTCAAGGAAACATCAGAAAGGGAAAGGGAAACTTCCCTTTAGCCCAACAAAACTGGAGACTATTGTGATATTTTTATTACCATAAAGTAACTATAAGTAAACTTATAAGTAATATTTCCAAGATTAGAAAATAACTACTAATATTTGAAGGTATTAATTGAACATTATGCTCTGGTGATCAATCACAGGGGCTTCTAGAATGCAGAGATTGCTTTTGGTGCCCTTGAAAATTAGGTTCTTAAAATATCTACTTTGCTGACTTGTTCCAGAACATTTTTTTTTTAAATTTGCTGCTCTGACATTTGACATTTAGTACTTGATTTTTTTTTATTCATGCTGTTGAAAACCTAAGCAATATGAAAATGGCATGCATGGCGATTAATAGGTAGGTGTTTACCTAAGAAATTATTTAAAAGTGTGTAGGAGGAGCCCTTGTCCCAAGAGACTTTACATGGGCAAAGGGAGGAAGGAGCAAGGTGCTTCACAGTTAATTAAATTTGGGAGTTGTGGAATTCAAGAGATTCGTGTTGCACATTAGCATTTTAAAAGCTCTAGGGAACACAAAAGAGGAGGAGAAAATAAAGCCTGCTCAACTTCTTGTACTTGGCAGGATTTCCAAAATGCTTTAACAATGTAGCTCCTCTTGTTTTAAAATACCTCCTAATGTTATTACCATTGTAGCAATATTCTTTTCTTTTTTTCACAGTTTTTTTTTTTTTATTTTTTAGAGAGTACAAAATAGTATTTTTTCAATAATTTTATTGAGAAACAAATAGCAATGAGACAGTTTCAAATCTGATTAGTAGGACAGTTTCAAGAATTAATACATTTCATATTGTTGTCTTAGTGGTTATTCATTGTACAAGATGCAGGCATGATATCCTGTTTACAAACACTATTAGAACAAAACTTTCTATCCATCGAATTAAGATAATGTAGCTGTATATCTATCCTAGCTATTTTGAATATGCAGATACAAAATGATCATTCATTTGTATCCCCCATTTTTTGTTTAGTTCTGTCAGAGAAGAGTATTCCATTGTCATTAAATATTATAAGTTCATGAATTAATTCAGCAAAACATTCCAAAGTAGTCTAGTAGTTTATAATAGTAGTGGGTTTGCTATAAGATTGGCAATGTTGGAAGTTGTTTACTTGAGCCTTTTATAGCTCAGCATATTAATACTTTTATACAATTTTTATTTTATTTTATTTTTCATTTCATTTTATTTTATTTTTATTTTTTGGTGGAACCGAAGATTGAACTCAGGTCCTTGCACTTGCCAGAGAAGTGCTTATTCTACTGAGCCATCTCCTCGGCCCCTAGCAATATTTCTTGAGTGCTTATTGTCCACCTAATATTTTGTAGTGCAGACATACCTTGTGTGACAATTCTGTCATTTATAGTTGCTTATACCTGTTCTCCTTTGAATAGCACACAGCTATGGAAAGGAAATCCTGCCAGTGGTAAGTGGTGGAGCAACTTTGAATCTGGGGCTATTAAGCACCACAGCAATGTTCTTAGTGAACGTTGCTGCTTTTCTTGCGAAGTTGTTTTTAGAATTCATTTGGAAAGCGTGTTCTGAGATAGTGGTGCACGCTTCTCAGGTGTATTTTTATTACAACTAAGCTCACTTTAAAGTTTGTTGAATTATTTTCTTAATTATATTAGGAAACATATACCATGAATGGCATACAATGTAAAATCCATTTAAATATGTATGAAATGTTTAACGATCTACTTGCTCTAAAACATATTAATAATAATATGCTTATATATAAAACTTATTTAAGTAACACATCTTGATAATTATTTTGGGATTATGAAAGCAATATTAAAATAATATCTTCAACAAGTTAATATGGGGTTTTAAATGTAGTATTTCATTTAATTTTGCTCGAACACAAAACCAGTAATAGCTACTACTTATTAATACTTTACAAGAAAAATAGACTTCTAAATAATACAGATTCCTGAATCTTAGCATGAGCATAAATGTGACAGCTGTCTCTGAAACTCCCCACAAGAAAGTGTGCTCTCAAAACACAGCACCAACATTGAGGAATTCAATTTTCTTTAGAATTTTACTGTGGAATTTTGTTCTAAGGAAATGTTTAAGAAATTGATCTGAGTTCAATCCCCAGCTCCTCAAAAAAAGAAAAAAGAAAAAATTGAGCAAGACTTTCTTCCTTGTAATGATATAGCAAATACCTTGTTTGTCTCTTTTTCATAAGGGTCTACAGAATCTACTACATAGATCGGACTTGGAGTGATCTGCTTGTGATCAGCTTCCGAAAGAGCTGGGATTACAGGCTAGCCACCAAGCCCAGTCTCAATTGCCATCTCAGGGAGACCCCATCCCCCTCCCCCTGCCCGGAGGTGGGGAGGGCACAGCATGCTGGGGATGGAATCTGATAGCTGCTTTAATCTGTTGAGCTATTTGGCAGGCCCTTCAATTATTTTTTTTTTAATTTTTTGGGGAACTGGGGATTGAACTCAGACACTTGGGCTTGCCAGGCAAGCGCTTATTCTACTGAGCCATCTCCCCAGCCCCCCTTCAATTATTATTGAGAAGACAGTCTTTAGAGAGTCACAGTGATAAAAGTAAAATTGTCTCCTTGTTGTTTCTCAATAAAATTATTAAAAAATAAATAAAACTAGCAAACTGAATATATATATATATATATATATATATATATATATATATGAAATTATTTTTCCAAATTTGTCACATAATCATACTTCCTAGAGGAAACATGAGTGAAAATTCTTCCTGTGATGCATTGTTATAAAGCTTCAATGCTTTTATGAGTATAAATAAAATTGTTAATTAATTTTGTTTTTGAAAATGTTATAGTGTTTAGCATGACATTTTTACCTTTTGCTAAAACAAGCACATGGATCTATTAAAACCGGTGGTTGTAAAAATACACATTTTATTGATAATTCAGGCTGTGATTATCTATAGTTATACTATTCAACTATAATTATGCTATAGTCCAAGAGTTAATCGATGCACTTTTTGGGTCAGATTTCCCCACAGATACGATAACTATTAATATCTTTCAGGTGTCTTGGAGTCTGTGATCAAGATAACCTCAAACAGTAACAGAGTCAAACCTGGCCTCCACCGCTACCTCCTCGGTACCAAAGATCTAAGCAAACTCAAACTGCCACTGTTTGCTGCAAAGGGAGAAAAGAAGAGGAAAAAGAATATGGTAGCTTTTATTTTAAGCTAATTTTCTCAATTTTAGACATCGTTCTTCATTCTCAGATCATTTCATCTTACATTTTTTAATTGCAATGTCTTATTGAGTTAAAAAAAATGTCTTGGTGTATCATGAATAGATTTGAATCCAGTTTGGAGGAATAAAAAAGTAACCCAGACTGACCCAAAGACAACAGGATACAAAACTAAGAGTAAGTGAGACAATGTTTAGGGAAGATATATAGGTGCAAGAGGACATTAGCATTTTTATCTACCATCTTTTACAAAGATTTTAATATAATCACTGAAATTGTCAAATGCACACATGAAAGAGTGTCACATTGGACCCCATTAGCATGTAAAATCACGATGTCAGTCAAGAAACACCCACCAAATCCACATAAAACCAACAAATCCCTCCAATCTAGGTGATATAGGAAATGTGTCTTTATTTTACCGAGAGGGAATCTGACAATTAGTAGAGTTAAAATCTCCTGAAGAGTAACAATTGTGAGCAGAATTACCTGGTTTTGAATCAGGCATCAGTGCTGCTGGAAGCTGCATTCTCTCTGTCTACTTTTCTGTCTCCCAAAATAAAAATGGTGAGATGGTCATCCTAGAGTTAAAAATAGATAGTAGCTTGGAGACAATTTTACGGTTAATGGAATCTCTAAGTAGCTCCATGATAGAGGTAACATGCCTGAGAATAACAGAAAATATTTTACTCTTAAATGCTGGGGTCTCTCTTTCTTGTTTGGAGAAAATAACTCATAAGCTTAGAAGTTGGACAGCAATTTATGAAAGGCCAAGGACGAAGAGCTGAAATATTTGAGTTCATTCTAAAAACCACTGCTCTGCTTTAACCTTGTCTTAGGTACAGGTTTACCAACTTGTGTTCAATGAACAGATACTAGATGCCACAATACTGATCTTCCTAGAGCTCCTAGCGCTGTATCTATTTAAGTACAATCTCTGGATCTTTGTGCATGAAATCTCACTTGTAACCAAGTTACTCATCTGAATTTGTATAGACAGCTTTACTGGCAGGCTTTGAGCTTGTCATTATGCATTTAGATATAAGGAATTTTGCTTTTGACTTTTTTTTTTACATCAACCATAACCTCTTAAGGTCATTTTTTATTGTTTTGTATAATATGACAAAATATGTGTGCTGAGTGAATGTGGTATTCATTTCTGTGTAAATATATACAAGTACTCTCTCTCTCTCTCTCTCTCTCTCTCCATATATATATATATCTCTCTC
>NW_004524633.1:10128246-10138600 GCF_000260255.1 Octodon degus
GACTTTGCATGAAGTAATGCTACTTATTTATAGCTTGAGTAGATAAATAATTATAATAAAAAAGACTACATCGGTTTACAGAAAGCAAACTGAATGCTGCAGAGAGTCAGCACATGGAGAGCTGAGGAGTAGAGGGCGAGATTGACTCCAACTTCATTCACTTTCTTCAACTGTGCAATCTACACTTAATATGGCATTTGACATTATGTTTGTCATTATTTCTTTACATAAGCAGGCCCCTCCGGTACAGCGAGCATCTGAAGAGCGAGAACGTGTATTGTAACCTTAGGACTTGGCAAGATGCCTGGCGAACTTTAGCATGCAAGGATGTTTGCAGAAGGAGGAGGTGGAAAAATAAATGAATGATCACTTTGTACAAAACACTCAAATGAACTTTTAAATGACCCACCACATTTTGCCGTCCAGATATCCCAGAGCTATCACTGTTGCTGAATTTATATTGTAGACTTTGAATTTTTCTTAAGACAGATGTAGTGGGTCTTTCTTGTAAATCCATTACAATCCAATTATTTTCTGCTGCAGAAAATTGGTTTTCTTTTAATTAGTCATAGTTTAAAAAAGGATCTTCTCAAATTAGAAAGCAGTGCAAAAATAAAAGAGTTTTAGTTATGGTGAATTAAGGAAAGGGATTCTTTAAAGCTATTTTATGAGTAATCTTAAAGAGATTCACAGATTCTTATTTGCAAAACTATCATTGTTTACATAAATTTACCATAAGGAAAAAATGTAAGCCCCGTGAGGGCTAATATATTTTTATACATAACAATTTAACTTGATCTCTGAAGCCATGGAATATTACACAGTTCATTAAAAGGATTAAGTAAATATTTCTGTTGTAGATGAACAAGTTGATGAATGAACTACTACTGTCATCTGAATTATGTGCCATCAAAACAAATGGTGCACATTTACCCATCTATTCCAAATTGACAGGACTCACTATACCATTTTAAAAATTGTGAACTTTTGTGGAGTGTCTACTGTAATACTGGTGCTATTCAAAGGCCTCAGAACAGAGCCAAAAAATGAAGAATCCCTTTGCATAAATGTAGAGTTTATTGATGTAAGAAAATAATTATACATGGTGCTTTCGCACTGCGGCTATAGCGCAACACCAGAAATAGATAAAGAGACATAAAATTTATTATTGAATAATAATTACTGTCACAAAGAAAAATGAATCAGCCCGAGGGGAGAAGTTAGCCAAGAGAGACAATGTGTCCATCTAGGAGGAAAATGCCAGGAGTAGCAGAGGCTGGCATGGCTGCTAGGAAGCCCAGCCAAGCAGGGCAAGAGGCCACTGCAAGGATTTTGTGCCTTCACTGTCCTGTGGCTGAGGACACTGGGGACATCTTTGTGTGCAAAGATGACCTAGCTAGGATAGGTGCCAAACACACCCCTCAGGCTGTGAATTGGGAAACACAGTGAATGCAACAAGATCTCCCGGCAAATGCAAGACACAGTAGTAGCTTTGGAAAGATGGTGGCCCTGCAATTGGAGAAATGTGAGCCGAGGTGCGCCGTGTGCTTACAGCAGAGTGCATGGTGGGTTGGTGTCCTGGGAATGGCAGGAAGGAAAGGTGGAGAAGCCAAAGGTGACCCTAGCATTTTTACATCACAGAATAAAGTATGCTGGCTTTATATTCATAGCTCTTGAATTTCTGTGCTTATTTACGAATTCCTATTTAGCTGAAGAGACAGATGAATCTCAGTGACTTAAAATACTATGGTAAAATAATCTATTTAGAATGCTCTTTCTTTTTCACATGTATATATAGTGTTAATCATATGGACACAGCATACAAGCCTATTTACATAATTGCATGCACTATAAAATGCTCTAAATCTAAAGAGTCTTTTCTTGTTCCACAATAGAAAATTGTGACAGAAAAAAAGTCATAGAGGATAATGGTGTATTATAATGCCTCTGGATCATCTGCTCTGTTGGTTCCATCCACATGAACCTGAAAATTCTTTAAAAGTAATAAAAGCTATGAAGTACTGAAAAAATGACAGGACCATGTAAGACGGAAATGAAACCTTAATCGGATCAATGAACACATTTCAAACAAGTAGAAGCCTCGAGACAGCAAAGACATTTTAAAATTGTCTTTGTCTTAATTCTAAAGTTGCCACTTCTCCTTTGATAAAAGCTGAATAATGGTCGAGGTTCATTACTGTGCCTAATTTGCCATACAATGTCACATTTTCTCAGTTTGTGCCAGGCACCACTACAAATTTGAAGCTACACATTTTCACCTAAAATCATCCATAGCATCCTTAACAGTTTTCCCCATTATCTGTGTTTCCTTTTTGAGAGCTTCATAAATATTTTGCTAATAAAATTAAATTTTCTATGCACTATTTTTGTTAGCTATGAGTTATTGAATACTGATGTAAGTATGACCCAAGGGCTTCATATGTTCTGACTGCAATAAAAGAACTAGTGCTACAACCTGGTGTCATAGTTCCCATTTTGCAGAGAAACCAACTCTGGGACTGGTCTATAGAGAAGCTGGGAAGGTTATTTCCTTCCTAAAATGTTAAACAGATATTGCCACTTAAAAATGTAAATTCTCACAAATTTTGAGGAAAATAATCCTATAATAGGCGACCTAAAATATTAGAAGTATGGTACTACTAGTAGGAAATAGAAAAATGAAAATCTTCAGGGCCAAAGTTTTAAGAATATTTAAAGAAAGAAAGAGATGCAAATCTCATTTATGGGGCAGAACTTCTGTTGGATAATAAAAGGGAATTGTGAAAGCAGAGGAAAAACCTGGGACGCAGGCCAGAAAGAAAGTTGGAAGGACCAGCTGCCAGAACACCAGAATTTTAGAAAGTGGTATTTGGACCAAGAAAGCTTCCAGAGAAAGAAATGGAAAAGAACACTTGCTGCACTGAGGGCCACAAAAAATCAAACAAAACTTTGATCTAATCGAAGAAAGCAGAGCTCAGTTTTATGCTATTTATTTGAAAAGTGTAAGAAATATAATAACTTTGGAAGTTAAAAGCCAAAGGTTATACAGGAATGATGAATGCACTGAATTTGAAAAGCTCTTAAGGAGTAATGACAATTTCTACGGTCTTTTAACTTTAGTATGATTTTATTTATTTATTTATGTATGTATGTATTTTAGGACAGGGTGTACACGGTCTACGGGGTCTCACTGCATAGATTGGACTCGTAGTGATCGTCCTGTTTATAGCCTCCCAAGTGCTGAGATTACAGACGCGCGCCACCACGTTCAGTCTTATTATGATTTAAAAAAGCGGCAAACACTCATAACATAAAATAGAAACACTCAAACTTGTAAGAACAGAAGGTCTGCACACTACGCTCCTTCTGTGCAGTGTTATTTACTTTTCCTAAATCATTTCACATGCCCTGAAATCATAGGAAGCCCGGAAGAAGGATTTCACCTTTGCACCCGCGATTCCTTTCACTCAGCTGCACCGTGTCTCCTCCTTCCATCTCATTCCAGGGCTCCCATCATCAGCGAGTTTGCTGCAAACAAGCCCTGAACACCTGAGTCCCCTTCGGCCAAGTCTCCAGGGGGTTTCATGTGCTGGTGGATGCAGCGCTCTGGGAACTTGAGAGGAGCCCTTGACACCTGTTGTGTGATTCAAATTAAGCCCAAACCCATTTCACAAATAAAATTACCTCATTTTAATTGCTCATGTATCTGTAACCACTTAGCTAAGTGTTTACAGTTTCTCCCATACCTCTTTGCTGGATGAATCCTAAAAGCTGATTTATCAGGGGAATATTAAAAAGGCTTAGTGCTTTAAAATGCAGATGCTAATTTTTCTACACGGAGAGGCCAAGCAGCCTGTTTTTGTGTAAATGAGAGTTATGCTGCTAAATCTCCCATAATGAGATTAGAAAAAAAGTCTTGTAAATTAAAGCAAGAGATCTTTAAAGTTAATATAATGCCTCCATACTAGATTACATCCTATGTTTAAAACATTTTGATGAAAAAAGTCTTAATAAATAACACAAGAACAATAATTACTGAAATAACAAATTAAAGAGTTGAGCTATGTAAAGGATTTCGTATACACTGGGGATCAATGAAAATTAAAGTGAAAGAGAAAACCATTTAATGAACTAGCAAAAATAACATAGGAGGAGTATTAGGGACCAGTAAATGTCATTGTATTTTATGACATTCTTCTGTCAAATTATATGGTGCTCTCTTGCCTTGATACACTATATTGCTTAAACAAAACAATAACTATAATCATAGAGTGAACTAAACAGCTGCTCACTTCCAGCGTGCAAATGCCTTACTTTCATTGTATTAAGAATAAACCTTGGAAGTGTTCAGTAACCTATTTTATTTATTTATTTATTGCAGAACTGGGGATTGAACCTAGGCCCTTGCACTTGCCAGGCAAGTGCTTATTCTACTAAGCTATCTCCCCAGCCCCACTATTTTATATCTTAAGGTCACCATTTATATCTTAGCACAAACATAAAAATCCTTAACATTCCTTATTTCAAGGCATTAGGCTCGCTGAAATTTAGAATAAGTGTTTTACTTAGACAGGTGCTCATCTGGCATATATATATATATATATATGAAATTATTTGAGCTAATTCTACACAAAATAGGATTTCATAACTACATCCTTTTCATATCCATCAAAAGGAAAAATTGAAGAGTCTATAGCATGCAGTGTATATCTTCTGGATTTTGTTAGTCGAAGCAAGGGATAGCGGGCATATTCTAACATTTATAAAGCAGTATACCAGATAAGAGTATTAGCAGTACTTAGTTTTATTTACTCAATTTTAAAGGAAATCCTGCATTTAAAATTATCAGATGAACAATAAAATAAAATAGCATTCCTTGGTAAATTGTGTCACAAAAATACCCCAGCTTTTTAGACCATAAACTACATGCCCTGGGAAAATTATATACCCGATAGTTCATTTTATTAGGTAATACAAACAAATGCCTTGCTAGTAACTTTTTAATGAGTAAATTTCCAAATAATTTTCCTCAGGTTGTTATGAGCTTCATATAAAGATGCCAGAGCCTTTTTCTGAGTGCTCCAAAACCCTGTTAGACTTAATCAAGGTTATCACTGTGTGCATCTTTGTATTTACCATCACAGAAAGGATTCGATCATTATTATAAAATGTAAGAATGCTTTAAGCTCCCTTAACCTGACAATTACAAACTGTTAAAACCTCTCTTCATGAAAAGTTGACAGCTAGATGCTTACATCTTAAAAAGACAATATACATTGACGTAGCTGAATGGTAAATTTCATTCCGATTTCTGAACATAATATGCACATTAGCATAATATAATTGGTTCTGCCTTTAGGGTAGCCAATCAGATTGTGCAAATGCGCCTATTCATAGAACTCTTGAAATGATTTGCCACTTGGGATTTACAGTGAAACAATTCAATTTCACTTTTCTACAAATGAATTATGGTTCAAACAAACAAAAATGCATTGGAACCTTTTAAGGAATATGTTTCAGTTTAGAAACTTATTACATACATTGCTAACTTCAAATGTCTCATACATTATGAGTTTAACATTGATTCCACCAAGAAAGCCTGAGTGGTTCAACTTCCATACATGACAGCATTTTCGGGGCAGTAATGCATTAGCAGGTGGTGACACGTGCTTGTTGTCCCAGCCCTAAGAAAAATGAGGCAAGAGGGTGTCAGCTAGTCCATGGCCGTGGTAGGCTGCATAGTGAGGTCCCATCTCATAAAGCAAAGCAAAATGAAAACATAATAAAACAATACTTTAAAGCAAATGCCTGTATAGTTACGGAGTTTTACACTGAACCCTGATGGTTATATACGAGATCCCAACCATACTTGGAATAAGATGTTTGCAAAATCTTGTTGACAGGTAATATTTATTTATTAAATATGTCATTTTAAGTAGGTCAATACTAACTCATTCTGATCATAAAACCTCTTATGAAATAATACAATTATTCATTGCTTCACTCAACAAATCTGGGGGATGTTTTGCACTTCTCCAGATGCTGTAAGAATCGTTCAGAATCAAGAGTTCACAAAATATGATCCAAGTAGCATCAACAGAGGAAATGATACTGAAAGAGATAAATTAGCCAGGGTCAAATTCAGGGAACAAAGCAGAATTTTCATTTCCATGATGTACCTGGAAATCATTTGCTGAAATTTGAATTTCATTTAGCAGAATTTAAATAATTCATTGACAGGAGAGGCAGTGTAATTTTGGTTTTTCTAATTATTGCCAAAAAAAAGTTTCAGTTCTAAAGAAAGGAGCCTCAAATTCACGAAGTGACATAATGAAAGCAGGTGTATCGTTGGATCAAATCAAGTATAATCTGCTATGCCTGGAAAGAGGCTCCCCACCCAACTAATTTACTGTTTGAATGGAAAGGCAGGGAAGGTCTGGGAATGTGACATTTGAATCAGATAATTTCAACATTTGCTAGATCTATTAAGTGGATTATTACTGGAAGCCTGAAACTAAAGCTACCTTACTACTTCTCCCTATTTCTTTTTCTTAAGATAATGGATCTTCCCACAGCACAAGAGAGTTCAAGCTATTTTTCAGCATAGTGCAGCAATGAATTTAAAATGCAACCTTAAACATGAGTTTTAAGAACCGTTTGCCTCTCTTTTAAGCTATTCACGATAAAAATTCTTTAAAAAAGTTTGCTCTCTTTCCAGCTATTTTCTCACTTCCACTTCAGCCTTTTCACTTCAGAGATGAAGTTTATTTTGACTTCCCACCTCCTCTGAAATACCCCTGGATTTGTTTACCTCCCCTGCCATGCAAAATATCCACATGCAATACATTTAGATATTCATCAGCCTTCGGGTCACTTGGCTGTGATTCTACTAATCAATCCTTCTTGAATTCCTTTTCCTTTTTTTGTAATAATTCACGGTTTCCTTTATTTCCACATTCTCTGCCAACCCTTGGTTTGCTTAGCAATCCACCCTTCAAATGTTGTTATTCAACAGAGATAAATTGTGAGCACTATGTGTCTTCTTATTTTATGCAGCAGATATTGCAGGCTATTAGTCTGAGCTTCCCCATTGGCCAAATTGAATTTGTTGTACTCTGAGAAATGTTTCGCCTATTGTTAGGCGGGAGATCTTCCTCAAAAGAAAAATAATTATCCTTGCTTGGTTGCCTAGGATGGATATATTTGATTGCCAGTTTCTATATTAAATTTATATACATTTCTTCCTAAGTAAAATGCATATCGGAGCTTTGTTAGTGGATAACTACACGAGTAAAAGTTTAAATTATTAAAAAAATTATGCTTGATATGAAACCTCACAGTTATCAAGCAATGAACTATTTGGTGCTTTTGATAAGTCTCTCACATTGTTACATAAAAATGGGTTTTGTTCTTTTTTAAGCTGTAGAAACAAAAGCTTGGATTGACTTGCCACCAAATTTTGAGAACTTGTAATTTTTTTTTTTTTTTATGAGCAGAATTTATTGAGAGAAAGAAAGCTCCTGTCCAAGAGAGGGACAGGAGGGGGGCCCGAACCGGGTAGTTCCCCGAGAACTTGTAAATTTTTATGTCCATTTACTATCTCTTTACTGAGCATTGCTGGTAGCTCAGCAATCCTCTAGATCCCCCCTATTCCAGAGAGATCCACTAGCACCATGGCCAGCTCCCAGGGGCATCTGCTAGAAGGATGCCGGTTATGGCTCATCCTGAACTGAGACTCTGAGCGAGGCATAGTCCCAGGTGCACTAGTATGCTTGAGTCAGCATGGAGCTAGGCTTCACCACCTGGGCTCCCACTGACATTTCAGGCTCCAAACACTTTATATTCATTTCCAACGACAATGCTTCCTGCATATCTCATTCCCGACTTTCTTTTTTCCCAAAATGCTTATTCCACTCTTTGCTTCTGATTTCTACCCAATTATCCAAACCAATTAGCCCAGGCTTCTCTATCTTACACTGTTCATATTGTCACTAAATCCCACTGCATACACAATTACAATCATCCTAAAACTTGTTCTTCCTCTTCTTATCACAGTGGAGCAAGAACACAAACCACCAACATTTCCTTCCTGGCCATAGGAACAGTTTCAAACTGACTCGGCTTATGTATATTCATCTTTCATGCTATACCGGAAATATTTTTTGAGAGCAAGCATCTTATTTATATTCCCTGCATAAAAGATTGTTCATAACTATCTATTTTACGTAGGTATATATAGAATCCATGTGAAAATGTATGTTTTGATACACCAAGAAGTTTGTATATGAATGTGAATAAATTCACACAATCATGACTTCTCTCTCTATATAGGAAAATGATTAAATAACTTTCCATCTCCTTGATCCTCCTTACCTCTCTGACCATTTCACCCACAAATTACAGCTCCCTCGACACATGGCTGAGTTCAAAACACTAAGTGATTTCATGCCAGTCTCCCTGGTTCTCCAACCTATCCTGACTTTTCTCAGCCTTGGAAATATGGAATGTTCCTATTTAACCTTCTGCTCAAATAGATTTTGTCAACTATTCTGACCTTTTCCTGATAATCTTTATTTATGTTTTATACGACTACTGTATCATATATATATACACACATATATGTGCATATATATACATATATATATATATATATATATATATATATAATACACACATATCTTTATTATAGCAGATTGGGAATTGGAAGGGTTTAACTTTATTTTATGCATTAAAGCATGAATTAGGGCTGGCCTGATAGCTCAGTAGACTAAAGTGCCTGCTTAGGCAGAGTGCAACTACTGGGGTTCTATCTCTGGCCTGCTGTCCTGGCCCTACCCATAGGGCATGCTAAGAAGACAATTGAGACTGGGTGTGGTAGCACACCCCTGTAATCCCAGCACTTGGGAGGCTGAAAATAGGAAAAGCACTGCAAATCTGATCTATGTAGTAAGACCCTGTAGACCCTGTCTTAAATACAGAAAAAGAAAAAAAAAAGCATGAGTTCTTTGAAGGTAGGAGCAAGATCATGTATACATAATTCAGAATGTAATGAAAAATAACATTTGTAATAGATAAATGAAATAAAATGGTAGATTTGAGTTATGAGAGAAATAAAACCTTTTATTTTAGAATTCAAAAGTTTATGCTAAAATGGAAAGCAGTATCTGAATAACATAGACTATTCTAAAGGATAAAATATGTTCTCAAGTGATTCTCACCAACATGAAAAAAATACCTCAAATTTAACAAATGATCCAATTCAACAAATGAAGGAAGGTGCAGCTGAAATAAAGTCTATATCTGGTAATCTGAACAACTAATTAGAAGATAGCATCACATAATATGGTAAATATAGTTGAATTCCTATTATTTTGTGTGGTTTTTGGTGGTACCAGGGATTGAACTCAGGACCTTGTTCTTGCCAGACAAGCACTTATTCTACTGAGATATCCGCCTGACCTAAATTCTTGCTACTTTGGAAAGTGAAATCTTATATCATTTCTAATGCTTTTTTGCTATCATTATTTTGAATTCTTTAAAAATAAGAAAGAAACAAAAACTTTAAAAAGTAATTCTTTTTCATTTAGAATTTGGGATAGGCTTAGAGATAAAAAGCATGTGATTAAAATACAGTCATGCTCGTATTAAAAAAAAACGTGAATCAGTTGTAAGAAGTGTTACTTATGTCTTTCTCCCTCACATGGAATTCATGTTAAGATAAGTTTTTAAAATGATTAAATGTGAAAAGTTATTACAGCTTTGTAAACAGCCAATAAAAATTATAAAGTCAATGTCACAAATGTCTAATCATTTCACTTTGCAAATGAAAATCTCCAACATAAAATACATCTAAGGTTAAAACGAGGGCCATTATTTAGCTATTCACATCACTTTCAGGTGAACAAACTAGAGTATATATTAGCTATGGGAAGGCATATCTGAGTCAAAAGGATGTCATACACCAGTACCTGGTGTGGAGGAAGTCCAATTAGAGGAAATGAGATTTTAAAACTGGAACTGATAGTAGTATATGGCATGTGGATACGTTTATTTGTGGAATAATAGGGTAGTTCTATCAATTCTACAAGTAAGATGAAACATCCAAGGTGCCTCTCAACTGTAGTCCTCACACTGATTAAATACAAAAAGTAATTTCTGCTCAAAGCAGAGAAATGACAAATGAACCACAGATCAATGAACTTGTACACAATCTAATGTACAATAGTCATTGACATTTCTAAGTTATTGGATTAACTCTCAGTGCCCTTGGGAAGGATGAAAGGGACATGTGAGCACTCACTAGGACCGTGCCAAGTTACTGCCTGAAAATCACTGACAGTCCCCCAGGAAAGAC
>NW_004524633.1:10139145-10154825 GCF_000260255.1 Octodon degus
ATAATGTCTCACGAATTCCAATGACTCTGTAGCAGTCTTTTAAGGGGCACTGGCTACAGGGAGCAGAGGACAGAGGAAGTGTTGAAGTCACAGAGCAAAGAGCCAGCAGCACAGGACTCTTCACCCGAATGTGGTTTCTTCAGCTTCCCTTCACTTTGCATGCGCTGGATAGCAGTGTTCAGCTAAGCAGGCCATTCAAAAATTAAATGCATTTCCTTCTCCTTAAGGCATGAAAAGGAACTGGCAAGATCACCTTCTTCTCGCTGCCCCCTGAATAACAGTTTGAGCAAGAAAAATATATAATTAGGTGCACAGTGTTCCCAATACCACAGTCATTGAGTGGCAACATGAAAAAGGGTTAAAGTTGCACATATTGCAAAGTGTTTCTCAATTTTATCAATGAGAAGAGACAGAGACCCAGAAAGGTTCTGGAACTTGCATGGAGTTATATCCATCAGTTAAAAAGGTGCAGAAGGAGCTGGAGGTAAGCTTGGAAAGGGAAGAAATGGTCAGAGCCCAAGACAAGAGATATTTATAGAAAGAACTGTAATATGTTCTCCACCAATGGGGATATTCAAGAAGAGAACAGAGGGTTTCATTTACGGGGTATCTCTGATGTATGATGTAATTTCCATGCATTAAAAATTAATCCCTGTAGCCCAGTGAGGAAGGTCTTATTTTTCTAGATGTATAGATGAGAAAGCAGATCTAGATGTATGTTATAACTTACCTGGTTTCGCAGAGTTAAAATAAAGCAATGCTCACCTTATTACCAAACACTTGTGCTTCTGCATTAGCAACAGGCTTCCCACAGTGTGGATGATGGCTTATTTTCATGCACATCTGAATAAATGAATTTTAGGAGATTGTTGTCTGTGTGCAATAACTCTAAAGCCCCTAACAGCTGGACTTTTGGAATAGGGGGTACTTTTGTCGAGTCATCCTAAATGCATGATTTCTTTCTAGAATGTTCCCATAAAGGCTCATGGGTTCAGGGAAAAGATTTTGGAAGGGCACAGGGTCATGGAGGAGCTAGAAGCGGCTCTCACTTGGAGGGTGGGGGAACCTTGCTGGAGGTGGTCAGTGGGGCTTGAGCTGGAAGGTGGCACTTTTCTCATGGCTTCCTGTGTCTCACTCTGCTTCTTGGCTGCCTTGAGTTGAGCCTCTTCCCTTCCACCAAGTTCCTTTGTCATCCTTGCTGCTCTTCCTTGGAACCAGCTGGTCATGGATAGAAACTGATCCTCAGCCAAGCTCTTGTCCCTTTAATTTGTGTGTGCCAGGTACTGTGTCGTGGTGGCAGGAAAGTGACTAAGGAAATAAGGACAGGAAATAACATAAGTGAGGATGGTGAAAAATGCAATTTTGGAAATGGAATAGGGACCCAGGAGAAGTTGGTGTGCAGAAAAAGGAACCGAGTGGGAAGGTGAAAGAACACGAAACACCTGCCACCTCTAAAATAATACTTGAGCTCTCCAGGCTGTGGAATGGCATAGAGAAAGGCAGAGACAAGGAATTTTAAGCAAATTCTTCAACTTTTCTGTATTCAGCACAAGTCACCACTCGAAAACAAGGAACATGTTGTAAAATAAGTTAACAGGACCCAAGCTCATAGTTGACTTTCATCAACTTTCTTCAGCTTATTCACATTCAAAATGAAGAGTCCATTTTGCAATGCTACTATCTGGGCAATTCTCATAATTGTATGCTTCTAAAAATACTCCTGCTCACCTAATGTTGACCTTTATTAGATGCATGTCAAGGTGGATGAGTACAACTTAGAGCACCTTGCCTTACTGACTGCGGTCTTGTGGGCGTCTCTCTTTAGCTCAGTGATCTGGAGTGGATTACTGGAATATGGTCAGACTCAGTTTCTTCATTTATAAAATGTGGATAATGATGTCTTACCTTCGTGGTTGACCACTCAGATTAAAAGATTCAGTATCTCAAAATATTTAGAACATACCCTAGCATGCAAAAATTGCTATGCTAACTACTATTATTTAGAATAGTCTTAAACATTATGTGTTTCTAGCAATTAAAATAATACTAAGTTGCAAACGTGGGCAAATAACAATAAACATTAAGTAACAAAATAATTTGAAAAGATGGTTATGAAATTTCAACAGTTAAAATGTTAGAATAAAGATTCTGACACAACTTAAAAAGTTCAAGTGTAATAGTAAGAAACTTTCTAAAAGCTCAAAATTTAACTGTAAGCTTTGCCACTATTATAAATTAACATATTTACTCAACTTAAGCAACTATGAAATTTGTTAATACATGAAAGGGTTATGCCTGGTATGATAAAAGGGACTGTACTATTTCTGTAATCACATATTTTATTGAAGAGCCTTGGGGCTATTTTAATATTCAAATCAGCTGAATATTTAGCAGTAATATTGTAAGATTAATATTTGTGCAGGAACCTGCTCTTTTAACAGCAGACATTACAGTCAAGCTATTGCCCTGCAATAATTGAAATATTTTTTAAAGCACTGTCAAAAGGGAGATTTCTAGACAGAGGAAAATTCTTTTCTGATGCCATGTGTTTTCATAAATGATGCTGTTTTTTAATGTACGAAACATTAATCGCTGGCTTTTTAGTATTCTACATTCAAGTAAATTTATACACCGTAAATTATAGCCACTGTAACACAGGCAATCATCTTATGATCTATTGTTTCATTTTAATTATTTAATGGATTTCAAGAAATCCATCACATACTTGCCACTGTATTTCACTTGTTTATTTTGGTGATGCTGGGCTGGCATCCCACGGATGCTGCGCCGGCCAGCGGGCATTTTGCCACTGAGCTCCATCCCCAGCTCTACAAGTTTAGGTACAGCCGCAGCCTGCACCATCCAGCTGGGCTTGGAACAAAGAGGGTTCTAAGAACCTGCATTTTAAGGCTCTGCTAAGGTGTTGCCATATGTGTTTTGCCTGGGAGAAGCACAGATCTCCAGGATTTCCTTTGTCTGGGTGAATTCAATTTCATAATATTAATACAACTCTCCAGGCAGTGCCTTTCCAAGGGATGATTACACCACTCTGAAGTGGATAAAGCCACTTGGTCTGGGGCTTAAACATCCCCCCCAAGGGGTGCTATAATTGCTCAGAAACACTGGCCTGCTATGAGTTATTGTGTAATTTTCATATTCTTACTTTAAACAAGAAAACCAACGAAAAGTAGTCTCTCTGTTGAAGAATGCAAATCTCCATTACTACATGTATTTTAGGAAGCTTGGAGAGAGAAAAACAGTTTTCTTGTACCCATTCTTGTTAGCACAGTAGGCATAAAGCAGAAGCCCCTGAAGTAATGTGAACAGAACAGAATGGTTTTTTATTGGTTTTTATATAAAATTTGCTTCAGAATACTCTTATTTGAAGACATTTGGCAGGGGACAATACACAGTCATGCTAGCCAAAAGCAAGCAGGTGTGTGCCTTCCTCCTACCATTGTTTTATTCCTTTAGCCCTTGGAAGACACCAGGAGGCGTTCCACGGAGCACGCAGGTGTGATGGCCCACTGCGGAGCATAAATTCTACCTCTCTGCAGAGGAGCAGGGAAGAAGAGGAGGAGAAGGACTGCTTCCGCTTCTGCGTGGTGACTTCCTGCCTTGCTGCACTGAGCCCAGAGGTGCGCTGTGAAGGAAGGCCCCCGGTCACATGGCACTTTCCTTTCCTCCCCGTGCCTGGCTTTGTGACAGCGTGCTGACCAGATAGCGAGCTGCTCCTGTCTGCTGGGGCCCTGAGGCACCTCTGCCACTGCCCCTGCTGGCTCATGGGTCTTTTCAGTCAGGGAAGTGACTACATCTTCTGGCCCTTATTGCAGAATGACAGCAAGGAATCAGCAATTGATAATTTAATTATGAAAGATTGTTCCAAGATTACTGAGATCAATATATTTCTTTAAAACCTTATTGGATGAGGTATTATTTCCCTCCTCCTAGGTAAGCATATTTGACTTATAAATTTTTTATTTGTTTATTTGTTTGTTTGTTTGTTTATTGACACAGATTCTCACTCTGTGTGTAGCTCAATCTGGACTTCAACTCACAGCAATCTTTCTGCCTCAGCCTCCCAATTGCTGGCCTTACAGGCGTGCGCCACCACACCTGGCAGCTGTAGTCAAACTTTAAAGTCTGAAATTTTTGCTCAACTTTGAAAAGCTAGTAAATAAGGAGTTCAGGCTCAAAAGCTTAAGCTTTAGGCACTGCTTTTGTGTTGCTTCCGTGCAACACGACACAGAAGTTGGAATGTGTGGAGAGGTGGGGGAGAAACGAAGGGATTGCAGTGCTTCCTTTGGGGAAAACAGCTTGAAAAAGAAGATATTGAAGTCGAAGTACTACAAAAGTACATCATTAATTTAAATTCACAGTGTCTGTGGACCAGATCCTATGCTTGGCAAGATTGTTTCATTAAATCTTTAGAAAAACTCTTGGATCCTTTTGTCTATTTTTGCATTTTGCACCGGAGCAAACAGAGACCCAGAAGTAAAACTAGCGAGTGTGCTCTGAATTCACAAGGGAGGTGTTTGACACTTAAGTCACCAAGCCAACAGCTGATGACAGCACCACACGGACCTGGAACATTATATATGAGAGCCAGAGAACATTTTGCCCTTTGTAAACTAAGCGCACTATAACAATTCTTTGAAAATCACTCTGCCTTTGTAACTTTAAAACTACAGTAGAATTAGGATTATTTCACTCTTCACGTTTTGGTTAGGAAATCCTATCTTTCATCCCTGTAAGCATTGGATTACAATAACAGGAGTTTCAGATGGGCAGACCTAGAAATGGCTTTCTTTATGAGGAATCATATCGTGGTGGAAAAATTTAAAAGTCCATGACTGAGAAGTTGTCTTCTCAGATACCGGAGCTGTGTCGGTAATTCACAGTTACTGAAGCCACACTCTGATCTGCCTCACACACGTTGGGAAGTAGCTGCAGGAGGCTCTCAGCACAGTGCTGACTCTAGCGGTCTGTCCACCTGGGTTGATGGCTTGCATCTCCCTTATGACTTCTTTAGAGGTACAGTTGATATGCGTTTCTCCAGAAACGTTAAACCCTCATGGGAAAATGTGAATCATTCCTAATAAGCACTTAACATTTCTGAATGTCACAAACACTTGTATAGTTTTATGCTCCACTAGGCTATGGCACAAAAAAATATATATGTTATGAAGTCACCATTAACAATTGTATTAAATGACACAGATGGAAAATGAAAGATTTATATTTTAAAAAAGTGTTTCTTTTTTTTAATTTTTTACATTTATTTATTTAGTGTGTGTGTGTGTGCGCGCGCGTGTGGGGCCAGCTCAGCCCACCAGGGGGCGGGGCTGGCTGGCATGTGGTGCTGGGGGATTGAACCGCGGTCCCTGTGCTTTGCTAAGCTTGTTCAAAGTAGGTGCTTTAGACCACTGAGCCATCTCCCCAGCCCAAAAAAGTGTTTCTATTAGGGTGTTTTATTAGAGTGTTTAAGAAAAAAATATACCTATTCTCTCCTCTTTTCTCAACTGTAGAGCTGTGTATAAGTAGAAGAAAGTACAACTTAAAGAAGTCAAATAATTTCAAATAATCAGCATTTTTCTTTCCACACAAAACAAAGTAGAGGAAGACACAGTGGAAGTTTTGTGAAAAGGAGGATGTAAGCCTTATACATTTTGCTTTCTAAGGACAGCAGGACTCTCTCACGGAGCTCACAGGACCTACAGGGCATCGGCTATCCTCATACGAGGGACAGGGTCTTGCCATATCCATGTCAGTTTTGGTCACAACTGAATTTGCGCCTGAGCTTTCACGTCAGACAGTTTTCTCACCTCGAAACTGTAATCATACAAACTAAAAGTGAAGAGGGAGTTTGTCTCTGATGACTACACAATTTGCAGAGATGTAGGAACAAAAGCTTAGTAGAGAAACTGAACCTACCATGTAAGACCATATTAACAGGACAAGAGCTGCATGCTATCGGTAACTAATATTCCTGAAACACTAACATGTTACTTCACGATTCTCTTTGTCATCTACTGTCACCTGATGAAATCACTGCTGCTGCTGATGCCCCCCCTCCACAAGTGAGTTGGGTCCTGCAGCTACATCCCTAGCATCAGATACTGGCAGCAGACAGCCCCAGACAATTGTACATTTAGCCGGGGTGCTTAAAATGCTTAGTAACCATCGGTGTCACAGTAATTCCTTAGAAAGCAATCTGATTTTTCTTCATTTAAACTGTAGTTGCCTTTGTCATTCTTTGTCAGTTTTTTTTACAAATGCTTTATAAACATTTAGAAGGGGCTGGAGAGGGAGCTCAGCAGTGTAAGTGCCTGCCTGCCAAGTACAAAGTCCTGAGTGTGATCCCTGGTTAAAAAAATATAATAAATAAATAAATAAATAAATAAATAATTGAGGTAGTGCTGTCTCCTGGAGTGTGGCCACTACAGCCGTGGCTAGCCAGTCACAAGGAATCAAGCACCTGCTGCTAGCCGAGAAGTGGGCCATGGAGAAGGTGGCCAAGGCCTGCAAGCGAAAGAACTGGAGACTGAAGCAGGCCAAACCAGGAAGCCAGGCTGAGACCGAGCAGCACGGCCTGCAGAGGGAGAAGGAGTTCAAGGTCAAGGAATATGCAGCCTTGGGATCCCGTGGCAGCTGCCCTAGCGAAGTGGAGGAGGAGAAGACCCAGGAGGAGATGGCTGTGCTGCAGAACTACTTCCGGCAGAAAAGGGAAGAGGTCCTGGACAACCTCTTGACCTTTGTCTGTGACATCTAGCCACAAATCCATGAAAACTACCATGTTAATGAATAGTAGAAAGGAGCGCCTGATCCTGATTGGCTCCATAGATGGGCTCATGGAATACAAAGCTTTAGCAGAGTTGATTTCTATTCTTACACAATGCATCAAATTATTTCTTATGTTGTCTAATAGCTCCTTTCACTTTTTGGAGAGTAGCCTGTCTGGCTTCTTTGGACAAATGCGTACCTTCTCCAAAGATTTCACCTTTTACCTCGTATTTCTTCAAAATGTAATAAGCATCTGTTGCCTGTTTCCCTACACCTTTTAGATCAAGACACATGCATATCAGTATTGACTTTTTCTTCCTTAGATTTAATAAGAAAAAAGAAAAAAAAAACACCAATTCATTAAAGAAAAGAAAGGGTTAAATAATTTTTTGCCTTCTACTTTCTTAAAGGTCAGGGGCTTTATCTATGAAAAGGTAGTAAACAGCTCTCTGTAACTTTTTTTCCCCATAATTTTATTGATAAACAAATAGCAATGAGACAGTTTCAAATCAAATTGGTAGGACAGTTGCAATAATTAACACGTTGCATACATTCTTCCTAGTGGTTAATTGCTGTACAAGATGCGGACATGCTATCCTATCTACAAACACCATTAGATCAAATCCCTCTATTCATTAAGACAATGTAACTATATATCTATCCTATAATACATCAAGTAGATAATCTACTTGATCAGAAAATTTAGGACACTGCCAAGTTACATGACGTTACAGTACAAGTTCTCATGTCCTGAGTCTTAATTGACCTTGGAAGGCTAGGGCCAAAATGTTGGCTTTCCTTGCAGCCCTCCTTTTCATCTAGTTTTGGTCTGCAAACTTAGGTTGTTAACCACCCAGAAGACAAGCTTATTGTTATTACCATACAACTTAGGCTGTTAAGCTTAACCTCACTATCTGTCCGCATAATTTAAAGACCCAATCCAGAAATGGGCATCAGAGATGAACACATGCTTCTCAGAGGAAGAAATTAAAGAAGCAAATAAATATATGAAAAAATGCTTCATATCACTAGCCATCCACGAAATGCAAATTAAAACAACATTGAGATATCATCTCACCCCAGAAAGGATGGCTATCATAAAGAAATCACCCAACAACAAATGTTGGAGAGGCTGTGGGGAAAAAGGAACCCTTCTCCACTGCTGGTGGGAATGTAGACTGGTGCAACCATTATGAAAATCAGTATGGAGACTCCTTAGAAAAGTTGGACTGGAAATCCCATTTCAACCAGCGATTCCTCTACTGGGAATTTTCCCAGAGGATCTGAAAGCATCATATCACAGGGATATATGTGTGCCTATGTTTATAGCAGCACAATTTGTGATAGCCAAATCTTGGAAACAACCAAGATGCCCATCACCTGAGGAATGGTTGAAAAAGATGTGGTATTTTTACACAATGGAGTATTATTCAGCTCTTAAGAATGATAAGTTCGAAGCCTTTATATTGAAGTGGATGCCACTTAAACATATACTCATAAGTTAAATAAACCAGACACATGTGTAAATATCATATAGTCTCCCTTGTATGAGAACTCAAAAGAAGAAATACAAATAGAAAGGTATAATACAAGTAAAAGGAAAGCAGAATCTCGAGGACTAACTAATCAAGAGAGGGAAAGGAGAAGAGTTAGGAAACATGACAATGCCAAACCATACAGTTATATGTAGAAGATGGGCAAGGCAATGATCCTGAGAATCTCCAGAAGATTTTTTTAATCTAGCAGTAAATTGGAAAGATTCTCACCCTGACTAATATATATATATTGATACCTGTGAACTAAGCTACTGCACTGCAGATAGTAATTTGTAATAGTGGTTTCATGTTTGGAGTGCCTGTCATTCTGGTCTTCTGAATATGTGTTGCTTGTCATGACATTCCAATTGCTGCTATGAAGTCTCTAGGGTATATGGTTGTTCAAAAAGAAGGGGGTGGTGAATGAAAGCAAGAGACAGGAAAAGGAATATTGTGGGACTGTCCTGCTTCAAGGTTGTATATGGTGAGATTTTTGGACTTATAGTAAACATAAGAAGTATGTAATTCTTTATGCCTATTTTTAAAATATATTCTAATTTTTAAATGTTTTTTATGATGTTCTGTAGGGATTTGAAGTTCAACATATCAATACTTGATGAAAAATACCTGTTCCATATTATGCCTAAGCTCTCTGTAACTTGAAGCAGCACCCTGCCTTAAAGAAATAGATTGTGAAGGAGAATTAGAACACTGATGCGGATATATTTGTTAGGGCTGCTTTTGGTTTATTTTAACCAAAATGACTAGAGGAGTGCACCTATAATCCCAGCACTGGAGGCTGAGGCAGTAAGATCACTACTGTGGGGTCAGCCTAGGCTACATATCAGACCTGTCTCCAAAAACAAAGATATTCATTAGATGATAGGACTCAAGAACTTGTTACTTGGTGTGCTGATTATCATTTACAATTAAAACTATAGACTTTGCCACCCTCAAAAAATACATAAAAAATTGACAGGTAAATTGATATAATTAAATACTTTTTATTTATAATCAGTGAATAAACTGTTTCATGAATAACTGTATATAAGGTGAACTCAACTCAGGGTATTGGAAATATCAGAGTTTATCTCCATGATGGGCTGAAGGCAAGACTTCATTTGGATTTAACACTGCAGAACACGTAGCAATGGACTACAGCCCCATCACTGAAAGTCCTTCCAGGGCATGATGTTTGCCAGGTCATTTATTTTCATTTGTTCCCTGAACCTCACATAATTAGCAAAGCTCCGTTCTTGACATTTATGGCCACCACTCTAAGTTGCTACCCCTGGCTGATGACATTTCCTCATCTTAAAAGAAGTCAGGTTTCTGTTCCTAAGCGTATTTTGTAGCATTAGTGAATCTTAGTCATTCCCCACCACCACCTTTATATGAGACCATTTAGGCCATAAGGACAAACTGGACTCATTTGGGTAGGTTTGTGCATGCATGGAACAAACTTCAATCATTGCTCTGCCCTCAAGCCGGCCCCCCTGAAGCTTCCTATTTATGAGTGATTGAAGTGGTACCTCAAGCAGGGGAGCTGTGTGTCCGGTAAATAACAAGCAGTGACGTCCAAGTCTGAGCAACCACTATGAGATCATGGCTTCTACCTTAAAAGACTCTTCTAGGCTTGCTGCCTCCACTCTATTGCATGTAAGGTAAGGAAGAGGTCACTCCCTATGCACTACCCTGAGTAGAACTGATAACCATGTTGAATACAAAGGACATGACAGAGTAGTGATGAAACACCATCCAAATATGATTGCATTTATTAAAGCAAGGTATAGGTTAATATGTTTAAGCTCAGAGCTCAAGCTGCTCCCAGAGGAAGTTCATATTTCTTGCATCAAATCATGATGTTTTAACAAGCAAAACAGTATTCAAGACCAAGAAAACTAGTCAATAGGTCAGCAGACAGCAAAGATTCTGTGTTTTTTCATTAAGTATATAAACTCAGGAATACACAATTCAATCCACCTGACTTAGTATCTCCATTTGCAAATGATTTCTTCTCAAAAACTACAGGGCACAGAGATGAAAAAGATGATCTCTGTCCTTAAAAACCACATAGTCTTAATCACTTCCTCAGTGAGCAGCAATGGTAACTGAAATTAAATGTGCAAAAAAAATTTGTGTTCTAGGCCAAAACATTAAGTGCAAAGAGGAATGATGATAAAGCTAATGATTTGTAATGATATGAATGGGTTATGCAGTAAGACTGAGATCAAGGTCTTGAATACAGACTGGCTTTAGGGACGCATCACTCGGGGAGTTACAGACATTGACCCACCAGTCATATGAGTCAGACTGGGATATCTTTAGTAATAGGAATATCAGCAAAACAAATTATGAGGCTAAGAAAGGGAAAATTTTCCCAGAAGGAGACAGAATGTAGGAAACAAACACTCAAAGTATGCAGAACACAATGAGTCAAAGCGTGGAGGTAGAATAGATTGAAGAATTCTGGAAACGTCAAATGATGCAACGTGATGATAGTTGGTAGATATGGAGAAGACAGAAGACAGCGAGGTCATGAATGCTGTGAGGGGCCATGAATATTAAGCTAAGGTTATTTTTTTTTCTTGCAACTACTAAGAACCATTGAGATTTCTGATAAAAAAGTCATAATTCATTAAATCAAAGTCACCACAGAAGCAAGGTAAAAGTTGGGCTAACCTAAGCAGAGGTCCTTGCAGAAGCCCAGGCCAACTCTGTCAGCAGCAGTGAAGAACTAAACAGGAGACCATTCCAGACATTGCAGAAGGAGTCTCTTGAAAAAAAATTAATAAAATGATAGATTACAGTTTTTCAACCATCAAATATTCTAAAATTGATTTATTTTACATTTAGCAGTAAGAAACTTCGAGTTTTGGAAGGAAAAAAAACTCCTTATGTTTCTGGATAACAGTTCAATATCATGATCAAAAGAACAAAGAAGAATTTGGATGTTTACTATGCAGAACCCCTGAAGGATATTTAAAAAGATAAAGAAATGCTCATCAACTTGATATAAGAAATGAGTGTTTTGTCAGGAAGTAAATGCCCAGAAATTCTCTTCAGGTATTAAGGATACAGGCCAGTAACACGTCAATAATGTAGAAGATACTGCGATTTCGTGGAAACTCTGGAATTCTTTTATGAACAGAGGGGTCTGAAGATTTGTTCAGTTTTTCCTTATTTTGATAGTGTTTGATAATTCTGGAAATACATTTGGGGAGTCTTTCTGATGAGATATAATAGTACTCACAAGCACTTTACTCAAAATTATATTTCTCATACATTATGAAATGGAAAAAAAATAGAATTAAATGTACCCAGCTGTGAAAAGGAGTCATATGTGTCTAATAAGCAGCTGAAATAAGATGCTGAGGCACATTCAAAGCTTTCACCAATCTCATTTCCTGAAAATTAAGTACTTACAATCCATCATTATATTTAACTCTTGGCCATAAATATGATTTTTAAGGCACAAGTGAATTAGAACATTTTGATGGCCTAGGCTGTGTCCGGGTCTCCGCTAAATCCCACTCCATGGCTTATGAGGTACTAGAGGATAATCCAAGCCATATACACACTTGTTAATGCGGAAGAAGAGAAATTCTCTGATGAATCTGCTGTAGAAGTAGACAAGAGCTTGGAATCACACGGAGTGACACTCTGCCATCTCGGTCGCATAAGGACCGCATTCACAAAGCGAAGAAGGCAGCACTTGAAGACCACTTAAATAAAAACACCTTCTTGAATGAATTGGCAACAATAGACCCTGAGTATAAAATGGAAATGGAGGAGACGGTGATTCTGATGAACGCATCCGCCGGCTCGCCCTCGGCGAGGAGTTGGAAAGTGCCCTAAGGGCATGGACAAAAAATCAGAGAAGGAGTCCATCAGCTCTGAACCTCAGTGAAAAGAAAGAAATTAGGAGTGTGTGCGTGCGTGCGTGTGTGAGTGTGTGTGTGTTGTGCATGTGAGAGGGCACAGGGAAGCCAGGTGGGTTTCACAGGAGGCTTGTAATTAAATCCGTGACTTGTGGCAGGTTATGACGAACACGAAAGAGAACGCCAGCTGAAATGCGGAAACAGTCTGTTAAATTTGGTTAAAAACTAAACCTACTTGAAATGATGATTTGCGACTGTTTTCAGGACATTTCATAACTTTTAGTTTTCTCTCCCTGTTAACGATGAGTGAAGAGAGATCCATCATAAATATCAGTTCTCTCTGGACATTAAAATAGCATCTGCGCTCTCCGTAGTCTCGTCCTTATGTCAGTAGTGTGTGCTTCGAGAAACAAATGCTAATTGTTCTTAAAGAGGATTTGTTACAAAAGCACACCTATTTGAGACTGTGGATTTCTAGACATCCAGAATATTACTAATTTAAACTAAAATTTAAGACTAAAGTAAAATATATTCATTGTCAGCCACTAATTCTTCTTCATTCTCGTGTGTAGGACAGAGCCTCATTCCTTCCCTTCTCAGTCCTTTTACATTCAACTTTCAAAATGTTTTACAAGGATTTACAAATTTATTTTCATCTACTGAATATCCAGTTAGAATATTTTTTTATCTCCATTACAAAATATACGGGATCTTCCTCTAGACTTTTGCATCATTCCTACAATGCCATTGATTTTCTTGCTCATTTTTTCAATCCTTCTTTTGCAGATTATATTAAAATAATTTTTGTTTTTAATATTTTATGTACTCAAAGGTTAACAGCTAAAGAATGGATAGAGAGTTCACACTTATTTTTTAAAGTGTGGTGCTGTCATTTTGCCCATGTATAGTTCTTGCAAAAAAAAGCAGTTAAATGCTGGTTTCATGAACTGTGTCGATTTGCACAAGAGGGGAGAGAACCAGTAGTTTGGAAAAGAATAAGAACATTTTTTCATGGATTTTAGAAAACAAGCAAATCGGTGGTATGCATTTCTTTACCTCTTGTAAAGTGACAAGGACTTTATCAATCACAGCACATATAGTATTTGAGACACACAAGAAGAAGAGTATGCCCACTGCACAGCAGGGAACTTAAGGATGTCACAATAGGAATTTCTGTGATTTCCGGATTTGCCACAGCAAAGGAGTTTTAGTATTCCACAGAGACCACTTGCAGACGGGTATAGAGAAAGCCAGCCTGGGGATTCCCAAGCAAATTCATGCCAGAAACGGCCTCCTGAGGCGTGGAGGACTTACATAGCACAAGAGCAAGGGGGCTTCCAGGGTTCGCCTGAGCATGGATACTCTGCAGAATAAAAAGTGCCGGGAGATCGTCCCTGCCTGAGTACAGCCAAGGAGCGTGTTCCAGCAAGAGATCTGAACTCTGGTGGTCAGCGAGAGCACTCACGTCAGATTGCAAACGCTCAGATTAACAAGACACTCAGGCTTCTGATCTGCCCTCCCCTTAACCCGTTCCTCATTAGCTCTGCAGAGCTCAGATACCGCACACGATTGGGCAACCGAAAGGAGCAGCCAACGCCGCCGTACACCGGCTTCATCTTCTCGCACAAGCCACCAGTTTGAAACAGGTCAGAGATGGGAGAATGCAATTCGAGATTTTTCCTCTCTTACCTTTACAAAGATATCATAGATGCTAGATAGATATCATATCAGGACACCTACAGCTTTTCTGATGAAACGATAAGTCTTAATAACTACACCACCCTTAAAGTGTAAAGAATCGTCACTGCATATCAAGCATCTTGGCTCCCTGTAACAGTTTTAAATAGACATTTAAAATACTTTCACACTTTTATTCTCTGAGCCCTTCACAAAATTTTTATGAATGATTTTATTTTGTCAATTTTTTTCTGTTTGAAATGGCTAGAATTGTTTTTCCTTTTGATAGTAGGGTCCCGAGTGATATGCTAACTCTGGGCTAAATATTGTCTGTGTAGCGTATGGTCAAAATATACAATCAATATTTGACTTTTAAAAATGTAGTATAGTAAATGACAAGTTGCTGTGAATCTCCTTCACTCTACTCCGTTTTGCTTCAAATGCATTTTAGCTATCATTCTTGCAACTTTTAGACATAGTTCTGGAAATATATTGGAGATATATATATATATATATATGTTTTGTTTTGTTGAACTAGAGATTGAACTCAGGCCCTTGAGCTTGCCACGGAAATGCTTATTCTATTGAGCCATCTCCCTGGTCCCTGGAAATTATTTCTTATCAATGGTGTTAGAAGGCACGGTGAAAAATATGGCGAATGTTGCTGCCTAGAAGAGTCCTACATGAAGGCAGCCTTGTAAAAATATTCTTATGGATCTTCATCCACCAAGTCACCAAATCTCACACTGTGTAATCTCTGTGTCTGCTCTAATCGATCATGAAAGATAAATGCTTTGGATAGATGCAGGACGCTGAGGCAGTGGTGACCATGTTACTAGAGTCGCTCATGAAGGAAGTGCTTCAACAAGTGCCAAGAACAGTGGTATCAGTGTGTATTTAAAGCACTAGAGAATATTTTGAAGGACATGAATTGAGATGTGCATTCAATGTAATTATTTTAAACATATTATATGTTAGTAATCATGATCTCTTGTTTTTTAAATGTTGGAAAAAATAGTTGAAGCAAACTTTGATTGTAAATTTTTCTTATAAATTTCTCACAAGTAATTTTAAATTGAGTTCAAGATAAATATCCTAGAATGATTTTAACTTTAAAGAAGTAGGGCCTATAACACAGCATTAGAGTACGTGCCTGGAATTTGTGAGACCCTGGATTTAATCTCCAATGCTATAAACACAAAAATTAAAAGTCAAATTGAACAATAGATTCAAATTGAACACTGAAGAGAACTATGTATCCTACAGTCAAAGTCTAGCATAAATTATGTCTGCAATGATCAGAGCCATATTATTATGTATTATCACTTATATATTATTGAATTATTTAAACGTGTGTCTTCTATCATGCTCTGAAATAGTGTGGATGACACTGGAATAAATGTGTTCCACACTGACGCGCTGGGCAAGAGAACTTGAAACAGCACTGTGGAATTGACACTGTTCAGTGACCTATTTTGCTTTAATGCCTGCTGGCACAGTACAACGCTTCAGGAAATTTTGGGTAGAATTTAATAGCTGTTCTTTAACCATATTCAGAAGAATGAATACCTATGCTCCATGAGACAGAACAAAAAATGAAATTTAAAAATTAAAAGTGCTATGGCTGAAACAAATATCATAAGGAAAACATTCCAGAAATAAATGTATTTACCCCCGTGCAGGGTGAAACTCCACCCACTGATCCGTCCAAGACATTGACTCCAGCTTTGAAGGACTGGAGATATTTGATTCACCCTGTGCTTCAGTGGATGTTCCACGGGCTGAGCACAGTGCCTGAGGCATG
>NW_004524633.1:10155430-10156751 GCF_000260255.1 Octodon degus
TCTAGTGTTCAACCCTTAAAAAATTTAAATATTTAGTTCTAAGCATCTCTTGTCTCTGCATGTAAGAAAATGAATGAAAAATGGAGTGGAAATAAAATTACAATCTAAAGAACAGTCATCAAAATCTAATGAGTAGCAATCGTAGGTGACCTGTTTCCTAAAATTATATTCAACTCATCATTGTAAAATAACACAAAACGAGAAATAATTAAAGATACAAATATAATATAAATGGGATATCTTGATGTTATGCATCAACTGTGACACTACTAAATATGAATTTTGTAAGGTACAAGTAATCAGACCAAACACTAAGAAGTTGTAGGGCCTGTAATAAATGACTCTGCAATATGTTTCACTAATCTGTTTGAAAACATGGCTTTGGTCAGTATTTCATTTTAAATTCGTAAGGAGTATTCCTACTGTAAGTAGTCTCATTTCCTATGCATCAATGTGATGTAAACCCAAGAACCAAGCTTTCAACTTGAGGAATTTACATTCATTATAAAAGTAACTATTCATATTCCAGTAAGCATTTGTGTCATTAATTGCCTTTGATACTTTAAATTCTTATGACACACTGGTGGGTGCTAAATCTTTCTGCCCATTAAGCAGACAAAATTCAGAAGTATATGATACCTACTGTAAAATTTTCTTTGTATTGAAAGAGAAATTTTCCCAACCAAACATGGAAGGTCTCACAGAACCACAGCTTCTATGTCAGAAGTGCCGGGAAACTGGATCACCTACTATGGACCTTTCTGCTTTTCCCTTTTGTGTGCTCTGTGGCTCTGCAGTGCCCTCCCCCTCTTTTTCCCCATCTATGTGTGCAAAATCTAGCACAACCTTTGTACACTTGGAAATTTACTCCCATGTAAATAGTTTTTAAAATTTATTTATTTGGTAAAGAGTCTCACCACGCAGCTCAGACTCATAGTGATCCTCCTGTTTTCAGCCTCCCCTGTGCTGGGACTATGTGAGCGCCACCACTCTGTCTTCATGGCTGGCTCAGCACATCTGGTAGTGCTGGGGATTGAACTCCAGTCCCTGCACGTGGCTTAGCAGGCGATTAGTCCACTGAGCTTTCTCTGCAGCCTCTGAGCTATCTATATGGCCCTCTCCCCAAAGTTTTTAAAGATTTTCTTTATTGTCTCTATCAGAAGTGATAAAGCAATGGATTCCATGGAACTTTTTCTTCATAATAGCTCCTCTTATTGTATAGAATGTCAAAAGTAGAAGCAACTTTAGTTTGCTTTGCACATGGCTCTTTTTATTTTTTCTTTGTAGCACATCAGAAACTGAAATCTACAATAAAAACAAA
>NW_004524633.1:10156851-10172451 GCF_000260255.1 Octodon degus
GAACGGGACCTGGGTCTCTCCTACTTCCTGCTCTCATTGTAGCTTGCATTTTGCATCAGTCTGTCATTTAGGTCACCATTTTTTAAAGCTTAGTTGCATAATATTTTGATGAATAGTCACACAGAAGCTTTTTCATAGAGGAAAACCTTTGAATAGTGAATGGAAGCAGTGGATTGGAGGGACACAGGAGCAAGCCTTGGCTCTTCTAGCAAACAGGGAGCAAAATACTCCAGAGGCATCAGATGAGGCATCAGAGTATTTTTGAAAAGTTCATCCCTAATTTGTTTTATCTTCTTTTCCCCTTTTCTTGGTTCTTAATTTCTTGTTTCTTTCTTCTACCAGTTGTCCATGTATATATATCGTAATATGAACAATTAATTTGAAGACAATACTATGCAATGCAACAAATACTGTGGAATCCATATTATTTTATTCAGGGAAATTCTGTATCATTTGTAATTTTTCTGTTTTAATTTTACTGTGTACTCTCTTTTAAAAATAAAGAAAAATATATAAAATGTTCTTCTAGGTGTTTCCCCAAAACTATCATGATTATTCCAATATCAATTTCACACCCATTCAAGAAGTTGGGTATTTCCTGCCTTTCAAATCTGAAGAAGTAAACAACATTTAAGCAACCTTAAAGGAACATAAATAAACACTCAGCACTAGGGAATCACCAAGCATGATTTTTTCCATGCTTAACATGAAATAAGAGCTGGGGATATAGCTCAGTGGTTCTGGGCCTGCTTGGCAACTGCAAGGTCTGAAGTCCAATACTCAGTACCAAAAAAGAAACAAAAACAAATCAACAAACCATGAAACAAGATGATTGTGTAAAGTTGTGCGATAGAAAGCTGCTTGTATGAAAGGAGCTAAGCAAAGGCCTGTCAGTCTCTGCTGGGAACAGATTCAGGTGTCTGACCTGTCAGCCATCGCTTCTCTACTTCGGCATCACAGTGCTCGACGTGCTGTAATGCATTTTATAAGACACTGGGAGGAATTTCACGCTATTCAGTGGTCTGACCTCCAAAATGGTAGATATTTCAAAGTAATGACTTGGAAACTTGATGTTAATATAGACCAGCTTCTGGCTAATATGGGGTAAAAGTCTCGGTTACTTTTTTAGCTCTGTGGGTTTTGTTAGTTCATAGAGAGTTGAAATATTTTTCATTATGATAAAAACATGACTGCAAATATAGGATAAAGAATTTTAGTCTGGGCGTGGTGGTGCACACCTGTAGTCCCAGCACTAGGCAGGCTGAAAACAGGAGGATCACTATGAGTTTGAACTGTGTAGTGAGACCCTGTATAAAAAAACAAAAAAAAGAATTCAATTACAATATGCTTGATTTACTTTACTGCACTGATTTTCTAGGTATTGTAATTATTTTCTATATTAAAAAGAAAAAGTAAGCAGATTAAGAAAACAATAATCCTTGAAATTAGCCAAGGTAAAGTATACAAAATACATTCAATAATGGTTAAGAATGAAAATTACTTATGAAACAAATGAAAATATATTTAATTATATTATTGTGACTGAGTTATTTAATATATAATACATTCACAGATATTGAAGAGAATTTCTATACTCAAAGTAATGAATTTCAGATGAATTTATTTTCAATAACAAATCAGGATGCATAGTTGTCAATAATTTATATAATTCACATAATTTCAGGTAGAAGAAAGTATTGGTTCTCACTGGAAATTTCTCTAAAAGTACTTAGCTGGTTTTATTTTCTGGTTTCCTTATATACCTTAAGAGACTAGATTTATTTTTTAAATGGCAATGGAATACCCATCTCTGACAAAACTAAACAAAAAAGGGGATACAAATGAAGGACCATTTTGTATCTATATATACAAAATAGGATAGATATACAGCTACTTTCTCTTAATTCAATGAGAGGAAAGATTTGTACTAATAGTGTTTCAATGGGATATCATGTCTGCATCTTGTACTATGAATAACAACTATGCAAACAATAACATGCAATGTATTAATTGTTGGAACTGTCCTACTAATTGGTTTTGAAACTGTCTCATTGCTATTTATTTCAAAATAAAATTAATAAACACGTGAAATTGAAAAAAAAAAGAGACTAGATTGCACCCCAAAATGTTCTGTTCACTATAATAACAATAAAACAGGACTTTGAAGACATTTCCGTAGTGACTCTTCTGGATATTCTGTTATGTAAATGACCAATATTGTGTTTTATTGGGTAGGACACCTGGCCTCCAGCACTGCCTCTCAGTATTTACGCCTTCATATAGTACCCTGGACTTCACACAGGTTATCAATAGGATACCAGTGAAGGTACTGCACGTAACTTCAGGGGTTAAGTCATAACTGAGTTACTCTGCTGGTGAATCCAGGGTACTCGAGCAGTTGTACAAAGAGGCCCCTTAAGAGCAGAGCTGAAGTTTGCTTCTGAGAAGGATTAGCCAGAATTTGCCTGCCATATGCCCAGGTCACCTCGCAATCCAATCTTCAGTCTTAGCAGGCCTTCAGGTCTGAAACTAAGTAATAACCACTTTGGGTATTCTAAATCTGTAGCAAGTAAAATGACATGGCACCTCTGTTTAACATAAAACTGAGGGTATTTTTGTAATTAGTGGAAGAAAAGATAAAACATATTTTACTTACGCATTTTTTGCTACTTGCTTTACATGCATGAGAAGGCTGGTCAACAACCATTGAATCTCAAACTCTCAAGCTCTTTTGTTCCCTCTGTTTGATCACCCCACAAAGCTCCCCAATCTCCTGAGAATACCATACAAGCTTTCCAGATTGGCATTTGCACATGGTTTCTTTCTTTCTTATTTGTTTGTTTGTTTGTTTGTTTTGACTGGCTCAGCCTGTCCTGAGGGCTAGGCTGACACTGCATGTGGTGCTGGGGATCAAACCAGGGTCATCTGCGCCTGCCTAAGTTTGCCCAAGCAAGTTGCTTTGGACTGCTGAGCTATCTCACCAGCACTGTATGTGGGTTTTTTAAAGCGTTTTTAAACCCAAGCATTTTTTGAATGATTGAGGACAATCCACTCAACATCAAAGTTTAAAGAACACCGTTAACAATATTACACAAAAAGATTTTGTAGAAAGAGCTCAATTTTCTTTCAAAGTGTTGTTAATATTAATATTTGTTTTTAACTCATTGACTTTATTGAAAATCAATAACAATTATATAGAAAATTAAAAATTGTATATGAATATTGAAATGTGAAAGATGTAAGATGTAGACAGTGATTTTAGAAAAATATTTCTGAAATGAACATATAACATGAGACTAAAAATAGATTGCATATTGCAAAACAATTATTTACAAACTTAAATGAATATAACAATAAAAGTTGTCAAAAATAAATATGGGACCGGAAGATGACTCAAGAGAGTAAGTGCTTCCCTGGAAAGTCCAAGGGTCTGAGTTCAATCCCCGGTTCTGCCAAAAAATAAAATAAAAATTAAAAAAAATAAAATAACTATGAAGAAGGGTTGCCAAATAGGTCAGCAGATTAAAGCATCTGCAATCAGGGTCTGAGGACTCAATCCCTCAATCCTTCGGCCTGCTGTGCCGGCCCCACCCTTGGGGCACATCAAGACAGCAATTGAGACTGGGCATGGTGGCACGCACCTGTAATTCCAGCTCTTGGGAGGCTGTAAACAGGCGGATCACTACCAGTCCTACCCAGTAGTGAGACCCTGATCACCCTGTAGACCCTTCCCTAATATATATATATATATATATATATATATATATATATATAATTAAACATGAAGAAGAAAGAGTTAAGGTCTCGCTATATAGCTCAGACTTGTAGTGATCCTCCTGTCTCAGCCTCTTCAGTGCTGGGATTACAGGCCTGAGCCACCATATCCGGTTTTAGGGCTGGCGCAGCATGTGGTACTGTGGATCGACCCTGAGTCCTTGTGCTTGCCAGGCAGACATTTATACCGCTGAGCTAACTCTCTAGCCAATAACCCAATTTTTTTATCATGTTTTTATTGTAGTAATACACAGTACAATCAATTTTATTGTCAAGAGAAGACAACTTGATTTGAATGGGTACATTTGTTCCTAAATTTGGATTATTTTTATAACGCACATCATCTTTACTTAAGCATTACATTAACAAGCAGCAGAAAAAAAAATTCTTCTGTAATGATTATTGTAATGCTATGAACTCTGGAAAGAATCCAGATCATTTGTGGTTTGGAGTAGAATAAAATATTGCCAGTGATTATATTGAGAAAACTGTTAGCAAACCCTTCCATTATGCTGTATTGTTTTATTGCCTCAAAGAAGCGCTCTCATTTTCTAAGCTCACTTGGAGTACTCTGAGGGCCCCTGACAGCTTTGCAAATGTAAGAAGTTTGTTTGTTTGCCAAGGAAAACTTAGCTTGGAAGGAAACTCTTGGCAACGGGGTGTACAGGAGGTAACAGCGCAGCTTCACACAGGACTTTGACCCCATTCTTTCCTCACTGGCATCAACGGCATTAAAAATGCTGCCAGCAGCCCTGAGGGAATTTGTATCTTCTGTCTTGAACGTTGTTAACTTTATTGGAGTCCTGAATCACAGTATTTTTAGGAAATTTGTCAAGAGCATAGGAAGAGAATGCCAAGTCTGTCTGTCCTACATGGAAATTTGCTAACTTTCTGCAGCGTGCATTCCGACATCCTTGACTTGTCTTATAAGAAAAAGTTCAAGAGACGGAAAGTGTGTCCCCAAACAGTTTGAGAGAGCTTGCTGCGTTTATTTATTCAAGGGTCATCTATATTTGTATAGATCTCAGTGTTCTGGATGGAATGTTAAAGTATAAAGTATTTTATTTAACTGGACAGTTTGGAATCAAGATTTAGAAGTAGACATCTATGTGAATTTTCAGTACTATAAAAAATGCATCTCTAGCGCTGAGAGTGATGAAGGTTTCCCAAATTCTTCCAGTAAAAGCTCCCCATGACCTCAGAATCACTACAGAACTTCTGATTATTGCTTCTGCTAAAATGATTTTACAACTTTGTACAAATTGAATAACTTTGATATTGACATGGGACACATTATTGAAGCAGTACTCATCAAATCTGACTTGCTAACAAATTCAAATAATGAAACCTTCAAACTTTTGGTGTTCTAGAAAATCAGTAAACCCTCATGCATATGGCTGACACTAGGAGCCCTGATTTGGTTTTGTATTGGTGTAAAGAGTTACACGGCTCCAAAATCTAATGGAAAACAACTTAGTTGACTTCAAAAGTGATATGTACATAACCATATTTCAAATTAAAGTGCAAATATATGAATTTGCATCCAAGCAGCTGTCTTGTCAAGAAAATTAATTTTGCACAGTTAATGTTTAATTTATTTTTAATTTGTACAAGTTTCATTTCTTGCTCTTTCTTCTTATTTTTAGTATTGGCCCATTAACTTTTGCATAGAAAAGGTGAGGCAGTTTTATGAATTGCTCCACGTGGTACACAACCAAATTACATGCTAACCAATAACTCAGATTTTTATCAGGAACTTTGTATTTCTGTTTATTTTGCCTTTTCCCAGGTTTGGATCTCTCTCTATACTACATTTTGCCTAATTAAAAGCTTCACCTTTTCAGAAGCTCTTGTTTTAGTATTTTCAAGGCTGAGCCCACATTACCGCTCCATTCTCTCCTTTTGCATTCATACCGCTTTGTTTCTACATCAACAAAAGTTCCCACTGGATCTCATTGTGCTTTTCTTTTATTGTATTAATAGTTTGTGTTCTTCAGGAGAGAAAGTGGATATTCAGTGAATGTGTTATTTAGTACAATGTCTTAGAAGTGCTAAGCATTCACAGACAAAATTTATGAGTGATTAAGTGCAAAAAATAGACCATTTGTTTTTGTTTTGGCATTTTTTAGGTAATCCTATGTTCAAAGGACAAATAATTTTACATGGGCAGACATTTTCTTCATTAATTTTTATTAATTTTATTGAGAAACAAATAGCAATGAGAGTTTCAAAACCAATTAGTGGGACAGTTTGAAAAATTAATACATGACACATTGTTGTCTTCGTAGTGGTTATTCATAGTACACAAGATGCAGAAATGATATCCTGTCCAAACACTATTAGTACTAATCTTTCTTATTGAATTAAGAGGAACTAGCTGTATATCTGTCTTAATATTTTCTATATACAGATACAAAATAGTCCTTCATTTGTGTTCCCTTTTTTGATTTAGTTTTGTCAAAAATGGGTATTCCATTGCCATTTAAATATTGTAGGTGCGTGAATTCAGCAAAATAATCCAATATAGTCCAGTAGTCCATACAACAGTGAGTTATCTGTATTGTAATTACACAGATATTCAAGTATGGCCAATTGCTATAAGCAAATTGCATGTGACAACTTAGACTGCTTAGTATCAAACACTGTCATCTGTAAATTACAAAACTTACTTTAGATAACATTTAAATTGTAATCAGTAGCTTATATGTAGGGAAAATACTTTGCTCATTGAAGTTGAACCCATGTAATCTAAAAATCTTTTATAAGCATCTTATAATTTTTCATATCACATAGTTGTAGATACAATTTAAGTGATCTATTGTTTAAAATTAATTACCAAGAATCACAGTGTTAATTAAACTTAAAGGCCATGTATCCTTAATCTATCTATAATTAGCTACTATAGATAAATTAAGTCGAATTAAAAATGCTGAATTACGTAGTTACTTGTCTTATCTTTTACCCCTTTCTACCCTGTAGAGCTTTCCTAATAATATACCAGCTTCATGTTTTATATTTATAGCAGAATGTTGTCCTCAGAGGATTTCCAATTTTTTAATTTATCAGGAACCTTAAAAATTATATTTTAATTTTTAAAATAAACTAAACATATTCAAATCTCAAGATATTGTTTATTGAACTCAATCTCATACTCCAAATATTCAGAATGAAACAGAAAGCCTTATTCAAGCAATTAGAAGAACATAAAACCACAAGGTGAGATGATAGGGTTCAAACTTGCTGAAGTTAATTAGCTCTAGGGAATAATTTCAAAATAATAGGGACATTAGCCAGAGAAAATTATAGCAAAATATCTCCTGCATAAAATATGTAGCATGTGGCAAAAATAAAATTGTAGAGAAAGGTCTTTCTCTCCCAGTTCAAAGTAAATCACCCCCATTCTTGTGTGGCATACTAGAATCCCTCCCACAGTCTGGGACACTCTTAGAAAGTTTACTCTTCCTAGAGAGCCAGGCAAATAGCTCAGCAGATTAAAGCACCTGCAAGCAGGTGCAGAGGCGGGGGTTCGATCCCCAGGCCTGCAGTGCTGACCCCACCCTGCCAGGCATGCTGAGATGGCGATTAAGACTGAGCATGTTGGCGCGTGCCTACAATCCCAGCTCTAGGGAGGCTGTAAACAGGCAGATCATTATGAGTCTGATTTAGTAGTGAGACCCTGAACACCCTGTAGACCTTTCCCTAAAACACAAAAAAATAAAAAAGATAGACAGACAGACAGACAGACAGACAGACAGACAGACAGACAGAAAGAAAGTTTACTCTTGCTAGAATGGTCCAGTAGATTTGACGTGCAAGTATTTGGATCACTAGCTTTTTAGATTTGTGACCCTTAACACTATTCATCTATTTTTGTCTTCTTTTTCTCTTTTTACTTGTTTTTTTGGAAGGATTATTACATCCTTTATTCTTAGAATAAAGACTTTTTAGAAACATTTATCAGTATACTTCTTGGATTCAATTCTACAGTACATGATTTTAAACAAATCACTTAAAAGGGAATTTTATTTTTAAAAGCAGTCCTCTAGCACATATAGTTATATCTACAGTGTTATGATACCCTTTTTATCAATGTATATCTGCTTTGATGGTGGGCTTATTGTACAAAGTCAGTCTTCCTAGTTTGCCATCTTTGGCATGTAGTCACCACAAACACACGACATTTCAATACCAATTTGCCACTGAATTTCCCTTAATAACTGACTTTCCATCTATGCTATCTATGTGATTAAAACACCACTTTTAAAATTAATCTATTCCAAATGTGTACATAAGATCAAAACTGCCTCCGTTTCTATAAATAACTGAGTATCTTCAGTTCTTTCTTTGTATTAGGAAGCTGGACTTCTAAGAAAAATTTTAAGAAGCTATGACTTACAATTTTGGAAGGAGACAGGCGCTACTAATTAGACTTAGACATCAGAAGGATGTATTTCATTTGCAGACATTCAATTCATGGAGCGTGCAGTACACAAATAATATTAGCACATGCAGCACTTTTCATCTTCAAAGCATTTTTCAAATATTAATTAATTAGCACAATTACACGTTCATTAAATGACATGTGGACCACATGTGCTTCCTTAAAAAAAAGTACTGTATGGTAAAGTGTATATCTAATTTTCATTGCCAATGTGAAATGCATATCATAAATTGTATGTCTAGTACTTATTATGAATATTTACTCATTTTATCAGTAGTACAATTACTTAGTGAAAGTTAGAGATTACAGTAAGGACAATAATTACATTGCCTTTATCCCTAATGACATGGACTATTCCATTTGTACGAAAATACTGGCAAATAGTCTAAGGGAGTTAATAAAAATTAAATGAATTATAATCCTTAACTATTTTAAGAATAGAATTCCTTTTCTATGCCAAGAAAATTATTACCTTAATTTCTATTTTGTCTGTCTTGGTTCACTGCTACATTACTTGTTTTAGAATTCTTTTGTTTAAATATATTTTTCCCTGTATTCTTCAGGGATAAAATCAATAAATAAAGATAATAAAATACAGACTGCCTGGATTTCAGCATCTAGAAACATGAAATACTTTTTATTAACAAAGTTTATTTGAAACAGAGAATATTATACATTCCTAAATGTATGAAAAATATAGCAAATTGAATAACAAGTAACAATTCAAATATGTTTTGGGAAATATATAGTATGGTGCAAATTTTTTTAGAAAGAATACACTATGCATAAAATCTCTGCAGCCCATTTATTTAGCTCTTTGGTGGGGACAAAGTAGGAAGAAACAAAAGGGCCGATCTAACTTCGAGATCCTAAGCTCGGAACATAGTTGTGCTACCTGAGTAAGCGAAGCGAGTCAGCTCATTGGTGTCTTCTCTCACCTTTCCTGAAATTCTTAAGTTACTTTTTTAGGACTTGAATGTATACATTTTTCTTCTTGATTTGATTCTATTTATGATTCTTGTCAAACTGAGAAGTTGATTCTCTGAAAAAGCTGAGTATATATAATAGGGAACATGAATCCATTGTGGATCAAAAATAATACTAGAAAGTCTGATTCTAGTTAATGTTTTATACTATTGAAGAGTAAGTCAAAGTTTTGAATATCTTTTGTTAAGGTTTTTGGTACAGGGGAGGAGGTAAGCAAACAAAGAAATGCTAATAAGTGTAGCCCAATGGAAGAATATGAAGTGTGTTGACCCATTATTTATTGATTTTTTTCTGGCAGCACAAGCAGGGTTACTCTGTTTATTAGGACATAGGTGATAAAAGCAAGATTCTTAGCTCAATTTGGGTCTGATGGCAAGAGATCCACTGTTTCTTCTAAGTCTCCCAGAGTTAGTTTTCTTAGGGCCCTTCTAGATTCTGTGGTAGAAAATGAAATTAGAACCATACATCGCATAAGGGAAGATCCTGCTGGAGTTACAATAATTTACTTACAAGCTCATCAAATTAATAAGAATGACAGTAGATTCTTATTAAGTCACTAGCTCAAGGAACAGATTCTCCTTTTGCTCCTTAATAATATTGTTTTCACTGATCTATGTCCTTTGATTATACTTAAGATGTATGGTAGCCAATAATTCATTTTTATTAAATTAGTTCCTTTTCATTACACATAACAATGTTTTAACAAAGAATTAATAGAGTGTGAAAGTTAACTTTTGTTTTAAAGTCTGTTTATAGTATATTTTCTCTATCTGCCCACTAATACATCCAATTAATCACCGACTTCCATTGACTGCTTTTAATTATTTTTCGGGTTCAATACAGGCAGATTACACACGGGTCCTCCACGCCCATCAAGTAGCGGCTGGCCCACAGGTATGTTTCTTGCTAATCTTTCGTGATCTTTCACTCTTCTGGGTCCCAAAGCAGTTGCTTTATCCTTTCTCACTCAGCAAACCACCTTCTGATTTACAAATTTCCTTCTAATCCCAAATGCCCAGAGTTTCCCAAAGTGGTAGCAGTGTCTTATTCTCTATGTGTCCAATAGTATTACTTGTACATAGCAGCATTATTTAACAAGAATATGTGACAAAATAAATAAAAGACACAAGTTGATTACAGCTATCCAAAAGTTTTTAAAAGAAATTCCTTACTAAATTCCTTGGCTGTGGTATTCAGGGCGCACTATTACAGAAACTCTAATCATGTATTTTAATTTGTTTATTTGCTCTTTGCCCCTTAGATCGGCCACAGGTTGTAGCTATATTGAACGAGTTAGTGGTACTCTATGCAAATGTGCACACGAGGCAGAGGTTAACAGTTCACTTAGGGTTTAGTCATCAGCAAGAGATAGTTGTGAATTTCACTTTCTTTGGGTTTGTAGAAGAAAACGAGACGTTTCAATTTTTGCCTCTGGTGTAGGAAGGTGTGCCTGCAAGCCAGGAGGACCTAAGAGGCTGGAGAAGTCTTTCTCAGTTTTGTACAACTTTGAGAAAGACCTATCCCTGTCCAACACACTGCCATAACACATTGCTTAACTGGAGTAAGAAACCATGAGAGATGAGGGCCACGGGTGGCTGGAATGAATGACTGTCGTTCATCTCCCTACTGCTACGGAGACTGGAAGCCCAAGGCCAAGCTGCCAGCATATCGGTGGCTGATGTCTTTCTTGGGTTGCAGGCTGCAAGATAGAAAGCTCTGAGGTCTCTTATTTGTATTAACTTTGTGGCTTTTCAAATTTTTAAAATTTATTTAGTATAGGGTCTCACTACGTAGATCAAACTCATAGTGATCCTCCTGTTTTCAGACTCCCAAACGCTGGGATTACAGGTGTGTGCCACCACACCCAGTCTCAATAGCTATCTCAGGGAGCCTCAGGGGGCGGGGCTGGCATGGCACTCTGGGAATCAAACCCCAGTCTCTGTGTCTAGCTAAGCAGGTGTTTTAACTCATGGAGCTACCTGGCCGGTCCATTGTGGCCATTGCTATTGTGGAATGAATACTGAACCCCGGTCTTCTCACCAGAATACAACTGTGGCCCATGTTTGTATTAAGCCGGATTCTCACTACATTGCCCAGTTTGGGCCCAGACTTGTGATCGTCCTGCCGCAGCTAGCAGAGTGGTCGGATTCAGGGACCATCAAGCCATCCAGACCTCCTTCTGTTCGTTTAAGGCCACTAGTCCTCCCCAGTGACCTCCTTTAACTTTAATCGCCCCCTAAAAACCAATCTCAAAATATATTCATGTTGGGGATTAAAGATGGAGAAAAGGATGTTTGAAGTAATATATTTCAGTCTACAGCGTACAGTTTTATCCTATATTTTTCCCAATAATTTCCAGACTTAACTAGAAACATTTCAACATGATCAACTGAACAGGATGATTTTATGCTTTGAAAAATCCATTTGATATTGAGATTCTCGATTGTGTGTCGGCCTTCACATGAAACTTTGTCTTGCTGACTATTGGGAGGATCTTGCATATGATATGAACCAGCCCAGCAGTTTGTAAAGAAATGAAAGAAACATTACAAATGGAGTTAAACAACTTTCATTTTTTGCATTTTTAAATGTTGAAGGTAGTGGAAATTGGCAAGGAGAAAGAACCTGCAGAATTTGTGACTTATTAAATGCGGCACTGGAGCTCAAAGCATGCTCCTAGTACGCACGCTATGTTCTGTGTTGTTCATTATTTGGTTAGCACCCAGTTTAAGATTCTAAGACTGGATTCTTCTAAAGTTGTTGACAATGCAAGTGTCTAACTAAACCTACCAATCAATACCTTTTAAAGCATAGTGGAGGAGTGCTGGGGAGGTAGCTCAGCAGTATAAGCACTTGCTTGGCAAATGCAAGGACCTGAATTTGATCCCCAAAACTGGGCGTAGTGATGCACACCTGTAATTCAAATGCTGGGAGGCTGAGACAGGAGGATCATTACGAATCCAAGCTGCATAGTGAGACCCTGTACCAAATAATTAATTACTTAATTAATTAAATCAGTGGAGTCAGAAAAATCCATAAGCAGTAGGTTTGACTATGTCTCCTTTGCTGTATGCCTATCCTGCAAATGACAATGAGCAAGGATCATGGCATTATACAGATATGTTGATCAGCCAGGTACAGGTTACAATTGCTGCTACAGTTTTGTGTTATTAAGTAGCAGACATTTCATTAATAGGAGGAATGCTTTACACTTCAATGTCATTGTCTACTTATTCTGCAGGAAAAAAAATACCAGGACATATTTAAATTACTCATATAATTGTTGTGTGTTTTGGTGCCCAATCCCATCCCCTAAAATGCATGAAAAGAATTAAAATGTTTAAATTGTTTCCTTTAATTCCTTCTGTGCACTTTTGAGGGTGGAATTAACCTCTACACTCTAAAATGATTGTATGTGTAATATTAAAAATGGAACATCTCATTTCCTTTTTATTTCTATTGTGGGGATTGTAACACCAGAGGTATCTAATGAAGACTTTACTTTTACTGCAGCACAAAATGGAAAAGATGCCTTGGAAATCTGACCGGGAGCTTGTTTTCAACACTGGGATTCTTGTCTATTACAATGCTTTAGTTTCTTATTTCATTTTATTGTTGTCTTTATCTTATTAGTAACTTCTAATAACTCAAGACAGCAAGATGTCAGCAGTGAAGTGATAGAGAGGCCAGGATCTTGCTCCAAACCAAGCCCTTTTTGCTGTTGAGTTGATGTGTTAGTTTAATACCACAGATTGAACCCTGAGTCTCCTAAGTCACCCAGTACTATCTATCTGTTCAAACACAATAATTGGTCTTAACACCACTTACATTACAGATCCAGCATCTTTTAGTAACCTCTTCTTGGGTGGATTCACAGATCATTCATTCTTGCTTTGAACAGGGGGCAAAAATTCTTTGTTTTGCCATTTCAAGTGGTGACTTATCAGACCTCTTTCATGTGCAATCCTACTCAAATTTAGCATTTAAAAAAATGCTGTTGACTTTAAACAAAATTTAAATACACACCAGACTATTTTGCCTGCTATTTTTCATGTTGACCAGGTAGTCTGAATCATAATACGTACACTTATGAAATGAAAGAGCAACCTCTTTTGGTTGGTTTGCTCAGAAGTGAAATCATATATTTTCCATAAATGTGCATATCATGCATGTTAAATCCTAAATTACATTTGTACTAAGAATTGTTTTATAAACACAAAACAAGCCCTAGAACTCACACTGGAAAACAAAGAAACCTGCTGAATCTAACCTTTGTTTCACACAGTGACCCAAGTTCCCTCCCGGAAGGAACCTTACAAACTGCAGATTTCAATATGATTTAGTTGGAAACTCAGGTTTTAAAGAATCCATCTTGTAGTCCTCTGACAAAGTAATTGACTGGAAAAATTATAATGAAATTTTCATAAAGTTCATATTCATGAAGTGGCAAAAATTGCTTTTAGGAAATGATGATATTAATAATTTACACCCGTGTCAATAGCATTTCCAAAATAACTCAGGCTCTCCACCTGCCTTGATTTCTGTCTTCCACCCCTGCACACAGAGACAGTTAAATGCAGAGACACACGGAGATCTAGAAACAGATTATTCATTTTAAGAAGAGAGCTTCATGTTTAATTAGAGATTTATCATCTTAACTAGCTGTACTATTGCACAGAATTAGTTTTCCAGGGTTTGCAGAATTAAAGATGGTAAAAATTGATGAACCTTAGCTGTATTTCCCCCCAAAGGGTACAAACTTTTATTACATTTCAGATGCAAAACACAATTAGCCTCTAACCTAACCATGTTAATCTCCTTGAGTTAAGCTTATGCCTCTCTGCTTGTCTAGAAACTTTTAATGAAAGATCTATGTCTTTTACAGCCGATTTTAATAACCTCTTTATTTGCATCTCTGCCCTTGTTTAGAGGAGGAGTTAATACGATAAGCTCCTGGATTACAGAACACTCTTTTAAAATTGGAGATAAATAAAATTCTGTGGCATTCAATTGGAGCTGTGCTCAGCAGGAGACGGACATCAACAATACACATTATTCAATTTCCAAAGCTTTCTGTGTAATTAACTAACATGGATACACTGGTGTTGTCCATTATTTCCTTCTCTAAACTCTAAATTTCTGATCCTGAAGCAGCACCATTTTGCCAAGACTGGATTTAAAAATGATTTAATTCCTGGATAAATAGTCCTCTAGAACCCGAGTCTTACCCCCTCTACAGCAGACCAGTTACAATTTACCTCAGGGCTTGTAGAGCACATTCTGTAACGTTGCTATAAGCCACTCCAAAATGTATTTTCTGCTGAACAAAGTTTTAATTTATTATTATTGTTTTGAAGAGAAAAGAACAAGAACAATTTCTATTGGTTTATTGAAAGGAACAGTTAATGTTTAATTGTTCGATCAATCTTACATGCCTTTATCTGGTAATAAGAGCAACTGGTTATCTTTGAAGATAAAAATATGGAATACAACAACCATTGGTAATTTCCTGTCGTCTTGTTTTCAATACAAGTTCTGGTGGGCTAAGTGGAACTTGTTGGAAAAAGGGAAATAAATGATCACTTGTGGAGTTTCTCTCTCAGGATCACAATCTATGCCACAGGCGCTTTCTCATTTCCAGGGAAAGATTTGACACCTCTTGTGAGTATTCTGATTTTATCTCTTAGGGGAGGTTAATGTCAAAAGAAAAAGTACCAATCCCTTTTCCATACTGAACTGCAGACATGAACACTGAATTGTCTCCTTCTTCAAGAATTAGCTGAATTATACAAGTGCAGTAAACTGATTTGCCTCTCCCTGAATTGATATGTTTCATTACTGCTGTTTGCATTTCTGCATGAAGTGCAGTTGAAAAACTGAAAAAAAATACATCTATAAATGGCATTTCAAAAGTAATTTTTTTGGAGATTTCATGGGAAAATTTTCCAGAAGTGTCAAGTTTTAAACATAGAACTGCATGGTTTATTCTAATGTGCAGCATCTATTTTCAGTCACTTAACAGTGACAGACTGATGTACAAAGAGGTTGCATGTTGGATATTATCTAGTACTAAGCATGAAGCATAACCTGTGGCACTCATGCACAATGATTTAGGGATCAAAAAGTATGAATGGTTGAGTAAGAGACATTTACTCACCAAGTAGTATGTAGATGGAACAAGAGGGGACAGAGAGAGAGATGGAGAGAGAGAGATGGAGGGAGGAAGAGAGAGAAAGAGAGAGACAGAGAGAGACAGAAACAGAGAAACAGAAAAAAACACAGATAAATACATAGTTATGGCCGAGCAAGGTAGGCCACACCTGCGATTTCTACATGGACAGAAGCTAAGGCAAGAGGATCTGATCATCAAGCCCATAGGACAATTTAGCAAGATCATT
>NW_004524633.1:10172551-10201140 GCF_000260255.1 Octodon degus
GAGAGAGAGAGAGAGAGAGAGAGAGAGAGAGAGAGAGAGAGAGAGAGAGAGAGAACAAAACCCTGATAAATACATAATTATCCCCAAGCAAGGTAGGCCACACCTGCGATTTCTACATGGACAGAAGCTAAGGCAAGAGGATCTGATCATCAAGCCCATAGGACAATTTAGCAAGATCATTTCTAAAATTTAAAAATAAATTCAGAAAAAGCCTGTAGATTTTTCAAACCCCAATATCATTTCCCCTAATAATTCATGAAAATGTTCTCATGGAGAAAGAAATCTCACGACGTCTCCTAGTGTTCACATGAATGTTTCCTTGCCTTGTGATTCTCAATGTTCCATAATCAAGAGTATCCTGTTCATGAAGAAGAAGCTACACGATTTTGTCACTATTGTAAGAGAAATGCTTATTCTATGGTGTCCCTATTTTACATTATTTCGTGAGTTCCCCTTGCACTTCCACCTTCAGGCTCCTCCCAACCCAAGCACAGCCCTGGGCTCTTTCGCTCTTTGGGACCAGCGGTCATTCTTTCTTTTGCTCTGTTTAATGATCCTTGGGTTTTGCCAATGACAGTTTCCAAGTAAACAACTCTTCATTGTTTCAGAAACAGAGTTGAAGTTATGGAGCACAAGATCCAAGAGCCTCCCCAGGCAGCCTCCATCCTCATCTTCTTGCAGTTCTAGTCTAACAACGCATTCTGCCAGCCTGCATGAGTATTCTCAAAACTATGACTTTCCTTTAAAGTAACCATTGCTTATTTAGTTTCTTCTGCCTGAAAAAATAGCACTGTGTCATGGGGAAATCTCTTTCCTATATTACCCCCTTTTTAAAGCCTTCCAGAATCATCCAAGCAGAATTAATCATTCTTTCTTCTGAGACGCAGTAGTATTTACAATGCACTTTTGGGAGAACAGCTTCTACATCCAATGTTATCAGAATTTATTAGGTGCTATATATTGTACTACATGTATTCATGCTTTCCCTCTTCTAGGCAGAAAAAATACTCTCCTTATTTGACTTTAAATGTCCAAAATCTAGAATAGCATGGAGAAGCAGAATTCATTCAATAAATGCAAGTAGAGCATGAAATAAAGTAGCTATAAAGAGCTGTGAGGACTCATCTATTTTGCTTGGTGACCAAACTGATGAACTCCCAGAAGATAGGCACAGCTTCTCATAGTCTTTCATTCCCAGGACCAGAGGCCCCTGATATGGCTGAGGCGTCTCTTGCTGGAAAATAGCAATCAGTTCCAATGTCCCAGGCAGGAGCCAACATGTCAACTCAGCTAACCCGGGTGGGTTGTGACTGGCCAGGATTTCCCATAGGTAGTTTGCCTTGAGAAGGAATTCTAGGTCTGCTCAGACCATGTCACTAATAGGCTAGCAAGACGTAGACACTTTCAAGTGGAATGTGCTCCAGTCACGTCTTCCTGCCCTGTGCAGAAGGTAGCACGCGATGGATAGCTGGAGGGGAACCCCGGATACTCGAAGCCGGTGCGAGGCAAGGAAATGAAGTCATTCTTTATATACATTACTGTTTTCAAGAAGTATCTATTTTGCATATTCTAAATATTAACTTTGAATTAAATTGCTCAGGGCCAAATTATTTCTTGAGCTGTGCTGGTAAGAATCATCTTGCACGATACCCATGCAAGTTTTAACATTAAATATGTATCCTGGACAGTCGCACATGCCAGTACACTAATAGCCACCCCGCTTTGTACATTCTCTCATCTGCTGCAGTTTCCCACAAGCGACCGGAGGGTGCTATGACACAGATAGCTTAGCAGATATGATAGCTCCCAGATATCTGAGTGGCAGGCCCAGAATTTGAACTTGAGTGTCTGTTGTTTTCAAAGCTCCTTTCATTTCCCACACAGTAGGAATTTAAGGCATGGTATCTACTATGACTGTATACAGTTAAATATGTAGATTTAACAAATTCAGTAAGGTCTGGGGAGACAGCTCAGTGGCATAAGCACCTGCCGGCAAGCACAAGGTCCTGGGTTCCATCCCCGGTTTTAAAAAAAAAAGAATCAACAAAGCATGTGTCTCTCATTCACCATCATCTAAATAGTGTCCAGAAACTGAGCCCCACTCCGCACACACGCGCTATTTATGTCATGACTGTCAGCCCTTAATAAGTAAGTAGCTACAACGCCCAGAACTCAGTGATTGATCAAGCAGCCTACACGAGCCCCTGAGATTTAATACTCAGAGAATCTCCCAATAAGACATAATCTGTCGAGTGTTAGATTGGATGTAGTCTTTGGCAGCTATCATTCTGTAACATAATGTAGAGTGATGAAGTAGGTTACAGATAAAGCTTCAGTTTCAAGAACAAGTCAAGAGGTGCATTTTATAAATTTTTCTATGTTGCAGCCTATAGAAATATCGGGAAGGTACAAAAAATGTAAAAGAAAAAAATCCCTTTTGGCATTTGTTTTACTCAAAACTGTACTAGCCAGAAAAGCACAACTTTAAGTCAAATGGGGAGAAGCGAGGGGTAATTAGTTCTGTGTCATTTACGTTGTAGAAAAAAGCCTTTATCAGGAATCATGTTGCTTTTCCAGTCTCTCAAAAAGAACATTTTCACTTCACCTTATTCTCTTCAGTTGTTAAAAAAAAAAAAAGCTTTGAAATACAGAAACCAGACAGAGTTACCTAAAGAAAAGAAAGCAGCCATCATCCCTCCAGGCAGGTTGAGGCGCTGAGGACGCTTCACCTCTGCGGCTTGGTTTGCTCACCAAGAACTACAGCAAGACAAACTGGCTGCATGGGCAACACGCTGCTCCGTCTGCGTGGAGCACCCTTGCTCAGGACAGCTGGGGTCAAACCAGCCTGCAACGGCTTGGACCAAAGGGCTGCCCTTATTTTGCCCCATTCTCTCATCACTGGGGTCCAAACATGGTCATTCTTGCCATTTTAGGAAGACTTTGCTTTCAGTTTCTTCTCAGAGCAGTCTTTTAAGAGAGTCTGAATTATCAAAGTATTTGCTTTATCAAAAATGTAACATGAAATAGTGACCACCGGTCATCTAGAATGAAAGTACTTGTTCCTTTGTTTTACTGCTACTAACACCTGCCATTCAAATTGTTCTTTCCACCCCGCCAAGAATTTTAATTCTTTTTTCATAACAAATGATTCCAGCTGCAACCGTGAGGTAAGAGAAGGTACCTTTTACTTTTTTCTGTTCTAGAAATGAGGGAACTAAGATATAGAAAGTGCACGACTTAGATGAGGCTCAGAACCTTTATGTGAAAGGTCTGAAAGTACAAATTACTACCAACTTCAGTTTTTGTTTTATTATTGCTGACATGAATGTTAATTTTATACCTAACTCTAGATTCAAAGTATCAAATATTATTGTGGAATCTAAGTTCCTTGTATCTTAAGATAAACAATGATTATGCATCTGTCTGTCTATCTATCTATCTATCTATCTATCTATCTATCTATCTATCTATCTATCTATCTATCTGGAGAGAGAAAGATGGAAAGTGAAAAGGATTGAAAGCACCTACAGAAATGCAAGACTATAATCCATGCTTTCACTTTTTTACTGATATCTTCATCTTTCTCTGTACATTTTACACACTTAACCTATTATATTTGAAGAGGAAATTACAAGCTCCTTAGCTTTGGGGTCAAAGGCAGCATGTCTTTAAATCTCCCATTTCCTTTGTGAAATATTATGTTTTGAGGATCGTTCCACTACCGATCCCATCACTAGCACATGGTTTAATTGGGATGAAATTATTTTGTCAGCCTATTGAAGCACTTGGTCATTCTTTCCCAGAGGTTTAGACTTGAAACACTGGTATTCCTTATTATCCAACAAAACTTTGAACAAACAAAATCAATGTGCAGAGATTATTTTGGAGATTTACATCTTCTCCTTTATCTTCTGAGTGCTGTACTAAAAACTAAAAGGAAGTATGTGAAGTCCACCAATTGCTATTGGGAAGAGTTTGGTTTGTTCTTGTGTTTGGTTGAAATGGAACAAAATAAACCAAAGTATAGGGGAAGCTTTTTAACAGAAGTCAAAATAAGGGTGTTCATCAACCCATGAATACTTACATAAATAAAATAATAATAATGACTATTTTTCTACAAGCAACATTCAAAGTGTTTTATTTCTATCACTGTGTTTGATGCTCACAACAGCACTGTAATGCAAAACTTTAAGCCTTCATTTTGGCCAGAAGCAAAATTTGTCTCCAAGGCTTTATATGACTTGTCAGAGTCACCAATTCCAGAAGCGCTGTAGGGAGCACACAGCTAAGGCAGCCTGACAGCAGTGCCCACACAAGCAACCAACCTAAAATTAAGAATATCATTTAAATTTTTTTCTTTCACTTTATAAAGCATCCAAAGTACACCTCTAAATATGTAGGATAGATAAGGGCAATTGTTAATAATAAAAGTAGTTAACGCTTAATAAACATTTATTATTTGCAGTTTTCCTGATTCTTCCAGAGTTATTTTAAGAACATTACTTATGAACAAGAACTATTATTTATATCACTTTCACCCATGAGAAGACTGTGCAACCGGGGCAGATACATACCTCCGTCAAAATCTCTCCATCAGTAAGTTGTTGACCTGGGATGTACAGCTAGGCAACCCAGCCTATCCCCAGAGGCTTAACTGCTTAGCTAAACTGCTGGCTATCAATAACCACCTCAAACTATACATTTTCCATAAACAAAATGATCTATAAAAATAAGGTTTAAACATGCTGAATTAGTCTGCTACTTCCAGAGCCTACAAACAAGATCAAATTTTGTGTTGTAGAATAACAAGGGAAATAATGAAAGACATGGACCTGCCATGGACTGAAAAGCCTTCCAACTTCATATGAAATCCCTAAGCACACTTCTGACTACTTTGGAGATAGATTTCTTAAGAAAACCGTCCAGTTTCATTGAGAGTGAAATTGTATAGTTGCTCCTTTCACAATAAGAAAGACAGACCAGAGTGCTGTACAGCACAGAGAACAAAATGGCGACACGGGGGAGAGGCAGCCATTTTTCCTCCACACAAGGAAACCTCCGCTGAAGCTAACTCTGCTCATACCTTGTTCTGGTCCCTCTAGTCATCACAAGTATGACAAAGGTATCTGTGTTTTATGTCACCCAGTCTGCGGCATTTGCTATGGCATTTCTTACAGACAAAGACATTCTTCAACTCCGCGTATACATTTAGTAACTCAGGTATGGAAAAGATGTGAGAAAAGTATTCAAATACTACATAGAAAGCTGCTGAAATATTACTGAAACTGAACAGGATATATTTTACACTCCTCCAGCAAGCATTTTAGTTTTTGCCACACATTCCCTATGGGATTACACTTGAGTACACTTATTTCACGCTATGTACTTGGAGAAAGCAGTAAGGTACTACTTTATTAGTTGCAGCAACAGTTGATGACAAAATAGAAAGTTCTATAAACATGGGAGAGATCGATCTGATTTGTGAACCAAATTATATACCTTTTAATTTTAAGATCCCAACTCAACTCATGAATCTTTCATGTTTCATAATATCCTGTACATTAGAGATTTAAATTTTGTTGTGGTGTAACAGTGCCTGTATATGTTCAATTTCCATTACTCTTAATGAGTGTTCTGCTCAGGCTGGTTTGTGAAAAGTTCACAGTGTGAATTGCATTTTGATTTCGTGTAAAGCTGAGAAACATTTCCTCATAGTCAAACACCAAACAGAAGATAAAATGCATATTTTAACACCATACCCATTTATTACTACAAAAAAAATTGACTAGATGTCTACTCCAATTTGAGGAAGTACAACTTATTCAATTTAAAAAACTTTGAAGATAAGGTACCGTAATTTACAGACAATTTACCTGCTCGAAATCTGGTCTGAAACATAGTTTTACACTGCGTGATTTTCCTAATCTGTGCTCTGGCTTGTCAATTTTGTTGCCCATCCTAACAAGAAGCATAGCCAGTGATGCGTGATAATAATCAGGTTTGTGGATCTGAGTAGATTTCACATCCTGGGGAATAAAACAAAACTGTGCTTAAACTATGTAATCCACATAAAAAATGTTATGTAATTTATTTTCCTTAACGCCGGAAGAAATAGGTGGCATTCATTTTTAAATTTGGTTGATCAGAGTATAACTCTAGTTATAACTCTATCATTATTGGAGGATATATTCATAAAATATTTGGTAGTGCCTTTCTAAATGGGATGTGCTGAAGTGTTGCTTCCTTTTATTTCATATGTAGGCTGTGGCATTCCGCTGTGAAGTGCACATTGACAAGTTATTATTTGGCAGCATAATGCAAAGGAAATCAGCTCCTAAAGAGAAGATCATTTCTTTTCAGGAACTTCACAAAATGTAACGAGAGGTCCTCTGGTTGTTGTTCGGTACACCACATTACGTAGCTGGAGAGAAGGATTGGCAAAAGCGTGGTAGGATGGCTAGTGCATAAAGTTTAGCACATGTACTTCTACATCAGTGTTTTTAAAAAGTTGCATAAGAGCACAACTTGTAGAAGTAAGCTGAACTTTGGATAGCCAGAAGCTCGTTACCAGCATGGAGAATAACTAAGCAGAGGGGACTCAAAACACTTGTCTTGAATGAATGACAATTACTAGGTGCACTTGCAATTACACAAAACTTTTCCTAAATGATTCTTATTTCCAAACACCAATTTAGAGTTGTCCTTGAAAAATTTGAAAGCCATGAGCATATACTCATGCCTAAGTATTTAAATTAAAAATACAAATATTATTGTCACTTATCATTTCTATTCAGTAGAAAAAATAAAGATACACTAGACAACTAAAATGTTGGCCAAGTATCACTTACAAAATAATTACGTTTTAGAGATGTTTTATTTTTCTATGCAGAAGCCTTCAGGATTCAACCAATTATTAAAAGACCTAAAATAATCTACGTAAAGAAAAATTGCATCATGTACCATTTGTATCAGTTTAGCGCATAAACTTTTGGTTATGAAAAGGATTCTCCATACAATATTGGATGAGTTACAAATTTTTTTTTGTTATCTGCACATAAATACGGTCATTTTCCATCTCTCCCTTTCAAATAAATGATTGTGAATACTGTGTTGTTTTGGGGGCCCCTCAGAGAACCGGGGAGTATACTTCTGGGTGAGTCTGGGATGGTCCTGCAGGCAGGGCCTTGGGGCTGCAGAATGACTGTCCCTTACCTCTCTCTGCAGCTGTTTTCCTGTTCTGATTTTCAAATGTCATGAACTGGGTATCTTTGTTTGCCACCATGATAGTCTTACTTCAAAACCAACTGCTGACAAACCGAAATGATGAACTAAATTAATCCTCTTTTCCTTTAAATTGTGAGAGTCAGGCATTGTTTTGCAGTAATAGGAAATGTTACTAATACATCCTGTCTTGCCGACATTTTCTTCTCTCTCTCTCTTTAATATCTTCCTTGGCAATTTGCACTGAAGTAACACTCTGTAGGGCAAGGAAACCAGCATTCATACATGATCAATTCATTTTGTGTCTGTAACTGAGTCTTGCTGTACTAGTATCCAAATTATTGTTTGGACAGCTTTCCATGCCCGTATCTTGACATCTGAGTAACTAATTTGAAGATAACAATAGAGTAAGCACTACTAATTTCATGTTATCTTGTGTTGGCATTCTGTGTGTCTTTTTAATTGGTTTTTCTCTTTAACATAGATAAAACTACTGCAGATAAGACTTTTGTGTGCTTTATTGGTCATACATGTGAGAACACATGCAGCAGCACATGAGTGACCAGCTCATCTCAGAATTGCATGTTTCCTGGCTGTTTTGGTGGGTACTTCTCTTTCTGTGTGGGACCCACATCTCAGAAGCTAATTTCACACATCAGCATCTTCATATTTTGGTTCTATCAAAGTAGCATTTATTTAATCTTATGTGTCTATATATGACTGTTGTTAATAATGTGATGCTTTATTTATATAATAATCAATTCAGATAATGCATCTTATACTTCAGATGGAATTTTAGGATTCTTTTAATTTCATGGAAAACAAAAAATTGCTCAGTGTTTTAAATGTATTGCAAATCCTATAAACTTTGAAGGCTGATCCTCAGATTACTGATTTTTTTTTTCTAATGTACAAAGACAAGTAGATTGGTTCCATTAATTAAATTGGCTTCAAGCTTTCTGGAGGTCTCCAATAACTTTTTTTAATTACAGCTTTATGTTTTTTCTTACACTTGCAAAATTGAAATTTCTTTCCTAATGGCTATGTTTCCTGTACTTGTTCTCTCTCTCCCCAAAAGAGTCCTAGAGTTCTCGCTGGAAGCTCTGTCAATATTAGCTATCAGTAGTGATTTGGTCAAAAGTGCTTTTATGTTTAATCCTGTAATTTCCTGTGTTTCAATTTTATTGTTTCATGTAGTAGAAAAAAGACTGGATGAAAAATTAAAAGTAATATTTGTGCAGCAATAAAATAATACAGTTTCTAAAATCAGCATTTAATTATTTAGATAAAACACTACAACACCAAGTATTTTAAATTGAGTTCTAGATGATAGCACTATGACATTTCAATCCAGGCTAACATCATGGATAGAAACACTGGCATTTGTAATCCCTACCTCCTCATACATTAAAGAACAATAAATAATGTATCCCACCAACTGCACTTCAGTTGCTTTCTGCAGTAATTTATTATTTTCTCAGGATTTTAAACAAAACCTAGTTAATTTTATAGTATAGAATGCACCCTAGGAAAGAATTCAGAAATATCTATGTCCAAGCTATTCCTATGATAAAGTGCCTGATGCACATGTTTGTGCTATTGTCACACTTAAATTGCATGTTTTTCATTTTATGTAACAGTATGTATCCTTGTAGATTCTGAAACACTTATCTTCAAAAGTCCAGCATGCATCCTCTAGTGAATAATTGGAACAACTGAAGAACAGCACTTATAACTCAGACCCCAAATTTAATTCTACACATTTTCATCACTAACATAAGAATGAAGGAGCAAGTCAGAGGTAGACCTAATTGTTTTAAATGGAACTCTAGGATTAATAAATATATTTATTAAAAATTTTAAAAATCTCAGATGTTGATTATACTAAACTCAACTGAAGACACAACACATAAGCTGAATTACTGTATCTAATAAAATAATCCATGGGTGGCAACTATAAATAAAGACATAGGGAATAATAAAAGGAGGCAAATAAATGTAGGATTCAGAACTAAGTGTTCAGGAGGATAGATAGAGAGGTTGAAAGCAAAGAAGTACTTGTAGGGTTAAAAAGTTTTTATTTTCACATTTGGAAATCATGAATTTATAAATTCAGAAAAGCACATTGTACATCAAACATGCATTTAAAGAAAGATAGATGCCTCAACCCAGCACAGTGAAAACAGAAGATAGAAAACTCAGAGTTTAAAAAGCATCCAAGGAAAAGGTATAGTTAACGAAGGGAAGAGAATAGCATATATAGTAAGTTTCTTTCTTTCCTTCTTTTTTTTTTTTTTTTTTGTGGCAGAACCGGGGATTGAACTAAGACCCTTGTGCTTGCTAGGGAAGCACTTATTCCACTGAGCCATCTCCCCAGCCCTTATAGTAAGCTTCTTAATAGTATCAATATACCAAAATATGATATAGTAATACTCCAAAGAACCTGAGAAGGTAGAATGGTACCTTCAAGGTCTAGTTATGAGATTTGGATTAGCACTCACACAAGTGACATCAAAGGATATGCTCAAGTAAAAGCACTTTAGTATTAATTTTTGCTGAAAACAAAAAAGAAAGAAAATAACTTCAAAAGTCTGATTACCTGATCATCCAGGGGGAAAATCATTCTAAAAGAAGCACATAAAACCTAAGAACTGGTCAGAAATAATTAAATTGGAAGAGAGAGAAAAACTCAACTGAAGAAGTCTGAGAAATGGAACTGTGACTGTGCATACTTTAATCACTGGTCAACTGTCATAACTCAAATTACAGTTCTCCATTTAAGAGCTGATGAAGCCAGAGATGGCACCGTGCCTGGAGACCCAAGACTGGGAAGCAGAGACCGGAAGACTGACATAGTTGAGGCCAGCATGGGTTACATAGTGAGTTCAAGGCCAGCCTGAACTAAATAGGAAGATCTTATCTCAAAAAGTATATGTAATTTCCATGAAGTAATTGTTAGGCTTCCACGTATTTCAGCTCAACTTGCAGAGTTTAAACATACTATTGATACCTCTCTTCACCAGTTTTGTGTAAATGCATCACATATTTCAACTGAGAAGGATGAAATTAAGCATCTCAGTTAATGCATGTTGAAGGCCCCAAAGGCGCCCTACCATTCCTCCCTTGGGTCTTGGGGGTTAAAAGGAATTCTGTGCTCTCCCTCAAAACCCAGGAGCAACAACTGTCAGATCTTTGACTAGAACCTTCCAAACTGTGAGCTGAACAAACGTTTTATTTTATTGGGTAGTTATATCTGGTTATATCTTCATAGGAATGAAATGCTATTTTACATATTAGACAAAGCACTAAGTTTGATGTTCATTATTTGACAGCAGTCAGGCTAACTTCTAACTACATATTCAAAACTATAAAAAGCTTATTTTATTAAAATTATTAAATGTCTTTTGTGTTCTTCTGAGATATTTTTATTTTTACTCCCTCCTAGATTCTTAAATAAACTTCTGATATAGTATGGGATTTATAAAGGATAGATATTTGTGCTTACATTGTAAAACTCAAACTAATGACAACATCTGTATCTTTCCATTGATTTCAAAGTAATCATTTTCTTTCAATGTTTATGTTTTAAATAGAAAAATGTCTAAGTCACATCAATAAAGGCATATCATCTACAGCTATGTCTATATCGGAGCTTACCTGACATTTCCAAGCTCAACTTTAAGAACATACATATGGATAGGCTTGACCTTAACATATTGCAGCTTAAAGTAATTTTATTCCTAAAACATGACCTTTAGACCATGTTTAAAAATGAATTGCCAATTTTATGTATAAATTACTTAAACAACTTCAAATACTTTTGGAACTATTACATTAAAAACATCAAACAGAAGAAAGATCAGCAACAATTTTTAATGAATTAAAAACTTATAAGACTGTAATTAAAGTTGAAAAAGTACCTTGGAAGGAAATAATTGGTTTGAGTTTTCTAAATTCTTTTTTCTTCTTTTTTTGTATCTTAGGGAAAGGTCTAGAGGGTGTTTAGGATCTCACTACTAGACTGGACTCATAGTGATCTGAGTGTTTACAGCCTCCCAAGAGCTGGGATTATAGGCGCATGCCACCATGCCCAGTCTCAATTGCCATCTCAGCATGTGCCGGTGGTGGGTCCAGCACTGCAGGCCCAGGTATCGAACCACTGGCCCTTGTGCCTGTTTGCAGATGCTTTAATCTGCTAAGCTATTTGGCCAGCCCTTCTGAACTCTTAAAGGAAGTTTGCTTTCTACCTGCTAATGAAAAGTACACTATACAGTGTTTCCAAAGCAACATAAGTCCAAGGGGTGAGAAAGATTACTTTACCTTAAATTCTAATTGATAAAATACGACCTTAAAAAGTTGTCCTCCAAATGTTACTCAATAAAAATGGTAAAACTATAAAGAGTAGCTTTTCTCCATGTTTTAAAATAAGAACATTTCTCAGCTTCTGGCTACTTTTGAAATTTATTTCAGCAGTATCAAGCTGTGATGCGTCTACAGATCATCTGCATATCTTCTCTTCCGTCCAAATTTTTATGGCGCTGCCCATCTGGATGAATGGAAGCTGCAGACGACTGCCCAGGCCCTTTTAACAGAAGCTAAAGTTATGCCTGCTGCTAGGGAAATATATATTTCGGTCGGGCCTTAGGAAGCCCATTTGTCAACTTGCTGCAAAGTGGAAACGTGCCTGAGCATGTTCTACATAGAACTTGTCCTTTCTGTATTAAATACCTTATGTTACTGTACTTGTATGAACAACAGAAACTGTCCCTGACAATTTATAAATGATTAAGTAACTATGTATGGCATCTGAGAACTTGGGTTGGACTGGGGATTTAACAGTTTTTCTGATGGTTGATTTCTGCAAATCTCCAGCTTTCTGAATTTCAAAGTCTCTATCTTCTCGGGGGAGGATAAGACTTAGCTAACTAGGCGGTTGTAAAAACCAAACCAAACAATGTTTGAAAAATAAAAGAAGAGACTTTTGATTTTAAACATTAATAAAATTGAAAACTGATATGAGTGATCAAGACAGTAAAGAAGACTAATAAACAAAATATCTACTGATATTCAGAACATAAATATTTAAAACAGATACATTTTAAAATAAAAACAACTGATGGGCCTACTCTATACAAATAAACATGGAAATCTAGATGTATAAGCAATGAAATAAAAGAAGTATACGGTTAATAATGTAAGTTTGTGTAGTCCATTTTAGAGGCAGTTCATAATCCTTAGTAATATTAAACAATACCTATTATCCAAGACAGAAATTCCAGTTGAGATCTTCTTTCAAGAAAATCTTATACCCAAATTTGAAAGTAATTTGTATATGTAAATATCTATATTACATAGAAATGGCCATGAGAAGCATTTACCTAACATAAATTATCTAAAGAATATTTATGTATGTATGTATGTATGTATTTAGTTCAGGGTTTACAGGGTTTCACTATGTAGATCAGACTCATAGGAAGCCTCCTGTATTAAAGAGTAATTTAAGAAGCGATAGTAGGGAACGAGAAGCAGAGATGTTGCTGGAGAGAAAGCAATCAGCAAGAGGAGGGAGATGTGTATGAAGAGAAAGCAAAAGAGAGTAAGATATCAAAACTTGTTGGGCCTGGGGAGATAGCTCAGTGGAATAAGCACTTACCTGGCAAGCACAGGGTCCTGAGTTCAATCCCCAGTGCCACAAAGAAAAGAAAATTGTTAGTAGTGTAACCATGCTGGACAGTAGCTCTTAGCCACCTATGTCACTTTCATGTGATATAAAAATAAAAAAATCATTCATAAATATTCTCAGTGGGCTTAGATAAAACAATGCATGTCCAGTATGACTTATCCTGATATCTTGGTATAGTCTGCCATTTCATTTGCCACTATAAAGAACTAGGACCCCCTTCCACTATCAGCTTATTGCAGAGTCCAAGCCAAAGTCCCCAGAAGGCAAGTCTATATCATAGTGTATGAAACAGAAAGGAAAATATGAGAAAGCACAGAAGTCTTATTATATAATATAAAGCCACGATTCTGTCCTTTCTGATTAAGGACATGAAAATTATGGGTGAACATTAGCCACTGCACATTTTTTACTATGCATATCTACACCATCAAATTTTATGAAAACAGATAACTTTATGCCTTACCTCTTCCCCACTCTAGATCCTGACTTCTAAATAATGTCACAAGGAGCTAAGGCAATAATAAGCCAATTTGTATCCACACCAACCTGTGACTACCAAACCAGTTTGTCTATGTAATTGACACTCCTTCTATCACATCATTTTGTTCATTATTTTTCAGTTTGTAGTCTTCCTTACATATTCAAATATGTAGAATGCCTGTTGGCCAAGACATTATGACTAAAAATAGCCATTGTAAGAGAAGTAGATAATTTTTCACTTATAACCAAAACATAAGACATTGCTAACACAGGTGTATTGGGAAGGACAGCTAGACACCATGTCACACTTCTTTCTAAGTCATTGCAATGATCACCATGTTAGCTTTACAATTACACCAACGAATATTTTAATTTGAAAAAATGTCTATGCCCTTTAAAAAAACTTTTATTAGTCTTGGGAATCAAAACAACAGACACCAAAAATGACCTGCCACTAAATGATCTAGTTTTAAAATAAACCCAGTCAAGCTTTGCTAACCCAAGGCCTCATTTAGCTTCACAGGGACAGTTCCTAAGATTTACTGAAGTTAAGTCTCCACCAAGTGTGGTGACTCAACAGGTTACAACCAAAGAGAAAAAGTAGTTTTTTCTCATGCTTATGTTCAACCTTTGAACTGCTGGCTTCTCTGTCTCTAGATAAGCCTCTTGTTTTCCTAAGCTCTCACTCTTGCTGTTTGGGAGAATGATGCACACTAGTGACCCCAGCAATAACTTTAGTATGTTCGGTCTTTCAAAATGTGACCTAGTTTACTCCACAGAGAGATCGCATATATATCCATATGGATGTAGATGGATGGATGGATAGATAGATAGATAGATGATAGATAGATAGATAGATAGATAGATAGATAGATAGATAGATAGATAGATAGACTGACAGATATTGTTTCTGGGTTTTTGGAGAATTCTGAATAATCCTGTATATGAAAAAAATTAATCAATGAGAATTGACATCCAATAACCAGATACAACAAAGGAAAGGAAGTGTGTGTGTGTGTGTGTTTTTCTTATATTATTTCTCCTTTCTGCTCATGGAACTTCAGGGTGATGAGGACATTTGGCACAGGCAGAAAGAACACTGAAATGCCTTCACTGCATTGAAGGTGGTGGACAGCAAGGCCTGTGATTTGGGACAGCATCCATGACTTGCCGTCAGACCTAACACTAGCTGAAGCATCTCTTTTAGGATTTCCATTTCTCCACATAAAACTGGTATTAAAATAATTAGAAAATAAAAATCAAAATTCTTATGTCATCAGGGTAAATGTCATTTATTGAATCATTATTTTGAAAACTGTTCTTTCTTAGAGTGCGCACAAATAAAAGAAAAAAAAACACTGAAAATAATAGTGAATGGCCTGCAGAGATGAAGATAAAGTGTCCAGTGATCTGAGCTTCTTTGCTGAAGTTCCGGTGCAGGAAATAAATAGAAATCCTAAGACACAATAATATAGTGGAATGACTAATGATCATCTCTTTGAAAAGATGTATATCATTTTTATTAGCTTGACACTAACAATGTCTTGGTTCCAAAGAAGATAATTCTGACATCTCTGGCCAATTAGAAAGACTGTCTTTTCACCTATGATCAACTATGGCTACTAATTTCTCATTCCTTAATTTAACCCAAAGTTTTATCCCACCTACACAGTAAAAATATACATCAAAGGTGTCAAATGTATTGTAGCTATTTATGAACTTAAAAACCAAGGGAAGCAGCTATCGCACTTCCAAACCTCCAGAAGCTTACTCCACTGTAAAGCCACCAAAATGACTGAGACATGATTGAAAACAAATCTGAACACACGAACTGTCAACCTTTTAGCTCTGAGCTAAATATCACATTAAAACTCACACATTATGTTTTGGCAAGGAAATATACATGCATATTCACGTGCATCTATGAAAACAATAATACTGGAGATTCTACACATCTATTTTTTTGATTCTTTTTGTTTTAAAGGAATAAAAAGTAAAACAAACTAAAACTGATACAGAATTCCAAAACAAGACAATAAGATGACAAGAAATCAACAATGGTTGTCATTGTTATCTTCAAAGGAATTGGTGAGATTGTCACAGGATGTAAAAGTAGTAAAAAACTATAAGTATTAGCTGTTCCTTTCAATAAATCAATATGAATTAGTCGTGCAATTATCTTCCTAATGTGTGTCTGTGTGTTTGTGATTATGAGTTCTACCAACATCAATAACATGTACTTATTTTTATGTGAAGCCTTCATCACTGTGAATTAAAATAAAAAGACATAGTTCTATGCTTATGCTAGTTCACTATTGCATTTCTTGATGTAACTATATATTAATCTTACATATATTAATTATCATATCCACTAATGCATTTTCTATAACCTACTGCATATATATTATGCACAAACTAATTAACTTATATGTTCTTTAACTGTTTAAAATACAGCTGTTATTTCTGAATACAACATTTTCTCAGATAGTAGAGTTATTATAATGTAGAATAAGAGCTTGCCTGGCTCTTATTATATATAACTATATATAGCTATATACATATATATTATATATACACCTTAAAAAGATATATGTATCTGTATCCTATTATATATTTTAGATATTGTGATATATGACTATATAAAATCTATACATATATGTATATATTTCTACATAGGTATGTGAACAATTGTCTATCTCTTCAAAAATTTATATAATTTAATTAGAGTTTTTGGCTTAATATGAAGTATTGAAATCTAAATCTTAAAGTACACACACACACACACACACACACACATATATATGTATATATATTCTCCCCTATTCAAAAGTCATACAAAAAATATAAATTCAAGTGAAGTAATTGCAGCCATTGATCCACATTAACTCGTCTAGCAATATACACCAGTAATTTCAGTGACACCAGTTGCTTGATAATCAGAGTTAGGACTTGTAAATGACTGTACACTACTATAATGCCAATTTTTTTGTAAACTGTGTTTTACCAAATTACTAAGGCAGTGGGAACAGAAATAGAAGGATTAAGTCAATGTCCAAGCTATCAAAGGCTTAAAGGAAGGTGTTCTATTAGCGGGTTGGTCACTTTTTTCTTGATCTCTGATCATAGAAATCAGGACTGCACATAAGCAGGAATCGGCCCTAAGTGCACATCTTCGTGAAAGAACACAGACAGAACTGGAGGGACACCAAAACAATGCAGGTCATTATCATAAATACCTTGTGACATGTATTTCATATTTGCTATTCAGTCCACAAAAATTTAGACAAAGTGAGCCATGTGTGAATTATTATGACAATCAAAAGTTAGAGCAATCAATTTTCTTTTGAATTTAGAGTAATTAAGGAACAAAGATCAAATTATGCTTCTGTAATTCTCCATTGTATTGGAGAAAGTCCCAAACTGTGCATATAAGTACTGAAAGGTGTTTCCTTGCATATAAAACTGTTCTTTGATAGCTTCTACTTATCCATCTGTAGATTAGGCTATATGAAATACCAAGATTAAACTTGCTCATTTTATAAATATTTCCATATAACTACTCTAACATCTTTCATCAAATAGACAAACACTAGGCTCTCTGTCTCTGTCTCTGTCTCTGTCTCTGTCTCTGTCTCTGTCTGTCTCTCTCTCTCCTTCCCTCCCTCCCCCTTCCTTTCTCCTCCCCCTTCTCCCCCCTCAGTAGTGACAAGCTTGCCCAGATTACTTATATCCATGCTCTTGGGCTCAAGTAGTCTTTCTGCTTCAGCCTCACGCATAGTTGGTAATATAGATTCACACCACTGTGCCCAGCATGCTTTGCTTTGTTGAGTTGGCAACCTTTTAAATACTTTGCTTAGCATCGCAACAGAGAGTAGAATTTTTTAAATTAATTTATTTTATTGGTCATCTTAGATATACCTGATCATCACACTCATCATTGGGAATCTGCACCTGTACATGGCCTATCTTGATTCTTTTTCCACTCCCCTACCCTCCCGCCAAGTACTCTTCCCCACTTTATTTACAAAAGCTTTGCTTCAGTTATTTTCTTTTTCTCTTTTTTTCCTTCTCTCCTCATCCCTTTCCTTGCCTAGATTTCATTTGTTCTCTTTAGAATATTGTGTTTCTATGTCGCAATACCTTTTATATAATGTGGTCTTATCTACACTCTTGATTTCTCACAGGGAAGAAATTATGTGATATTTGAATATGTATGTCTGATACATTTTGCTAAAGGACATGGTCTCAAAATGCATGCATTTTCCTAGAAATGTCTCCTCTGTCCTTCAGGGGAGAACAGTACGGCACTATCCGTCCATTCATTCATGGGCCTGTGGGCCACTTCCAAGATCTAGCTGTTGCAAAGTGTGCTGCTATCAACATGGATGCCCATGTATCACCTTGGTAAGGTGCTTTTCATCCTATTGAAAGACACCAAGAAAAGACATTCGTGGCTCAAATGGAGCCTCTAGTTTTAGTTTTGGGAGGAATCACTATATTGATTTTCACAGTGGTTGCAACAGTCTGCACTCCCACCAACAGTGGAGAAGGGTTCTTTTATCCTAACGTCCTCAGCAGCATTTTTATTGGTTGATTTCTTCGTGGTTGCCATGCTCTCTGGAGGGGGATGGAGTCTCAGTGCTGTTTTAACTTGAATCTCTCAAATGACCAGTGCTACTGAACCTCTTCTCATATGTTTTCTATTTGTACTTCTTCATATGAGAATTGTCCATTCATTTCAGATGCCCATATTTTTGTCTGTCTAATATTTTTTTCATTTCATTTGTGACTCACTGATTTTTTAGAAGGTTGCAATTTGAATTCCATTTGTCTAGGTAGTTTTGTGGTTTCCTTTGTCATTGATTTGCAATTTCTTTGCAATGTGATCTGATAATATGCATGGAATAATGTCAATTAATGTGCATTTCGTCAAACAAGTTCTACTTTGAATCTTTCACATGGCTGAGAAGAATTTATATTTTGATATTGTGGGGTGGATAAGTCTCTGTAGACACCTACTAAGCTGAAAGAGAGAGAGAGAGAGAGAGAGAGAGAGAGAGAGAGAGAGAGAGAGAGAGACCTGTTGGAGTTGTTACATTTTTCCTCTTGGAGGTTTCTCATAGGTACAGAGTACATAGTGACCTTCCTTATTTCTCTTGATCAATCTTGGCCTGAAGTTCATTTTGTGTGCAAGTAGGTTAGCTAACTCAGCTTTTCTCTGACTCTTATCACAGGAAATATTTTTTTTCATCCTGTGACTTTCAGTCTACATTTTTTAAAAAAAATTTAAATGTGTTATTTTGAATGGAGCATATTGTTGGATTTATTTATTTATTTGGTATAGAGTCTCTGTACAGCTTGGACTCATAGTGATCCCCCTGTGATCCCTCAGCCTTCCCAGTGCTGGGATTACAGGCGTGTGCCATCACCTGGCTTGGGTGGCGTGGTGTGCTCAGGATTCACACCTGGGACTCTGGGGTCAGCAAGGTATGTGGTACCAGAGATCTAAACCAGGTTCTTGTGCTTGGCAGGCAGCTGTTTAGACTGTTGCTGTCACATCTTTGATCTTTATGATCTTTTGTCATAATTCATTCTGCCAGTTGGTTTCTTCTCTTTCTTTCTTTGTTTCTTTCTTTTTTTTTTCTTTCTTGGTTTCTTCTCTTTCTTTCTTTGTTTCTTTCTTTTTTTTCTTTCTTTCTTTCTTTCTTTCTTTCTTTCTTTCTTTCTTTCTTTCTTTCTTTTTTCTTTCTCTTTCTTTCTTTCCCTCCTTCCTTCTTTCTTTTTTATTGGTGAATTGAAACTATTTACATTGATGGTTACAGCTGATGTGCATCCACTTATTCTTGTCAAATGATTTTCCTGTTGTTTGCTGCCTCTATTTCCCTTCTTTAATTGCTTGCCTTGCTTGGTGGATTCTTTCTGTCAGTGTTCATGAAATTGCAGTCTTCTGTATCTCTTTCTCGAATACCCTTCAGAAGATGTTGGAATGCTGGTTTGGGGCTCTACCTTTTAGTATCTTGACTGAAATGTATGAATAAATGAGTCTCTAGTTCGAACAGGGTTCTTAGACCAAGGGACTGATTAAACCAAAAAAGGACAGTCATGAAAGGGAAGAGTCAAAGAAACCAAAGTGATGAGTAACTACCTGACTCATCTCAGTTTTCTTATGCGGTTGTGCTGGTCAGGACTGCATCATGTCATTGCTCACAGTTTGACCTTGGTGGGTTCAGTGGCCCAATACAAACGACCATAGCAAGTGAATAAAAAATAAGTATTACAGATGAAAAAGCTAAGGTAAAAGAGGTTGTGTTGCTTGACTCTGGCTAACATGGCTGGTGGGTGACACAGAATTTGGGCTGAGAAGAAGCTCCATGTATTCCTCTCTCCACCTCTCTCAATTTCTTTCTTTGAACTCAGGTCCTTGCACTTGCCAGGTAAGCGCTTAGCTGAGTCATCGCCCCAGCCCCATTCTCTCTCCATTTCTATGTGCTAATGTGCCCCTTTTCAGCTCATTTGAGCACTGCCTTGTGCTTATGAAATGCCTCTGCAACCAAGGTGTAAATGAGTCTATCAAATGTTTAGTCCGTCTTCAGACCGGCACAGAGAATATTGCCATTTGAAGATTTTAGGAAGAAATAGAGCTTGTATAAATGATGTCTACAGGGTACAAGAAAAAATAATAACTGGGAAAAAAGGAAATAGAGCTTTTTAAAAAAGGAAGAGGATTAAAAATTGGAAGGAATAGGAAGGAGAGAAGTAGAGAAAATGAAAAAGGAAGGAAGATACCTTACATCCACACAGCAGCTCTCCATGAGAAAGGTAATCATTAGGCACAGCACACCAGGTCTAAATGAGAATGAGCACCAAAACCATGCATGGAAAAGCATCATGCTGACAAAACCACAAGCACAAAATCAGAAGAGTGGATTAAGCTATGGAGACTTTAATTTCATTTATTGCCTTCTTTGTTACCTTGTCAGATAAAATAATGGATAACTAAAGGTTTTCTGGACCAGTTTTCACATTCTTTTCAAGACTGACTTCTTATTCAAGACAAATAATGATTATTTGTCCAAAATTAGTACACAGCCTAAAGATTTCAATGTGTGCTTTAATGTTGAAATTTGGAATTGTGATATTACGCTTGTAGCAATTGTTTTATCCTATCGCTTCCTGGACTTTTGGCTAAGATCAAGTGTAACAATTATTTTACCGAAAATAAAAATTATGTCATAATTTTTTAAATGATGAGCTCAAATCAATTAAAATATTGATATTCAGTGTTTTAGTAAACTTGAACAGATTTTTTTTATCATGGAAATAAATTATCTCTGTTGTCTCTTCTAGGATATAGTGGTACCTTGGTTCAGGGTCTTAATACTTTCCACAATTCTGCTCACAATACAAACTGAATAAGAACTGAATCAAATTTCCCCAAAAGGTTAACATTAAACTACCCAATGAATTTGAATTGGATCTATCCAATTTGGTTTACAGCTTGACTTGTGGAAAGAATTAAGTTCAAGAAGTGAAGTATCACTGTACCAACTCATACTACATTCATTTGGCATCAAAAGTAAAGAAAATAAGCCTGTCTTTATAAATAAATTTTAAAAATATAAAGTCTATTAAAATTAGGTTGTACATAGAAAAAAATCATTGTCCAGTCCTGTTTCAGTTATAGTGGGAATGTGTTAGGCGGCTCCCACTGAGCATTCACTGCCCTTTCGTAGGTGTTATTTTCAGAAGAGAGAGGAGATTTCTTCTGTGGTTTGATTTTTTTAATAGGTGTTCTGAAAGAGTAGGTTTAGGTCCTCAATGAAGCTGAGCAGAAAGCTGAACATTCTCATATATCTCTTGCTCCTAGACTGGTACAATCTTTTCTGCTATCAGCTTCCCATGCCAAAGTGAGGCATGTGTTAGATTCAGTGAACGCACATTGACTTCATTATGAAGCAAAAGGGTGGAGGCGTGAAGACTTCCAGGTCCAAGTCACATTTGTTGACATGCTCCCACTGTATGTGGCAGTTGCAGGCTGGCCGCGCTGTCCCAGAAACCTCCTGTGCCAGCCTCCTCTTCCTCCCTCTCCCTTTGCTCAAGGCTACACACTGATCTTCTTACCATCTCCACTGCTTTGTCTTCTCCAGAGTCTGAAGTAATGGGAACCACACAGGGTGAGTATAAACTTTTCAGTATCATTTGCTTAGGTCTGAGAGACTTACCCATCCCCATTTTGCAGCCATAAGGTGTGGGAGACACCAGCTCCCCCCTTTGGTTCTGCACAGAGCTTCACGCCGTGTTAGGCAATGTGCTTCTCGCTGATATGGCCACGGCTGTAGGAGGCGCCTAACAGCGCCCACGTGCCAGCGTGGCTCTGGCTTGGCCAATTTCAGCCTTACCTCCTTGTTGAGGCATTCTTTGTACATTCCTTCTAAAAGTATAGTTATGATATTTTAAGATATGGATCGTACAATTTTAAGTGACATTTGCTCACCCATTTCTTAACTGCCATAATCACCAACAAAAGTTTATTGTAATTATTATTTGTTTTATCTTTCAATCTCTTCCTTGTACTAGAAGAAAAATTTCACAAGGATCGAGTTTTTCTTGCATTCACAGCTGTATTGTAGAGCCTATTTTATTTCTTAAAGTATAATATTTGCTTAATAATAATATTTTAAGGTGGCATCATGTTTATAAAATGCTTATAGTAGTTGTAATAGTACTTTTGATGAAAGAGTTGTACACAATATTTCTAAATTAATGACCAAGAAATTATGCTATATGGAAAGAAAACTGAGTTGGACTCTGAAAAGTAAAAGAAAACCTCTGTCACATCTGTGTTGAAATATCTGTCAAAAGTCACATGTCACTAGCTCCCAAGGCAAAGTGATAATGTGCCACATTTAAAATGAAGGGAAGCAATTATAAAAGGGAACATTACACTAAGTGCTTGTGACACAGCGATTTAGGTCCAGACCTGTTGTCAAGTGGCCTGACAGATTTCTAGAGAAAATGAACATGGGGATTGAGCAGAGTTTCAGCTTAAATTTTCATAGATATGATTTATTTTAAGCATTTTCTAGAGGATTCCTTCAATGATGAAATAAAAGATTACATTTGTTTCTTTGTATTAGAATGACTGCTACAATAAATATATTTATTAAAGGAAACATGCAGTGGATAAATTATGAGTATTTGCATATAGATGCAGGCTTAGAGATGAACAGATTAGAAGATTAGCCAGCATCATAATAGTGTCTGGGATGATGTGGCCTTCAGGGAAGTGCTTGCGTTATTTGTAGTCTCAGTCTTGGAATTGGAAGCATATTTATAAAATATTCTTGAGTTGAGATTCTTGGTTTCGACCCATGATAGTGAACCTATGGCATAGGTACTATCATGTTTTTAAGACAAAACATGATAATGTACCTGTTTTTTTTTTTTTTTTTTCTAAACCAAAATCTCAGTATTTAGGTTAAATTTCAGCACTGACACTTTGGGATACATTAGTGGGTTTGGGGTTGCAGTTTGGTACGTGGTCGCTGAAAGCTTGCTGTCTGTGGACTAGATAGATGCTGGGGCTTTCACTACTGTGCCATTTACTTAACCTTCCTTTACATTACAGTTTCCTGTTCATAAAGGTTTCCTCTCACAGCGGCCAGGCCTGCGCAATGCTCACATGTTTTCTGCTCTGTTTTTATGCAGGCTCTCACTATGCAGCTCTGACTTGTAGTGACCCTCCTGTTTTCAGCCTCCCCAGCACTGGAATTACAGGCATGCACCACCACGCTGGGACTCCATCACCGGCTCAGTGTGCCTGGGAGAGAGGCCAGCATGGCATGCAGGGCCCTGCACTTACCTAAGCAAACACTTAGTCCACTGAGCTATCCCGTCGCCCTTTTTCTGCTTTTCTAACTAGTCACTTCTCTATGCTATGGGGTCTGCATTCCTGCTGAATTTCTTGTTACTAGCACTACTGAGCACTTCACAAATAATGTTGTATGTCCCTTACATTTTATGTTTCCCCACAAACATGATTCCTGAAAAGGGTTTCATACATAGCAGGATCAGATATCTACAGCACTGAGCTCTTAATTTAGAGCAAAATGTCCTTGGTAGAAACTTCAACACAGTACTATCACGAAAATCACCTAAAACCCTGTCATCTAACTGATATTTAGAGTGTGCTTAATATTGTAATGAAAATGCTTGAAAAGGCCGGTTTAAGGAGGATGACACCGACTCATGAGTAATTATTACCAACATGCTAAATCAATGTACTTTTGAAAGAGGTTGATGATATGATTATTTTGGATGAACATAAGACACTCTGAATTAAACCAGCCTTTCCTGCTTTTCAATTAATATTACTATTAATTTTTGTGCTATTGATTTTTTTTTTTGTTTATTTGTTTCTTTGGGGGGAATTTACTTAATTACACTTAAAGGAGATAGAGACAGACAGACAAAGAGTCAAACAGAGAGACACACCGAGAGATTTAGACTACTCTGTTCCTGTCTGGAAGTTGAGTCTCCAATCTTATTCATTATTTGAACACTTATTTTATCTAGTCCTTGAACTCACAACCCTGTTCAATTTAACTATTATCAATATTGTGCTGAGTGTTTTATGAGCCAGCAGTAGTACTACAGTTTTTTTTCAAAGTTTTATTGATAAACAGATAGCAATGAGACAGTTTCAAATCAAATCGGAAGTACAGTTTCAACAAATAATACACTGCATATATTCTTCTTAGTGGTTAATGTACTACAGTTTTGATGGCTCTGTTTCTTTCATAATGAAGCTGACTATGTCATTTGCATTTGTCTCATCTTGAATTTACTGATTGACAGAAGATAGTATTATATTTGTTATGCAAATATTCTTAGAATTAATCTTCATTTGTCTGATTCATACAATAAATACTTGTACGCCTATTGAATAATATCTCCATAGCCATTTTGTTCCTTCATAGATGCAGAAAGGTAAGAGCACATTAAAAATAAAACTAAAAAAAGTGATTTTTGTGACAATACAAATAACTTATGCAGTACAATTAGATGTGACACAAAAACAGATGGGTGGAGTTTAGGAAAATTGGTTCATAATTATTTATATTTCAATAGTATCACAAATGAGCTATGACTCTCCTTTTTTATTAGTAATATTTGCATCTGTGTGGCTCTTGGTAAGACTGTTCCTGTATTTCATGCATCCTGAATCTGAACAACTAGGATAGAAGAATTCCATGGATCTTTAATTTCTATGATTCTACAAGTACTTAGACTATTTTTTTTTACTTAAGTTTTGAAATAGATCAGAACAACAATGTCCAGAACATAGGGCTTATGTTTAAAACAATAATAGAGTTGCACCTGCTCATCAGAACCGTTACACCTCTCCACCAGTTCATTTCCTTAATATAGAAGAAATAACCTATGTCGAACAAGAAATACAGTGAATTCCTGAAGAGAAATAGTGTCTACAGTCTTATCACTCTGAATGTACCAATCCTCTCTGAAGAGCAATAGAAAATATGATCCCATAGTACCAGGTATTCCTCCAGTGCCTAAGAAGTTTTTATCAGGTGATGTATTGAGTCCACCCCATCTGGAAAAATCATTTGACCAACGTGCTAGATTCAGCTGTTTTGTGTACAAAATTAACATACCCAGAGACTTCCTTAATGGCCAATTAGTTTAAGAAATACTGTTGGTGATTAACATAGATAAACCCTGGGAACAGAAAGGTGACTTCTTAATGGAATCCACAGACCAGAAGAAAAGAGCATTGTCTATGAACACATGAGAAATGCAAATTGTCAGAATTTATCCAATCTATTGAAATAAAAATACTCTGAAGGAGCACAGCAATAATCTATGGTCCAAGAAAACTTTCAGGTAAGTTTCAAATACTAAACTTTTCTTTTCAGCACCAGGGATCGAACTCGGGTCCGTGTTCATGCCAGGTAGGCACTTATACAACTGAATTGTCCCCCTGGCCCAATCGTAAACTTTTAATAATGCCAGCTCAGTTTGTGCCACTAGTGTTTTATTAAGAATAAAAAAGAGAGCAGCTACTCACACGATATATTTCAGAGCTACTGGATGTAAGATATCTCAAATTTTGTACTGTATAAAGAAGTTTAGGTAACTAGCAGTGAGTCCGTCAGCAAGGGAGATGTGGGAGTCAGATTTGCACTGAGCATGATGGAATGTGTATGCGGTACTCCTCCCATTAGAGAAGGTAAGCTTCGGAATATTAGAAGAACAAATTCTTGGTTCCACACCTCAATTTTGGTTATGAATTAATCTACAATTTTTAAGATTCTTTTTATGTTCTTTTCAAAGTAGCAACATTCATTTACCACTTAAGAGGATAAAAATACATAATATGGATGCACAAGGAATAGTTTAGCCGGAGACAGTACAGCCGTGCATGAATTAATGAAAGGTATAAGTTCCGAAAACTGGATTGTCAGGTGATAGCTTCACTATGCAAAGTCCGAAAGTTCAGTTGCAAAAGGGAAGACAGCTAGGATAACGCTGCGCTGAACGTCCTCCTGGGAATGCTGCAGTCCGTGAAAGCCGGCATCGACCGAAGCATCATTAGATGGCACAGGACTGCACGCAGACAGAGCATCTCTGAGCTTGGGCTGGAGCCAAGCCTCCGGTTCTCTAACGAGCTCCTAGAGGATGCTAATCATCCTGTCGCCGCACGACGTGGCTACGTGGATCATGTTTGGCTAACAAGCACACCAAGGTGAAGCCCAGCATGTCTCGGTGCAGAAGTTACAACTCATAACGATGTGAGTTTGGGCAAGTTAGGAAATTTCTTAAGCCTTGTTTGTCAGATCAAAGAAGGGGCAGAGCACATCTTATAGTGACTGCCAGGCTAAGCTGTGCGACACAAAAAATATACTGGCAGAAGTAATGATATCCAAAGTTCTGCTCTTGTATGTCAGCTAAAAAATTTATTAAGATGAAGGAGTCACCTGTCGATAAAAAGTGACCATCGTCTTTAAACATCATTTTGTGTGACTAATTCATATCAAGTTACAAAAATTATATTTTAAGCAACAAATGCTCCAGAATATAATGACCAGTTTTTAAATTAGTGGAATAATCAAGTTCATCCTTTATAGAGTTAATATTTGGCTTAGAGTTCAAATCATGAATTCAGGACTTCTAACTGTCTCCATCAGTGATGATTCCAGAAATTTTTGCAGGGAGCTTTTATATTTTTAATAGTCTTTTTTTTTCTTCATTTCTATCTGATTAGTTATAGCCTATGTCCATGTGGGACATTTTAAATAATATCTTGCCCTAAAGACAGAAGATTAAGTTATGGACCATTAAATAGTTGTAACTAATTAGTCTAGTGATTAATTTTAAATTTGATTGAGATAAGAAATAAAGGATCATACCTAACTTCAGGGACTTGTATAGACATTTCCCATTTTTTAAAATATAAAAATGATTACTGTTATATTTTATGAGCCTTTTAATCATCTAACTGGTCAAATTAGAAATTAAAGTTGGAAGTTAGGGATCTGCCAGATGACCACTAGCTTGCCGTTAGATTTTAACCTCTATCAAAAACCTGGATAAAATGTAGTATCACTCATAATTGCTTTAAAAAACTAATTAACATATGCTTCTTACGAGGACAGTAGTATATTTATTTTAAAAATATGCTCATGAGCAGAAGTCCCTAGAAGTTAAATCAATCCCCAGGATGCTGCCAAATAAACCCTGTTACATATATTATTTTAATTGAATGCCTGAAGGCAAAAAGTTCATCAAAGAGTAGTTATATATCTGTGTATCTAAGAGGCGAGAGGGTCAGCAAAGAATGAGATCTGAAATATTCCAAATTTTTTTTTCTTTAAGAATAAGAGTCCCCAAACATGCAATGACAGATAATTCAGTAAGGGTTTACTTTGTAATTAATATGCAAGAGAATTTACACAGTTAATTTACATTCACATTTACAGGAATTACCTCTAACCCACATATTGACAGAAGAGGCTCTTTAATATTATGAGTCCAAGAAATCTATCTAAGTGCCTAATTTTTTTCTCCATTGCCTTTAATTAAAATAACTACAGGATCATCTACCTGATAATTTGGATAATTTTTTTTAAGAGGAAGCAAGTTTGCTCACTGAGCACATTTGATAAGCTTTCCTACCGACAACTCTGGATTCATGAAAATTAAAATGAGCACATTCTCTGCAGCAAATCTAGGGGCCCATTCCCAGGGAGCCGAGCCCTTGCCTACCTTCTTGCCAGTTGGACTACAGAGTTGTAGGGCCTTAAATAATGCACTCAGCTCTGTAAACCTCCTTGTCACTATCTGAAAAATAAGGGGCTGAGAGTGTCTGCAGGGCCGTGTCAAGCTGAGACTCCATGACACGCATGGCAGCTCTGAGAAGGTGCTCCAGATTATGGTGGGCTTGATTTGAAGGGTTTTCAGAGTCCCCTGTTAGGAAGCTTACTGAAAATGTATGTATCCTCCCTGCTTTTGATTGTCAACCTAGTTCAGATTCACTGGGTTATTTTCCTTCCAGTTAATTGCCTAAGATGATCCAGCCATCATTTTAATTCTAGAAATGTTTCCATGAAGAATAAATATGACTTCCCCACCACCCCAGGAAGTTAATACTCCACACTAAGATGTTTAAAATGAAATCCCATCACACGTAGCAAGGCACCCATTGCTGTATGCACTACGAATCCACACTGAGGAAGACAATGATAGGGGCACTATACACTTCATAGCCCAATAACGGTATCAGTGTGCCAGAGCTGCCATAAAATATTAGCACACACTGCGTGGTTTGAGCCGCAGAAATTATTTCTCTCATTGTCTGGGAGTCTAAAAGTACATAATCAACAAATTAGCAAGGTAAGCCTCTGTGAGACTCTTTCAGAGACCTCTTCTCTTGTTGGTGGATGTCTGTGCATGCATGTGACCTTCCCTCCTGTGTGTGCATGTGTGTGTGTGTGTGTGTGTGTGCATGCACGCGAGTGTATGTGTGTGTCAGGACTATAATCTTTCCAACCAGTGCCTGACCCTTATTACTTCATTTAACATTACTCCCTTGTGGTCCTACTTCATTTTATTTTTATTTTTTGTGACCCTGAGGGTAAAGACTTCACATGCGAGCTGGGGTTAAATACAAGCACCTGTGAAAAGG
>NW_004524633.1:10201850-10219686 GCF_000260255.1 Octodon degus
TAGCCCTTGCACTTGCCTAAGCAGGCGCTTAGTCTTCTGAGCTATCTCACCAGCCCTTTTATGGAACTTTAAATTGCTACAATTTTTTGTGTGAGAAATTGAAATGAGAAACTCATATGTTACATCAAATTCAAAACATTTTGCAGTCAGTACTTTTACAACTTTTTCATATTTATCTTTAAAAAAAATTAAGTCATTGGCTTCTGATCTTCATATACTTGGGGAGGAAGTGTTTGCAGGTCATATTAACAATCACTAATATTTACAAATATGTAAGTGTAACATTATTTTGTGGTCATAAAACTGGTAATGCCAGGTATGTATTATTCCAAGTGCAAACAATATACACATAGCAAAACATAATGAGAACATCCTAACACTGTGTTGGTTTTGGTAGAGTGCTTCTCTACCTATAAAGAGGTTTGGCAATGTCAGTGTGTTTTAGATCAATACCAAAAAATACACATTCAAGAAATACTACAGCCTGGTTAGATTCAATGTACAAATGTTGTCAGTAAATATTCTCCACTTAATCTTCTCACTTCTTAACAAGCCTCATACAGTGGATAACGTTAGGTAATCAGCACGCTAGTGTTCAATGAACATGCATCTCGAAGGTTTCTGGGAAGATGAATCTTTAACAGGAAATCACAAATGTGATTAATTCACTTTTTAAAAAGAACTGAATAATGCAAGAAGTCTGAAAGAAGTTTGGAGCTTAAAAATCAATATAATAAGTCATGCAGTTTTAAATATTTTAACTTAATTGATCACTTCTTATTATTTGTAGTTGGCTGATTATTAAGATCACTTCTCTCATAAGAAAAATGATTGAACCTGGTCCATATAATGTGCAATAGTGTGTCAGGCAGCTTGATATTTGGTTGCTCACAAATGGGGAAAACCGACTTTTAAAATAAATTTGCAAATAAGTCTACAACTACAAATTATGGATCTATCGATGAAAACTGTCTTCCAAGGGTTATGTGAAAAAATAAAATGAGTGTTCTTAGAGGTGTGGTGGGAGATTGACAAGAAGTCAAGGTGTCAAAGCTTAGTAAGTAGTCGCTACCAAGAGAGAAAAGGCCCAGACGGGCTGCAGCACCACATTGTGCAGAGCCCTGAGCAGAGACACAAGTAAGGCTTCTGCTCCGTGCTCTCTCGATGCAGTCTTTAATAGGCACAGAAACTTCTATGCACTGCTAGTTTTCATTGTGTGAATCAGTAGTAACTGGATTGCACTGGTAGTAACTAGTTACACATCTCAGTTGTCATGCTTAACCCTTGTCTAGACACACGTGAAAGCCTCCCATGCAGCATCTTAAGGTGATATAATAGTGACGTTGGCTAAGGACTTGCTCAGTTATCAATGATAAGAACTTTAGGAAAAGTGGAACTGGGATGTTCCTGCTGCAGAGGTCCATGGAAGAAATGCCACCGTGTTTGAGTACAAGCCAGATCTAACCAAAGATCAGAAATCTCAGTGATATTTGTTGCTGAGTTCTGCATTTATAGCCATAGATTTCCTTTATTTGTGAAATTCTATCAGAGAAAACAAACTGCTGCTATAATTCTGAAAGGTTTTGGCTGCTTTCTAATGCCATTTTCCCCATTAAGATAATTGCTTCTGAATGTAATTTTTTATTAACCCAAATTTCTTAGAAACACAAATGTATTTGCTTAGCACTGGCATTCAGTCTCTGGGCCAACTTCCAGACTCCAGGAAGTGAGACTGCTCCTGAATGCACTCTCTTTCCCTGCGACTGGATCTTTTGTTTTCAATCAAGTGCCTAGTGCTCACTCTACTATGGGATCATCTCTTTATTTTAGCACACATGCGCATGCACACACACACACACACACACACACACACACGAACTCAGTGGGTTACTGTGCTTCTCCTCTGTTCTTAGTTTTCTTGTGCTATCAACACAGAGACGCTTCACTCTTACTAACAAACTCAGATTCTAGCTGACTTGAAGCTACTGCACTGCAAGCAACGAAGGCCAGACCATTTTCTGCCTTAAGAGTCACAGAATTCTATACTTTTCTTCCAAGGTTGTTTTCCCCTCATTTTCACCTCAAGTAAGTTTCCAGGAATAAATCAATAATCATTCACATTCATTTTATTCATGTTAATGTTCTCAGTAGTTTTATATTTAAAAAATCTTGAGCTATTCCTAAAGGGAATCATTAAGTACTTTTTTCTTCTTTGTATGCTGAAAAATTTTAAAATAACTAAAGCCAGACCAAAAATACAGCTCACTTATTCAATAGTAATATCTCCATAGGAATCATTACCGAACCAGTTCCAACTTTGGAAAGGACCAATGTTTAATGAAAGCTAATTTTAGGAATGTCATTATTACATGGAACTATAAATGTTTATAATTACAGTCCATGGACCAAACTTAAGATGCAAGTATTAATAAAATAAGCAAGACATTAAATTTGTATGATTTAGAAGCACTACAATTCACAAATATTCATAGCTAAGACATCAAAAAATCCTAAAAATGTTACGAAAAAGGGTCATGTAATATGTTCTGGTTGGTATCACTTTTAATGTTGGGAATTCTAGTGCCTTCCAACATCCATTATATAAAAATGGAAGCACTTAACAGATAAAGGCCTAAAGCTTAAAAATAGTATAATTACCTAAACAGGTAAATGCAATGTGATAATACTTTACTTTTACAAGCTTGGGTTTTTATATTATCTATATAAATCTATGCTGGGATTTTCATTTTAGAAACATACTTACGTTAGGTTTTAGAATATATAATTAGGTTAAAACACGTTTCAAATAGTCCAGTCATCATGTTCACTAGTTTTTAAACTCATAAACATTACATTGAAAATCTATAAGAAATTCTATTCTATAATTCTTAAGAAGGGTAGTCATATCTACTTTATTTAATCAATAATTTCCATTTGTTACTATTTTCTGGTAGTAAAAGTACACTACTTTTAAGAGTACGGTTCTATTATTGTCGGAATCAGACAAAAAACTGAAGGACATTTTTTCCCAGTGATTGCTGTGGTCCTCCCTTGTCATCTTTTTCATATTAGAGTCAAAAAGGAACAGTTAGTTACTTATGCCATTATTACTTTGATTCTTTTATATAAAAGTATTTTGTAGACTATACAATTTTAGAAACCACAGTTTCTAAAATCACTGTTACGGCAAGATCAAGACTTCACCCCAGGGGGTCTTAAGCTTGTCTATAACGGTTTATTTTTAATAAAGGAGAATCATTCCTTTTACTCTCCAAGTTCGCCCTGAAAATACCTGCTTTGCAATTTTCTCTTGTAGCTCCCAAGCCTCTCTCGTCCACTTTTAGTAATGGAAATAGCAGATTATAAACATCCTGTTCTTTAAGCTTTGTGCCAGAGTCTATGATTTTTTAAGTATGGCTAAGATCTTGCTAAGACTTGCACCAAGCCTCAAACCCTGTTCGTAGGAATTTTCTCCTCTCTTTGGACCACATTTCTTTGCACTTCAAATACAAGCTTCAAATGATCAATTTTCCAATTAAGGTCAAAAATAAAACAAATAACTACAAATGATGTTTGATGTTTTCAAGGTGAACCTGAACTTCATTTCATTTTCAGTGATCTTTATAAAGAGGCAAAAGCCACATTTATTTCATTCTTTTGGTATGGAGCTACAATTAATTTGTTTAGATATAATAATGAAACCAATCATTAGATCTAATTATTTGCTACATGAAAACATCAATAAAGAATGACTTATTGAATTTATAGGAAAATTCAGTGAAATTTGGTATGAACCTTTTATTGTTTTCACAAGGTCCTGAGTTCAATCCCCTGTACTGCAAAAAAGAAAAAAAAAATTGCTTTCAAATTTTGGCTTTTTCTTTATTTTCATATTAAAAGGAGACCAAAAATATAAAAATAAAAATAAGAAAGAAAGGAAAAAAAGAAAAAGAAAAAAAAAGGCCAGCCATATATAAAATTCTACATTAAAAGATAAAACTCAAAATCATAAATTCACTAAATAGTTTATTATTTGTATACATCTTTGCAGTTTCATATATTTAAAAACAATATATGTTTATCATGGAAATTCAGATTTTCTTTTTTTAAAATTTTAAAGAAGAAAAACAAAAAATCTTTTTTTTAAGAATATGGTTTTCACAGGTTGTTTATCTATGTAAATGTTTTAATCTTTTAATAATGAATTTTCTGGAAAGATTCAGTCCTATAAATTTCTCCCTGGTTATGCCTCCTACCTCAGGCCTCAGGCCTACTGTTTAGCAGATCCTGATACCCCCAAACCCCATTTCAATCCATCACGTGCCCTTCTTCATTTGATGTTCTGTGTAATAGATTCTCAAATGTATTACTATCAAAGGAGGAAAGGTGGTCCCTAAGTTGAGTTCAAAAGTTTTAGCTAATTGAAAAATATCAACCATTGATGTACACTTTATGTGATTTTTATTGTTAACCTCTAAAACATCAAATGCCATGCTTTAGAAAAGCTTTCAAAGAAGGAAGTGTCGTACCTGCTGTTGTTCAGAGACTTGCAGGAGAGTCTGAGAACTGCCCTGAAACCAGACAATTTCTTGGCAGGAACTTCCTGGCCTCAGACATGATTCCATGCAACGGGGGCTTCACCTGTTCACTCATGGTCCTCAGGTGCTTGTAGAGAGCTCTAGATCATTGAAATAATTTTCATAATGACCAAAGAAATCAAGAATGTTGTGCATTTTTCTAATAGGCCACATCTCTTTGTGAGACAAATATATATTTGAATTTTTTTGTATTTTTTCTACATTTGACCATTTTGGCTAAATATTGATCATAATTCTTCTACAATTTGTCTGTTGTATGGTCACATAGTCAAATGTGACCTCCAAAGTTTTTTTATGTCATTTTTCAGACATTGCCCTGAAACTGGAGGAATAACTGATATTTTCAGAACAACAGCAAATGGAAACAAAAGCAAAAAGGAATCCTCAAACTGGGGGAGCCAAATCCATGTGTCTCCTCTACCTACGGGTGCCACTGGAATCATGACAAATCAAACAGCTGTGCAGGCCACAGTCTGCTTTGACTCATTCCAGACCTACAGGTTACTTTTCCAATTTGCACTGAAGCATAATTAAAAGGAAAAATCGAGGGCTTCAAAACAGAGTTTTCTTTGCTTATGGGAAACAGTACTAGTGCCAGGCAGACTCTCCCAGCACAGTGAACAAAGATGCAGGGTACAAGCCTATTTCTCCATCCTTTTGTTAAATATGGGGCCTACTTATAAAAATATCATAAAGGTAGGCTCATAGAAATGTTTTCCCTCGGAGGTAATACAGATATCACTTCCCATCAATCACATGAGTAAGCCACTTACGCTGTGCCCACTGATCCAAAAATATGTTGTCCTAACTCTTCCCAAAACTAACCAGTTATCTACTTAGGAACACCTACTTTAAAAATATCAAATCCAGACACCTGCATGGATCCTTCCTGTTTTGCTCTTTTGCAGTCAGTACAAAAACTTGGGAACTAAATCTAAATCTTAGCTTTAATTACTGAGAAAGTTTTTCTAGCACTGTTGGAGAAGTCTGTAGTCATTGAGTTCTATAATAATATGCAAGTTGAAATCTCGAGAGTTATATCAGAAATTTTAATCTGATTATGTTTCATACCGAAAAAACTTAAGTCAAAGGAAAGCTGTTCTTTTTCTGAACCAATCTAGAATACAAGTTATTTTTTAGGACCATAAAATTATCCCCAAAATTCATGGAAGTGTTAAAATTCAGCTTCTGAGGATGAAGTGGCATTTTTCCTCTCAAAAACATGATAAAATAAAACTAAGTAAAAATTTAAAATGCTTTTATTTAATTAAGCTTGCAAAATGTAATTGTGAAATTAGCAAGTGCAAGCTCTGTAATTTCAAATCTTACAATTATTTTCACATTTTCAGATTTTTCTAATTCAAGTTAGTATTTTGATTTTATTTACATGCTGTATCATTTTACTAACTTTTATTGTTAAGTGTTAACCTTGCAATTATTAAGGATTGTGCTTAATTTTATTTAGAATTTGATGTATTAAGTCTTCATAGGATAATTTCTAGGAATTTAAAGTAGTTTTGAATAATAAACTTTTATAGATTTTTAATTTTTTAATTAGTCATTGTATTATATTTTAAAATTTCCTGGTCAGGCCTTGGAATGACCCTAGTTCAAAGTATTCCTGGCATTTGCTGATGTTATTCTAGTATTTGACCTCCTAATTTTCTGACTTAATTATATGAAACCATTGTAAAAGGCATAAAAGTCTTTCATATTGATGGATTGTCTTCTTTTGTGATATGGAGTAAATGATATTTTATTCACATTTCACTAAGTACACAAATGTGGTGAAATCTGTTCTCCTCACAGACCTAATATGTAGCCTATATTTTAGCAATTCAATTTGTCATATACATTGTAATTTTTAAGTTTGCAGCAACTTAATTTTTGTCCACATAGTTAGCATCTGCCTGTTTTGTAAAACTTAAATGTTGCTTTTAAATGTCATCTATCTAAATTTAGTATTGTATTCAGCAAACATTGTATAATGCCCTTTTGGTTAATAAAGCTTAAGAAAACAGCTACTTAAATATCTTTATATAACTATGTCATTCTTGAATTGGCTCTCAAGTGGAAAATATTCTTACATTTAATCTTGGGATGAAAACTGAATTATAAATAAAACAGAAATAGAGATCTTGGCATTACCAACATAGAAGATGGAAATTTAAGTACTCTAATGCTAAAAATAAAGTAATTTAATTTCCTCCTCAAGGCTGAAATAACTTTTTAAAACAATCTTTCAAGTTCTATTTCATTGATTCTCTATTTCAGAGGAATAAAAAGGCAGACTTGAAACTGTGATGATGACTTAGGACCCAAGAGTGAAACTAAAATCCAAATCAATACTTAATTTTAAAACATCCAGAGAGAAAGTTTTAGAAATATAAAACAAGCTTTCTACACTATCTATTGTTAAGGAAGCCACATACATGGATGTCCCTGTTTTACTTACAATTGATTCTATATGACTTCAATACTTCCTTCTCTTTTACTGTTGCAATTATAACATATCATCAACTCATTAAATCTCACCTCATAAAATAAGTCAGCAGAAGACCTAGTTAACCATGTATTTATTCAGTAAAATGCAGCATTCTTCATGTTAGTGATCTTACCAAATCAAGACATTTTACTACATAGTTAATCCCACTTATTGTGGGTACATTATTTTTTACTGCACTCCATTGAATTTTTCCCATTCGTGGAAATATCCTGGCATAATTTCCAATACATTCACGTATAAAACAGACTTGAACGATTTGTTAATTACTTTCAATTTAGTGAGTATGTTCTTCAATATGGCGCCTCAGCTATTGATGAAAGATTTGCTAAGAATGGTAAAATGAGTATTTGTAGTTAGGTTCTTACTCTGTATCTCTGTCTGTCAGGCTGGGGTACTATACAGAATAGCACTGATTAGAGAATGTAGAAGAAGTAGATTTTCTGACCAATCTGGAGGCTGCGCAGATCTGGCAGGTTCAGTTTCTGGGGAGGGTGACCCTCCAGGGTTAGCCACGGCCACACTCTCGTGGCCTTTCCTTTGCTTTCACATGGAGCTAGAGAGAAAGTCCCCGCATCGGTCCTTCTCTTGTAAAGATCCCAGTCCTATGAGACCAAGACACGATGATTCTAAACTTAGCTGATGCCCTCTCCCGGATCTTGCTTGTTCCAAATCGCATCATCTGGAGGAGAATGGTTCAATGTTTGAATTTTAAGGTGCAGCATTTGGTCCACAAGAGTGCTTGCCCTTAAGACCTTGACTTTTCTGTCTGTGCTGTGAAACACTTTACAGAATGAGAGCTCAGCAGAGGGCATTCATGTAGCTTTTCAATAAAAGGAAATATAGTATGTCATTCTAAATTTCATCAAAGTGAAATTTTGTTATTTAACCTATATTACATAATTCTCTGGTGAGAAAAGAGCTATTTACCAGCAAAGATTCTCTTGACATTTCTATAAATATTGGTCATGAAGAAGGTAAAGAATTGTTTTCACCATTATTGATAAATGTTTCATTTTGAGTGTAATGACCTTATCATACCAAGCTTGGCATGGAAAATCCTGTATTGCACTTAAGATTTAAACAAAATAAAATGAAGTTAAGACACTGACTTCACCAAGATTTCCAGAGACTTTGTTTCCTTAAGAGCTGAATTCAAAAAGGAGGCTCTGAATTCTTTTAAATAGAAGAAATCTTAAAGAGAAAAATATATTTATTATCCAAAAGAATGAATGACATCCAAAGCTTTGCTTAGGTTGTTTCACTCATGTTTCCTTCCTGCCTTCTTCTCTGCTACTCTCCCTTCCTGCCTCCCTCCCTTTTTTCCTTCCTTCTTTCCTAGTACAGGACATAGAACACCAAACCTTGGAACTGTCGGGCAAGCATTTTTACCATTATGTTTCAAACCCAGTCCTCAAATAATTCAAAAAATACCAAAGATCTAGTGCTGCTGCCTCTGTGGTCATATGATCAAGGAAGTTAAAGGTCCAACTAATACAGAAGTCAGTGAAAATAAAAACCAGAAAATCAAGTGAAGACTGACTGCATTTTTTACAGTGGTATTTCTGGTTTTCCACGAATTGATTTGTTGAGGATTGACAACACAATATTGCTCTTTCAAAATCTAAATTAGATCTTTATATATGTTTTAATATCTGTCTATTCACCTTCCCTTCCAGTCACATTTAAATCTAACACAGTAAAAGCACTATACTGATTCCACAGAAGTAATAAGTAGCATTCAGTCTCCAGAGAACCTAACAGGAGAAAAGCATCAATCAGAAGAAAACTAAAGATACACCTCAATCAGTTCTGCCTTACAAAGAATTCCAAAGTACATCCATTAAAGAAGCATTCTGTACTTATAGTGCTGTATTTGTATGAAGGAAAACATTAGTCTAAGGAATATGATCAGTTAGTTGATACAGTTGGTATTTCAGTTTTCTTGTCCCAATTTAATTGCACTCACAAAGACCCAGAAGCCCGAGATTAAGAAAGAGGCATGGTGTTTATTAGTGTAACCTTCAAAATTAAAAAGCTAAATTTAAAAAAGTACCAATTTGCATGAACGCTGCTATTTTACAAGAAACATATAAAACCTACGCCATGCCTGTGACCTTGCTCTATAAAATGCACAGAAAGAGCATCTGTGTACAGAGAGCTTCTGACATTTGGAAGATAGTAAAATCAGCCTAGCTCTGTAAATATGCTAATGACGGAACTTCTCCGCTAATGAGAGTGTGACTGCAAAGCTTTTAAAGCAAAGTTGTTGCCAGCTGCATTCCTAACAAGGCAAACTGATGTGGCTTGTATTATATAACAAACGAATAAAACCTTCTTCACTTACACATACAGAGATATACTTTACAGCCATACTTATTCTTATGAATATATTCATATTTACTTACAGAGTTACACTTTTCATATGAAGCCTGAATACATTTATATTGCCTCCTGTACTTATTTCTACCCAATTATCACTCATTTTATTGCTGAAGCAATAATACAGGAAGTCAAACACATCCCTATCTTTCTTTCAACAAATTGCAGAAATATTAAGGAGCAAGCAACTTCAGCAGCAAACCTCCTTCACAAATCAGTTTTATAAGAAAAGTTTGTTATGTAAGTTGAGAGGCAATTGCTTTGAATCCAAGCAAAGTCAGGAACAGGAAATGAGTGTGTCCCACAAGCAAGCAGTCTAAGGGGAATGTCCCTCTTTCTATGGTGCTTGCTGTACCATGTTCACATGTGCTTGCAACTGGTTTTTTAATCTTTATTTATCTTTTAAGAAAACCTTTTTCTTCAAGAACACCACCTCAGAGTAGTGCTTGTGTCTTCCACAAAGTAATATGAAGCCGTTTAACCAGCTCTGTCCATCTCGGACACTTGGCTATTGAAGTGTTAAAGACTCTTTTACGAATGTGGTTAGTACTTGGTCCTGTCCTCCCCTCAGACTGGCTGAGTCAAGAAAGTGAATGAACACTTAAAGATGTGCTATGCATCATTCGTTTGTTCTTGAGCACAACCCTCCTTTCTTCATACAGCCTACTATCCAAGCAAGAGTAGTAATAATTTCACGTCATGGCATACTCAGATTCCAATTTGATGTTCTGTCTGCTCCTAATTGCTTTTGACTTGATGCAGTGAGGAAGCTTTTCTGCTCTGTCTGGATGAAACATCGAACCTGTTTCATGTGTTCTCTGCACATTCCTAATGAAAGTCATCAGCTCACTCCAGGAGTCAACCTGGCTTGCTGGAACAAGGCACCCACCACACACCATGAGGGAGGGAAGGAACACTTGGTTCGCAGGTCAGAGATCTCAGACCACGGTTGGCGGAGTCCAGGGCCCAAACATCAGGACACTCAAGTTGCTCAGCTCTTGGCCTTCAGGAAACAAAGAGTCAGGGAAGAGCACCCGAAAGGCAGGGGACAGGAACAAGCTATCCTCCCCAAAGCCACAGATCCATCATACACCCAGACACACCAAGAAGCAGGCCTGAGGCAACCTCTGCAGCTTACTGCCACCCAGTGGAGTTGCAAATCGTGATTAACAGCTATGACCATTAGCTCAATTTACTGAGAAGGTGAAGCCCAAAATTCTACTCCAATACTGTATGCTTCAATGAATGGTAAGTCATCTCCATTTGGGATTCAGAGCTCCTTCAGACTGTGGTGTCTGCAAAGAGGCTTAGGAAAATGATTAGTCTCTATTCTCCCTCCTTCTTTTGTACACAGCTAAGTCAGCTATAAATATCACAGGCCATTAGCCTTCTTTCTGTGCTGGACAGTTAGCACAGAAGACAATGGTGGCCAGAGGCACATTCACTGAAGGACAAGTTTCAAGCAAAAAAGGAGTGCTTATGCCGCACACCTTGAAGCCCCTCAGCTGGTGTGAGGCTTTGCTTAATAAAACATCCTTGAGAAGCAATGTTGGAGGGAAACCCACTTTTCAGCCCCTCTCTGTTCCTCTTAGGCGTTCTCTCATTAAATTCTTCCTAACCTCAGTTCTTCCCATAATTTATTTCTCAAAATTAGAGGACAAAAACTACATTTCAGACATCTAGCAGGGTTGAGGTTGTGATAGTTCTCTCCTATTATTTAGAGGCCTGTAGACTATCCTCATGTCACTTGTATCATTGCTCTCTTTACCTGGGAGATCTAGTTATCTGATACAGAGGAGATGTGGTGTTCAGAATTATAAAGAAATAGGAAACTTTCTTTTTATGTATTCAGTACAAGGTGTACAGGGTCTCAGTATACAGATCAGACTGGTAGTGATCCTCATGTTTTCAGCTTCCCAAGCATTGGGATTAGAGGCATGCATGTACCCATGCCCAGTCTCAGTCGCCATCTCAACGTGCCCCAGGGGCAGGGCTGGCACAGCTTGTAGTGATGGGTATCAAACCCTGGTGTCTATATCTGACTAACCAGGCACTTTAATCCACTGAGCTATCTGGTTAGCCCTAGACATTTTTTAGAGGAAGTCTGAAACTTATTTTACTTTCTCTGGATTTAACTGATGATTATAAGTCAACATGTAATGACAGAATCTTAGTTAAACTGAACGAACTTCAAAAAGGACAAACTTAGAAAAAATGTGATACACTTAATTTTAAGCTACAACATGTATGTTTTGGTGTGAAACTGACTTTGAGCTTTTGCTTATGTTCTGAGGACAGGCATTTCCATCCTTCTTCCTTTTCTCACTCCTTCCCTCCCTCTCTTCACTTCCTCCTCCCAGCAATGTGCATATGTACCTGTTTTTATGGTTTGGATTAGGTTGATTCCAAGGAGAACATGACATTTGGAAGGTAGAAACTGTGTGCATTTCGTTTTACCTCCGTGCTCCACTGTAGGCTGAATAATATGTTTCAAAGACATCCGTGTCCTAAAGGGCAGGACTTTCAAATGCTTCCTTTCCATGGGAAAAGTAATTTTGCAAATGTATTAAATCAAGGGCCTTGACAATGGGAGATCATCTTGGGTTGTTAGGGTCCCGTGTAAGGTCCAACCTCCTAATGAAAGTAGAACCAGGAAAGAGTCAGAGATACTCTGACCTTTGAGGTTAAGCTCCAAATGGCTGGCTAAATTTGAAGATGAAAGTGGACCAACAACTTGAGAAAATGCAAATAATTTTCAGAATATATGAAAGGCAAGTGCAGTAGTGGATTCTTTCTTAGCATCCTAAAGGACCCTAAACCACGGTGGCTGATATTGGTCTTCTACTCTCCAGAGCTGTAAGACAATAATGTTTGTTTGTTTGCAGCCAATTCGCCTGTGGCAAAATATCTAACCAAAAGTAGAAAATTCATATAGCCATCTCTGTTAATCTCTTCTACAATTACATCAATAGATGATTTGGTAGAAGATTTCAGGAGCTATGAATTTCTACTTCTTAAAACATTCCCTTCAGTTGTATGAACAGCACGGTGTCTCTTTTCTCTTTACATCTCATTGCTTATCACAATGTTAAGTTAAATTTCCTATTTACAAAACAATTCAATATCATATGTAAATGGATACTGCTTAGAAATGTACAATGCAACAACAAAGAGAAGCAACCTTGGCTTACCAGAGACTAGCTGATTTACCACGTTTGTTGGGCATGAATTTACTTATTATTTTCAAAAAAAGAAATGTTTTTACTCATACAAGGAATAATTTAAATGGTGGCAGGCTATAAGACATTTGCTGTGTGTTTTTAGCAGTAGAGCATATTCAAACCTCTGTGTGCTCACCTAACTCTGCATTCAGCCATCCGTCTATCCGCTACACCATGTTTCCATCCTAACAGCCGACGGTGATAAATTCAAGTTCATCGTTTTTCAAACTCTTTTCCCTAGGCCAGCCAGTGTTCCCTTTCTCAAGCATGTCTGCTTGTGTTATTCATATTCTTAACATCCTCAACTAACCTCTGTACTTTCAGATAAAACTGTATTGTTTGTTGCAAGAATCAGTCAATTTTAAAATGTAGTTCTTTATGCTTAAATCATCTTAAATTAGACAATCTGAATTTCTGAGGGTTTTTTACCTCAGCCTTCCTGGATTTCTTCAGCTTCTTAAATGAGAGTAGATTAAATTATCTTGTAATGTATATAGTATTAAGGTTAACATCTTGTTCAGTAAAATTCACATTAAACATCTTTTATTCAGAGTGCATTTTTTTGCTTCCCCTTCTGGAACTTGATGCTAACTGGCCTCATGTTTAGATTTTATTAACTTCACTTTATCCTACTCTGTCTCCTTACAGTCAATGTGAGAATAGCGCTCCTGAGGTCGGAAATTGTGTTTTGTTCACATTTTTCCTCAGGTCCTATCTAAGAGTATGTGTCTCAATTTTCAAAAAGAAATGTTTAGTTCAATGTACTTATATGAATACAGATGTGCTTAGATGAGCATACTAAATATTTGACAGATTTCATTAGAACACTCTACCTTTGCTAATATTTTATTTAAATGTTTTGCTTCTTAGGTTAAATTAAGGCTCATACATAATAATTTCAACTCTGGATAGCGCAAGTGCTGCTGAGAGTGACAGAAAATTTTAGCCAACTGAGCGATTAATGTAGAAATATATAGAAGAGTGTACAGAATGAGTAAAATATTCACTCAAGCAAAACTAAACAAAAAAGGGGGATATAAATGAAGGGCAATTTAGTAGTGAAAAAATATATATACATGTGTCTGTACATACAAAATAAGATAGATATGTAACTATTTTCTCTTAGTTAAATAAGAAGAAAGTTTTGTACTAATAGTGTTTAGACAAGACATCATATCTGAATCTTGTACTAGAAATAAATACTACAAAGACAATAATATGCAATGTATTAATTATTGTAACTTTCCTACTAACCTGTTTTGAAACTGTCTCATTGTTATTTCTTTCTCAATAAAATTAATATAGAAATGTCATAATTAGTCTTGAGTAATCATCATTTTATACACTTTAGATTTTATATGTATTCGCAAACTAAGTAATAAATAGTATTTTGTAGAATTACTACTGATGTAAATTTTCCAGCACTAATAAAATAAATGAAAATAAAAAATATACTCAAGCAACTGCAAAATATTAACATTTAAACATAAGACTTTTATACATAGCTTAAAATTAGCCTTACATTCAAAACCAGATAACTAGTGAATCTAGATGAAGATTAGGTTGATTGAAACAGCATTACTTAAAAGGACAAAAAATAGCAGGATGCATTTTCAGTCATAGGAGAAGTTTTTGGGTGAGGGATCTCACAGAATGATGAAGATGTGAATCAGGTTTGGGCACCAAAAATGCAGAAAGAGAGTAAGTTGGACATTCATGAGGGACCTGCATTTTAAAAAGGGAGTTAAAGGGACAATATAAAGAAAAAAAGGAAAATTCAAGTGGTTATTTATAGGTACAGATGGATTTAGGAATAATAGTGCTTCACTACCCACCATTTATTGAAAATGGAGACAGTATTGTATATCCAGAAAGTTAATGATAAAGCTGTGAGAACTCTGAGAAGACAAGGTTGGTTGTAAGGATAGAGTTGTCTACCTCACACAAATGGCAGCTGTAATTTTGAGATTACGAATGACCCAAGAGCATGACTTTTTAGAAGTCCCATGTCAGGACTGAAGGAAAGGTGTCTGGCTTACATGTACATGACTGGTGGTACAGCGGTGAGCCTCACCCAGATTCCTTTTTCCTCCACACCCCTTCTTATTATGGAGAAGCAGGCTCAAGTGACTAATTAAAGTTGACCTTATGCAGATGTGAAAATTTTCATTTCTACCGTTAGAATCTTGTAGTTCAGGGGCCAAAGAGGAAAGTGATCGATGACATAGAGTGGGCCTAAGGAGAGTCACATGGGGAGAAGACACTCTCTCAGGCTTTCACAGAGAGCACATTGGCCAAGCAATGGCCGTGACTCATCCACATGGCTGCACTGACAAAGGTTCTGCAATCTGAGGTACAGGATCTCAGGACAAATCCTGAGGGCATTTCACTGACCTTCTCAGACCAAAAAGCTACAACTCTTGTTGCATAGGTCCTGCTTTACCTTGGTCTTAACCATCCAGTAGAAAAGTATGAAAACGAAATATAGGAAGTAAAGCCATGCTGTTATGTTGAGCTGTGGGGGACTCGGGTCAATAATTTCTGACATTGCCAGTTAAACAGAAGACCCAATGCTATTATGGGCTACTGCACTCTTTTAGAATATTTTGCTGAGTTTACACACCAATAATATTCAATAACGGAACTTAGAAAAAATGGGGTATACCGATGAATGTCCATTTTGTATCTGCGTATTCAAAGTGGATATATAGTTGCATTCTCTTAATGAATAGAATAATTTGTTCTAATGGTGTTTGTAAATAGGATCTCAAGTCCGCATCTTGTACAGCAATTAACCACTAAGAAGAATATATGCAGTGTATTATTTGTTGAAACCGTACTTCCGATTTGATTTGAAACTGTCTCATTGCTATCTGTTTATTAATAAAATTTTGAAAAGAAAAATAAAGTAAAAAAAAAGAATCTTGTAGTTCAGCTACAATGTCTATGTCCACAATGAAGATGCCACATGTTTCAGATGACATGGTCCAGGAGGACGGATTTTTCATCACCCTGGATACATTGATGGAATGTGGACAGCAAAATTCTGCTAACCTAATTATAGAACGAGTGAATTGGTAAACCAATGAAGTTTGGTGGTGTCTGTTTTAATGTACTGTATCTTCTCTGAAGAATGCCAAGTTACAAAGATTCACAGAGATACATGATAAATAAGGCTTTTAGTAAAGAAGATAGTCATGCTTGAACACTTTGGGGATCATGGTTGGGAAACAAAGAAGAGGTCCCATTACTATTATGGAGTCATCACTATCACTTAGGAGAACAAATTCAGCAGAAATAAAAGCAAAAATTCAAATAGAAAGAGTGATTGATTAGCAAACTTTAGTAGGAGTCAACTTACATTATTATGAAGTTTGTAAGTGAAGGACAACATCAGCAAAACAACAACAGCAACCAAATATTCATGACTAACAGAGTTTACTGAAGGTTTCTTAGTAGGTGGAAAACTTCCAGAATATTTGTAAATATAGAGACAAAGATATAATTTTATAAGCGATGATCACCAAAAAAGGCAAGTGACATGGGTAGATAAAAGAGGAGATTGAGTTGGATGTTTCAAAGTCAAGAAAGGGGGAATATTGAACAAGCTCACACTGAAGGTATCCAACTACTTTAGTGGAGAAAATTGCTTTTCATAACCAAGAAAAAAGACAGGGTTAAGTTTACTGGAAGCGGACGATTTTTCTGAGTGTTTAATGGAAAACAAAATAGAACATTCATCAGAAATGCCAGATGGTAACTGCAAACTTAGATATAAGCAAGACAAATATGACTTTTCCCTAGAATAAGTAAAATCTAAACTTAATATTTTGAGCAGGAGAAAAATACCAAATAACTTCTGAAATTATTGCAGTTGCTTGAAGGAAACGTGAAGATAAGCAAGAGCTGATATACTGATTTTATACCAACAGAAAAAGTACTGACAAACTTAAAGAACATTTCAAAAGTGTAATACTAGCGCAGAGTAAGAAAGACTCCTTCCTTGTAAACTAAACTAAGAAGTTACTAGACAAAAAGATTTTGCTTTTTTGGGATCTCGGTATCATTGGTAGATTTAAAATGTTACTCTTAACTTTTCCTGCTACACTACTCTGTAACAGTGAAAAACAATGTTGGAGTGTTCATACCCAACATGAGGAAGGAGTGACCCAAAAATATACAATGTGAAAATTTCTCTGTCTGCTTTCTCAGTTTTTTTTCCACTGGCATGTTTCATCATAGAGCAAAAATTTCCACTGGTATAACTGTTACTTCAGCTGCTCAAAATAAATTTTAGATATCAATTCTCAATCCCAACTATAAAATAAAGAGGTCAGCAGAGGGAAAAAATAGAAGTCAATAATAAAATTTTGATTTCAAGGATGATGGTCTCATGCATCTGAAATGAATGATCATAATTTTTTTTACCATTGTCATGAATGGAAAACTAAGTGAAAATAGAATAAGAAAGACAGAAGCGCTTTTAGAAAGAGAAACTCATCAAATTTTTCAACAAAGAACTGAATGAGCCAGGCATATGGTAGATTAAAAATGAATTAGTTATTTCTCAGTTATACTTAAGTCTTTTGACATAATTATGAATGAACTATCATTAACATTCAAATTATTTTCAGTATTCTCTAGCAAAAGAAAAAAGAAACCTTAAAAATGAATATAGATAAATATTTGAATATTCAAAAAATATATCCTGCTATGGGATCAGGTACTTGAGAAAAAATCATAAAAGCTAGTATTGTAAAAGATTAGTTGTGATTTATGTAGTTTCTTCAAGAAACAAGTGTTTCTGTAAGAAAATTTTCCTTCCTGGGTCTGTATACAATGGTTTGAATGCAATACCATTAGAACAGGAAATTATCACACATCTTCCTAAAAGTAGGTTATAAAGAATCAGCTGAATGTAGCACTGCTCCACAGTGGTGACACAGGAAGGAAATGTACTTAGAATAATGTTTTATTTTCAGAAATTTGCCATACTTGAAGCATTGAGAAACCATATTTACAAATAGAATGGTCTGTGCTAGACACTTCTGAATAAGTTTTACATATATGTAGGCAACTTCTAGAGTGTAAGGCCTTACTTTGACAAAAATACATATTAAACATCCAAAAAT
>NW_004524633.1:10221016-10242839 GCF_000260255.1 Octodon degus
AAGTGATACTCATACTCACAATTTACATGTGTGCTCTTTGGGAACACACAAGCAAAGAGGAAAAGGGTATACAGGCAAAAGTTTTTCTACCTGACACATTCATTACTTTTTTTCAGGCTTGGAGTTTGACTTACAGAGTAGAAGCCAAATGTAGTTTCAAATATTTGGTAATTTTCCATGTTAATATGCAGACTTGTCAAGCTCCAGTATGTACTGGAGCTGGTTTACATGGTCTGGAATTGGTTATTTTAGTTCACTTAGAATAAGTTTTCTCCCTCAGCAGGGTAGATAATAACAGGGCCTACCTCAGAAGTAGGCCTTAAGTAAGTTACTTCATGCAAAACTCACACAGCACCCTGTTCGACATATATAAAGGTAAAGAAGGCCAGCTATTGTAATTACAATCATTGCATTTCTTTTAGCACCTCATTTTTCATTTTAGTTAGCAAATAATTTTGTTTTGCTTCTCCTTCCCTTCCAAAGCTAAGGAGAATATGAACTGATAGCATGTGAAAAAAAGATTCATTAATATAATTACACCAGGATGCATAAAGTACTGTTTATTAAATCAACTTATGTTAAATTTCAGGAAGTATTAGGCACAGTGTTCATAAAGGATAACACGCAGTGTATGTGAACTTGGGTAGGCAAAGACATTACCTACCTGGAAGAGTAGGTAAGACATTACCTTCCAGTGACCTGCAGGAAGACAGTCACGACGGATGAGTGTTGGCGAATAACAAGTCATTGCATGTTGTAATCTACATTATGGAAATTCTCGTGCTTCACACTCATGAAAGTGTTCTGTTGCAGGAATACTCTTATTCCTAAGAGAAAGACACCTGCTGACTTTGCGACTGAGTGTCTGGGAGTCAAGCACAAGAGGCACTGGTGACGAAGACAAGGGTCACTCTGTAACGTCCGGAACCACTTGGGCCACGCATGTGCACATATATGACTTCCATGCTTGCAGACTAGATAAGCAGCCTGAGTAATGATGGCAACTACCTGCCTTCCCATGAGCCTCTGCTGCAGTCTAGCTGGTGTCGGTCCAGCCACCTCCATGAAGCCCCAGCTAATTCTCTGCGGAGGGATTGTGTTGTACCTGGGCAGCAGGATACAAAGTTGCTAACATGGGGCCAGTGAGATAGCTAAGGGGACTAAGAGCCTGCTTAGGCAAGCACAGGGACGAGGGTTCGATTCCTGACACCATGTGCCACACTGCCACACCAACCCTGCCCCTGGGTGTGCTGATCTGGCCACCAAGACCATGTATGGTGTTGCATGCCTGTAATCCCAGCACTAGGGACGCTGAAGATAGGAGGATCACTACGAGTCCGAGCAGCGTAGTGAGCCCCTGTACAAAGTACATTAGAAAACAAAAACAAAAGCAAAAAAAAAAAATGAAGTTGCTAATATGAAGGAGACTTGTAAGGGTGTAACTAGTTAAGTGAAATCTTAATTTCATTTGTTTTATTATATACACAATGTTCAATGTGTAACATAAGGAAACCTATTTAATTTTTCCATTTTCATTTTCCAAGTTGATATTTTTTCATTTATTGAATTTAGTAGAGTCCACAGGGTCTTACTATGTAAATCATACGCACAATGATGCTCCTGTTTTCAGCCTCTCAAGCGCTGACATTACAGGTGCACACCACCATGCCCAGTCACAGTGGCCATTTCAGTGTGCCCCAGGGGTGGGGCTGGCATGGCACACATGGGATTGAACCCCAGCTGCTACTCTCTGCCTAAGCAGGTGCTTTACTCTGCTGTTCTATCTGGCCAGCCCTTCCAATTTGATCTTTGACAAAAATAGTCTATTTCGTCACAGTACTTTTATTGTGTAAATATTGAGTGCTCTTGGGCTGATGATCTAGGTGCTTTTTATTTACTTCTTTGGGTTACTTTCCCTACAAAATAAAATTCTTCACAATTTCAAAGTCATAATCTGCATGTTTTTCTCTGTCGTTTCATTATAATTTATTTATTTCTGCCTTTTCCTATAATTTTTTTCCAAACATACACACTTTTATAGTTCAATATTTCATATCTTTGTTTTTTTTCTTTTCTCAGGTCACCCCTCCCCAGCTTTCTCATCATCATATGATAGAGTAGATATAGTGTTTTAGTGGACTTTCTAACATTACGAGAGATTAATAATTGCTCGGCTTCTCTGTCCCTGCATTGAAGCAGGTAATCAAATTTTTATATCCTTTTATTCAAAATGAAATGGATCTTGGTAAAGAACCAAAACAAGTTTCCAGACTAGAAAATTTTTCTAGACTAGACAATAGTTTCACAAAAGAGGAGAGAGTATGAACGATAAAGTGTGAGCAGCCTGTAGTTCTCTAAGACTAAGTGGTTCATATTGATTCTCCAGAAGGAAGAACTGACACACAGTCACATCTGAACAGTGAAATATATATATATATATATATATATATATATATATATATATTCTTATTTTTCATTTGATTTGGTCACAGCACCATAGATTTCTGCTTTTCTTCCCTATTTCCCTGCTTCATTACTTTGTCTCCTGAAGAAGACCCTCAGCTCAGTGGGAGGGCATGGAAAATGAAGGAAAGCCTTTGGTTTTTAGTTTTGGCAAAGTGGCCAGTTAACATGCATGGTATGTATCAGGTTCAGGTTTCTTTATAGGAGGATTAAATGAAATTTAAACAAAAAATATCCTAGTTATTTCCCTATCCACTACCCTCATTACCAACCCCATCAGTTTGTCATGCTCTTAGCTCTCTTTTCTAAGATAGTGATGTTTTGGGATACTTCATATCATTCCCCTTGTACTTTCCTTCCTGACAAATAATTTCTTTTAGTACTATCCACTGAGATTTTCTTTAATACTTCCACTTCCTTTGGCAACAAATCTCTGACCTCCTTCACTCCATGTTTTGGATTTGAATGTATTCATTGTTCAGCACCCTGGGAGAATACAGACTGTGTGATCATGCCCACCCTGTGGTGCACTAGAAGGACTGTATCCTAGGCAGACACACAGTCAGCTCCAGTGGGTGCTAAGTCCCAGATGGGTATGATGTCCAAGATCATGAATTTACCACAACCAGTGCACTCTGAGTCAGGGACTAAATCGTGGTCCCACAACACTGTCAAAACGGTGAATCAACTTTGGAGTTGAGGAAATCCAGAATAAAAATGCTGAGTTTATTGCCAACTCCACTGCATAAAGGCTTAAAATCAGAAATTCAATAAAGTGGTGAAAATATATTTGTAACGCAGCTGATGTAGTATTGTAGCTCCTGTCACCATTGAATGGAGTCTGGGGCAGGTGAGTAAGCTTTGGTATGAGAAGGACATGTTTGAGACATGCATATGCATATGTGCATGTATAAACACATAGATACTTAGAAAGAGGCATGACTGGAACAATGTGCGCATGCTTAGAGAAGGAAGAGAATTTAGAAGTGCTATCAGAGGGCTGGCCAAATGACTCAGTGGATTAAAGCGCCTGCAAGCAGTCACATGGACTAGGGGTATGATCCCTGGGACTGCTGTGCTGTTCCCACCCCTGGGACATGCTGAGATGGCGATTCAGACTGGGCATGGTGGTGCGCACCTGTAATCCCAGCTCTTGGGAGGCTGTAAACAGGCAGATCACTATGAGGCCGATCTAGTAGTGAGACCCTGAACACCCGGTAGACCTTTCCCTAAAATAAAAAATAATAATAACAATAAAGAAATGGTATCAGGAAAAGGACAATAGAAACTAACTAGAAAAGTAGATAAGACCAGGGGACAGCCTAGCAAAGCGTTGGCAAAGCTGAGAAGTTACGTCACCTGCTTTCACAGAGTACGTATACCAAATCGCGCTTCGTAAACTGATGCAGACTAAGCTTTCTCTTTCTACTTCTGGACTTCTATAGAGGCAATTGCCCTCTCACAGCGAGCAGCTCCCATTCTGCACAGATGCCAGCCATCTCTAAGCCTCTCGAGACCCCACAGTGCAGCCTTAAGATTGTACGTAACTCTGGTGTAAGATGGCATTAAGCAGACCGCGCCCATCAGGGCCCCGCGGCCGATGATGCGGATGCTTATCCTGTGTAACCAACTGAACCCGATACCCAAGGCACACACATTTGTGCGACGCTGTGTTGTCAATGGCTAGTCATGAAAGAAATGGATCTTGCAATTTCTTAATACTTGAATGTTTCCAGAGTTGCTCAGCTTATCGGACCGAATGTTTATTGCTCGGTTAACCACACACATACACCCCATTGCTTCTGTTTCTCTAGAGAATGCTCACGGCCAGTCCACTGACTATTAGAATTAGGACTTCGCATGATTATGTAATAACGAATAGATTTTTCTTTCCGGCATGTAAAACTACATTTATGCTTTCATGACATATACATTTCTTTGAGGCAAATTTCCTTGTAAGAGTTAAATTTTTCGTTTTCATGAGATAGCCATTTATTGAGAGTAAAAAGAAGTTAGCATAACCATGACGAGTTTGTGTTTAGGGCAAAGTTGAGTCTTATAAGAAGACAAAGTGGCCTGTTTGTCACTATTTTCTTTTTAAGCCAAAATGGGAGCTCTACTGTCATGCCTTCCCAAACCTGGAGCTGTTCTGCGGTTATGGTTGCTGTTAGCTATTTGATTTTTTTTTTAAGATGCTATAACTTCAGCTCACAGTGGCCCTCTGCTAATTTTCGTGAGTCAGCCTTTTAGTTCTGTCCATGAGATGCGAAGACAATGCCAGGGATGGGAGGGTTTCAAAATCTCCGAAGTACCCCTTACCTGGACCTTTTATATTTGCATTTTTTTTTTTCTGATTTAGCATAGAGCACAGCAAGTGGTAACTCTGGGGTGAGGTGAGAGCCTCAACCCCTATTTTCCTCCTGAGCATTTCCACTGTAAATCAAAGGACGAAATTGCTACACACAGACGTCTTAGATGAACCTAAAACGTATATGGCTGGAAATAAACTTCTTGATACTATTGAATAGCAAGTTTTGAATCTATTTGTGGTATTTTTCTTTTTTACTTTCTCATGTTATCTAGAAAACATTTGGTGTCTCCACCTGGCATAGACCATTTGTGTCTGCAATCTGCCTCAGGCTAGGGAGAGATTAGTGCCAGTGACTCAAAGGTGCTAATTTTCTGACAACTGATATCAGAGAATCTGGTGTCAGCCTGGTTCAGGAATGAGCCCATTTGAGTAGAAGGCAGCCTGCAGAGGAAGCTAGGCCACGGGGGCCTCAGATCAGAGCCCTTGCACCCCAGGCAAAGAGAGGAAGGCTAGGAAATGTGGGCCTGTGGTGAGGGTGGCCTAGCGGCTCTGCAGGAAGGAAGCAGCAGGACAGCCCCTATCTCTGTCACTCATGACACTCTAAACTCATTAAACTAAAACCAAAATGGGCACCCACTGCATGACAGGAAATTGTTCATGTACGTTGATCGGAACTTCCTGCCTCTTACTTCCTGCCTCTTCTGTGGTTTTGATCTGGTGACAGGGTGCATGACAAAGGAGATCTGATAGCATCCACAGGACCAGAAAGACACAAAAAAATCAATCAGCATTAATCTAGCTTTAGGACTTCACTTCAGAATATCTGGATAACACTAGGCATATTTTCACGGTATCTGAACTTTAAATTCAGGCTAACAAAGATCAACCCTTTTAAAATAGTAGGAACATATTGTGTAAACAAGGAAGGCCCCTGGAGAGTTTAGACTATCACATTCAGTTTGAAGGTTTAGTAGAAGGGTAATGGAGATTTTCACTTCTAAAACAGTTACAGTAAAGATCCCACTCAGGGGAGGGCAATGAAAGGGGCGCTGTGAACGACTTCCACTTTCCATGCAATAACAATTGGTGCATTTTTATCTTCTAACCTCGTGCACATTAAAAGATACTTCGAAAGACAGCAAAGCCATAAATCTTAAGTTAAAATACATCTATCCATCAAATTTCTTTGAAAAATACCTGTGATCTCTAAAGCGGGCAACGCATTAGGGATGACATTTTAAAAGAAGTGCTTTGCACAAAAGCATAGCTCGCTCTGAATTGAGAACAATAACATTCAATTTACAACGCTACACTGAGCAATTTAGAGTTCTTTAAAGTCATAGACAGCCTTAATGATTTAACTTTGTAATCATTAAGTTAATTGTTGTATATATAGAATTATAATCAATAAATATTTGTTCAATGAAAATAGGCAGAAATATTTTAAGCTAATTAGAGTTCGTTTAATCCCTCCTTAATGAAAATAAAATACTCCAACTTTATTTCTACACTGCACCCTCTTGCAAAGATATTTTAATTGGTTTGTTTTATGTAGAATATTTATGCTGACTTTCAAATAATAGCTTAATTAAAAATACATTTAAGCTATATGAATAGAGATTAGCATTTAAACCTTCCAATGAAATAATCTAAATGTTTAGCTTTGTTATTTATTTTACCTGTTTTTTTTGAAAGGAATTTGCTAACACTAAATATGCTCACATTTTCACATTTGTAGACACCATTTCGCTGATTCTGATAAGGTTATTAATTGAAATGTTTTATTGATGATATTAAAATAGTTTCCTAAAAGCTTTGCCTCTGACAGTGCATTTTATCTGCGCTTATTGTTACTGGTCTGAAAGGTCTAAAGAAAGCGTAAAGGATCATTCTGTGAACTTTGGCTTGAAAAGTGAGGTAAAGCTGGTACAAGCCATGTTGAGCTTAATCTTTTTCTTCCTTTTGTCTCATAGCCTCAGTTTTAGTTGATGAGTTGCACTAATATGTATTTTTAAAAAACTGTGGAAAAAGTGAAAGCCTGTTTTTTTTCAAATGCAATAATGATTTTCCTGGAACTAGTTCTGCATGATTTTTAAAGAATTGTCTAATTATTAAAACTAGAGATGGTTTATGCATGCTGCTTCTCTTCCTTTTCCTTTCTCTGTCATTCCTTCCGCTTACAGTACTGATACTGGGACCTCAGGGCCTTGCATGTGCCAAGCAAACAGTGTGCCACAGAACCAACCCTCAGCCCCACGCGCGGCTGCTTTCTGTCTGCAGAGATCTATAGGCCGAGGGTAGGAGGCTATAGTTCTTCCATTCTTCATACCCACAACACTTGCACACATGACTGAATTCTGTGTGAATAAAGATTTAAGGGAAACCAGAGCTCAGCATCACTGAAGCTGATTTTTGAACTTACACATCAGCATCATCGACACAGAGTAAACATCTATAATGCTATTTCTAGGCATGATCACTTTAAAAGAGGAGAAGGAAGCTCATCGCAGGCTGCAGGACAGGCTTCTTCTGCATCACCTCAAAGATTGTGAGGTCAAGGACAGCCTGTCCGCTCACATGCACTGTGAGCCCCACACTGTTAATATTCCCAGAACCTTTCTCTGTTTACCAATCCCTCAACGCCAGAAATATATTCCCGACAGAAAAGAAAAGTCTCTTTTCGGTTTGGAGGCAGACTGCCTCTGGGGGTGGACACCTGCTAGCTTAACGTTCTTTATATAGTCCAGACCGTAAGCAGAGGGATGCTCACTTGCCTCTAGGTATTTTTGATTCTCAAGTGCCACCTGGTCTAGCAACCGCAGCCAAATGTTATTTAAGACGTGGCAGAAAGTGTGGCGAAGAAATCGTGTGCATGCACGGGGCTATCTAAACACGACAGCCGCTCAGCCTCGAGTGAGGCGCAGAAGGAAGCCACGAGAGGGGCTGAAGCTTCTCTTCCAGCAGGAAACCTTGTTCCTGCTTCTGTTAAATCACACAGTTTTCAAGGGTGTAGACTTCCTCCTGGGAATGTCCCCGAAGTTCTTTCCTTCATAACTCTACACTGAGGAGCTGGTACATGTGCTGGTGGACGGGCCTCATTAAGGAGAATATAACATTTTAACTTATTGTATTTGATTTTATGTTTTTCTGTAGAGCTGGGAATCAAATCTTGAGCCTCATTTGTGCTAGTTTCCTGTTCATTGCCAACCTATATCCCCGGCTATTGTACTTTTGGTATCACTTTTATATTTTTATTTATTTTTGGGATGCTAGAGATAAAACCCAGGGACTTGAACATGGTAACCATGGCACTGCTCTTGAGCTATACCTCAAGTCCTGTTTTTATTTCAATTTATTAAAAATATGAGTACTTAGTAGTCTTCCATGCACTTATACGTTGAAGAAGAGCAAAATGAAACTATTCATCAAAATTGTCACAGATATCTATCATTTATTTGTGGTGAAAAATATTGTAAATTCCTTACTTCAGCTACTGGAAATACACATTATCGTTAACTGCAATGTCCATGTTATACAACCCAACATCAGGATTTGATTCCTGGTAATCACCGTTCTATCCTGTAACAGTCAGTTTAACACTTTTGGATTCACCTCTACTGAGATTATACATTGCTTCTCTCTTGTGCCTTGTGGATAATACTTGTATATTGTCATTTAGGCTCAACCATGAATCAAAATGACAGACATTTCTGTTTTCTAATGGTGACTAATACTCCACTGTGTACTTACACTCTATTTTTTTTTTTTTTGCCCTACTATCCATTGATGGAGCCTTCGGTTGTTTCCAAATCTTGACTGTTGCGAACAACGCTGCCTTACACAAAAGGACAAATACATTTTCAGCATAACGATTTCAGTTACTTTGTGTGCAGAGCCTATACGAGGATTACGATGCTTCCCGTTGGTCATGACATCAGACATAGGTCCTGAGAAGCGCGCTTTTGGCCAGTGATAAGCCCAGGTGAAGGGTTTCATTTGTCTTCCTCTCTTTACTTTTATAACTTCGTACTGCCAACTTAGTGAAGTGAAATGGATGGGAGAAAAAGGAAGGAAGGAAGGAATGTAGAAAGGAAGGAAGCAAGAAAGAGGAAATGAAGAATGAGAGAGAATAAAAAGGGGAGGAAGACATGAAAAAAGGGGGAATAATAATAAAAAAGCGGGAGGGAGGGAGGATGGGAAAGGAGCCAGCTCTCACAGCTCATAACCCAGCAGTGAGTGGGTGAGGAGGGAGGGAGCTGGCGGGACAGGCGGCCACCACACCCTACTCACATCCATCTGAAAATCCTCCTGTGTTTACGTCACAGGTGGCAGTGATTGTGGCAGTGGCTAAGGGTGTACTCAGTGACGCTTTATAGCTCAGCAGATTAAAGTGGCTGCTTAGGCAGACTCAGAGGAGAGGAGTTCGGTCCCCTGGCCTGCAGTGCCTGCCCTGCCCCCAGGGTGTGCTGAGAGGGCGATTGAGTCTGGCCGTGGTGGCGCATGCCTGTGATCCCAGCTCTTGGGAGGATATGAACAGGCGGATCACTATGAGTCCAATCTAGTAGTAAGAACCTGAATACCTGGTAGACCCTTCCCTAAAATTAAAAAAAAAAAATTAAAATGTTTTATCCTGATTTGTCTGCTTTCCATTGCTGTATAGAGAATGAGTAGCCCTTATTCAAAATGTCTGGAGCAGAAAGTATTAAAGATTTTGAAAAAAAAAAAAAAGATTTTGCATTCCAGGGGATTCTGGAACGCCTGGCCAGGTACCATGAGACATCGTGGGAATGAGGCCCATGTCTAAACACAGCCCCACTTGTGCTTCCAATTCACTTTATACATAATCTAAAAGGGAATTTTATGTATTTTTATTGTACTCATATTTTGAACATAATCTGTCACATGAGGCCATATGTTAAACTTTCCAGCTGTGTCCTGTCAACACTTACAAAGCTCTAGACTTTGGGGATTTTGGCATTTTGAATTTTTGAATTAGAGACAATCAAACAACAATAGCAGTGGTGCTGTACTGAGTTGTTTGTGGTGTCCAGGGGGCAGACGTTTCTGTTATTTTTGCTGAATACACACACACACACACACACACACACACACACACTGCAATGATAAAAATTTGGTGAATATTTAAATTTCAAAAATTTCTTCTTTTTTTTTGTAATTTAGGGAAGGTTCTACAGGGTGTTTAGGGTCTCACTACTAGATCAGACTCACAGTGATTCTCCTGTTTACAGCCACCCAAGTGCTGGGATTACAGATGGGTGCCACTACGTCCAGACTTAATTGCCATCTCCCTGGGGATCGAATCCCGGCCCTTGCGCCTGCTTACAGGCACTTTAATTCACTGAGCTATTTGGTCGGCCCTTCAAAAATTTCTTACAGAGAAAAGCACATTGCCTTTCTCAGCATAGCCCTTGTCCCTTAGAACATTCATCTCCCATCATTCTCGCCATTCTCTGAAGCAGTTTTGGAGTCGTGTTACCTGAACATTTTGGTCTCGCTGGCCATTGAAAGCCTTTAACTTTCATGTACAGTTTGGCCCTGGAGAAGATCCAGAAGTCTCAGAACACCAGGGCCAGTGGATAAGGTAGGTGAGCACAGAACAGATTTAATAGATTAATGTTATTGTTGCATATTAGATACACATAATGTCACAGCCATCATAGGGAATTTGTACATATACATAACATATCTTGATTGCTTTCTTCCCATTTCCTTCCCCTCCCTTTAACTCCTTCCTCCTCCTCATTTACAAATGCTTTGTTCCTTCTTTTCTCTTTTTCTTTTGCTCCTCCCCACTCCATAGTTTCCCTTCACATTTAAACATTTTCTTTCTGTTTCACAATATCTATTATATATTTTGGTTCTTATTTACACTTTTGGCTTCTCACATCATAGAATGTATGTGGTATTTGAACATGTCTGTTACCTAAGAGCATGGTCACAAATACGCATCCACTGAGCTAGAAATGTCTAAATTCACGCTTCTTTATGGTCGAGAAATACTTCATTATACAAAATGCACAACTTCTAGAAGACTCTCAAAACCCTACTAAGAGATACCTAGATTTAATAACCAAGTTCATTAGTGTAGTTGGACACAAAGTCTACACTAAATAGTCAATAGTGGGCCAGGGAGATGGCTCAGTGGAATAAGTGGTTCCCTGGCAAGCGCAAGAGCCTGAGTTCAATCCCGGGTTCTGAAAAAAAAAAAGAAAAGAAAATACTCTATAGAATTCCTGTAAACAAATAACTAATTCACTCAGAGAGAAATTAGGGAAAACACAACATTTACAATGACACTGAAAATAAATGAAGTGCGAATCAATCCAACAAAGGAAGTAAATAAATTTCCTTAGAAAACTATACTACTATGCTCAAGGGGGGTATCAGAAAATGGAAACACCCCTTTCTCTTCAGCAGGCAGAACAATATAGTGAAAATGACCATAGTCACAAATTTGTTATATAGATTTAATGCAATCCTTATCAGAATATCAATAGGATACATCATGAAATTAGAGAAAACATTCCTGAAATTCATTTGGAATCACAAAAAAACTAGAATAACCAAAGCAATTCTGGGCAACAAAGGTAAGGTGGGGACATTAGAATCCATGGATAGAAACTATACCACAAACCTACTATGAAGAAAACAGGGGGATACTGGCAACAAACAGACCACGGATCAAGAAAACCAATGAGAAGATGCAGAGAAAACTCCAAACACTCACCCATGTTATCTTCGAAAAGGGGCCAATAACTTTGACTGGAAGAGAGATAGCTTCTTTAATAAATGGTGCTAGAAAAATTGGGTTTCACATGCTGAAGATTAAAACTACACCCATATTTGTCATCATGCACTAAACTAAAATGAAAATAGATTGAAGATCTAAATTTCAAAACAGAGACACTAAATCTTCTGGAACATGAATTAGGTGGAATTCTTGAAGATATATGTGTAGGTAAAGACTTTGTGAACACCTTACTTTTTTATCAGATGTGATAAGGTTACTCTGAAAGAGTACTTCAGCGCTGCTTCAAAACATAGCAAGAATGGTAGCATAAGTGTGTCTGAAACAAGCGGAAGAATTTTTAGGAAGATTAGTGGGAATATACCATTTATTATAATTTTAAAAATTTATACATTATCTGTGTATTTTGATTGCACTTTATGTATCTAATTCTATTAATTTTTTTTCCTCTGGAAACCCTAACTGATATAGTATATACAGTCAAAAGCTGATTTGGTAATAGCTTTAAGAGTTAAAGTAAAATAGATCTGTGTGTTTGTAATCACTGGCTAGAGTCATACTTCATGAATATATCTAATATGTATATATATTCATTTAAATCATATTTTGCATATATAGATAAATTACATTTCTATTTGGGAGCTGTTTTCAACCAAATGTTAAGTAAATGGACTTCCTTATTAAACATTAAGCATCTTACATATTGAACAGTTTACTTCTTAGGCAAACATTACATTTGAAACACAAAATACATAAGAAGATCTTGTTGTTTGTCTATCTTGGTGAAAAATTTCAAGGAAGACATCCTGTGAAGCAATTTATTTTTCATGTGCAATTCAATCAGATTTTACCAACTCAAAAGTTACTAGGAGTCAAATTTATTTTACTTTATTCTAGGTATGCTACTCAAAATGTTTCAAGTTTCCAAGAGAACTTTAACTTTTTTCACCTGTATATCATGTTAGGATTTTCAGTCTCAGTATTTCATCTTCGGTTAAGAAGTAGGCATTCATACATGGATTCATTTGCTTTTAATTCCTGATCACAGAGATTCAAGACGTTCTAATGTCACGTCATGTTCAAATTGAAAAGCTAGCTGGATAACTATTGATCTTCCATTAGTACAATCTACCAGAAGACAGTAGCATCAAGTTTTGCTTCATGCTCAGGAAATGTATTCTTCATAGCCAAAAATTATGAAATGATGTGATTTGAGAGAACAGTGCCTTAAAGGCACAGTGCTTTCTTAATGCATTCGTCCTATGAGCTGTTGCCAGTGTGTTGGAATTTGTGTGATATTCTGGACGCAGGGAGTTGCTAGGGCAGTCCTTCACTCTATGTATCATCTGTAACAGTTTCCTATCAGTGAGAAAATCTTGTGATGTGACATGGTCATTGCAGTTTTAAATGTCTTTAAAAGGGGCTCTGGGGCCATAGGGAGAGAGGTTCCTTTCCCTCAGAAGTGCCTCAGCGGCAGTTGGATCTTGAAGAATGAATAAGAAGTGGGTATATGGAGAGAAAATGAGAGTCCGAAAGACTTTTTACTGCTGAGAACGCCACTGCACAATGTGACAGGGTAAGGACAGCGAAGAGTTGGGAAGGACAGACATCCAGTCAATTTCATATGCTCAGGAAGCAACTTGGAAGGAAAAATCAATGAATATAACAAATAAAAAACAAAATCAATGAATATGACAAATATTATTACAAATTTTATTCTTGGTAAAATAGCCTGAGTTTATTGAATAAGAAAAATGTAAAGGTTTAAAAATAAGCATAATTAGAAAAAAAAATTATGAATGACTTCTCATAATTGGCCTCAAAGAGGAAATGAAGATACTCTCTTAAAATATGCTGCTTTTGAAAAAAAACTAGATTTGAGTGGATTAGTATCACACCAGTACAGGTGGTTACAAATATTTAAAAGTATCCTTAGGAAGACAAAAACCTTGGCATGCTTGTAATTAAAGAAAAATATTGGGAAAATATGTGAAAAGGTATATTGTGATTAACAAGAGATGCCAGTGTTGCTCAGTGGTGGATATTCAACTTTTCTATCCCAGCAGGCACCAACTAAGAACATCTGGAGATTTTTTTTTGGGGGGGGGTGTTGTTACAATGTCAGAGGGTCATTCCTAGTGTGCTGTAGACAAAAGGTCTGGATGTTGCCAAATATACCATGATGCCCGGGGCAGCCCTTCCCCAAAAAATGTTCATCCAAAAATATCTGTAATGCTGAGGTTCAGAAATTCAACCTCTTCAAATTGAGTTTTTTATAATGAAATTGCAGATAAATGGGGCTTAATCTTTGTAACCATTGATGGTCTGGTTATTGATGTATGAGTAACTAGGGTTGGAGTTGTGAGTATGAAGCTTGTTACATAGTGTGATAATAGATGACATTTTTCCAAGATGTAATTTTGTATAATGAAATCCTGAAAAATAAAAAACCTAAAGATGATATAAAGGTCTAATTTATTAACTGATTCTCAATGCAGCTTGACACTATGTACATTTATGAAGTAACAAATAAATAGTAATGAAATATCATCAATATATTTTCATTTATTTGTGAAAATGGTTTCAGAGTGATAATAGTTTATAACAATTAGGAAAGTATTGACTCATGATTTTTCTGATGTAAAAGAAAAAGGAAGTACCTGTAGATGCAAATCTTTATTTACAGTCTTACAAAATCTTCTCCAAAAAGGACCAAAAGAAAAAGCAAAATAAATACTATTTCTCACTTGTAGGACAACAAAACCAAACAAAGAAGTATGAAGTCACTAATACACTATCTTAATCACTTTTCAGCTCTTGGGCAAAAAGTCATCAGACACCAACAACGTAAAGGAAGACAGAACTGTTTGGGCTCATGGTTTGGGCTCATGGTCAGCTGGCTGTGAAGCAGAAACAGCATAGAGAAAGGTGTGACAGAGCAAAATCATTCCCCCCATGGTGGCCGGGAAGCCAGTGAGAAGGGGGTAGGCTGGGACAAAGTGTGCCGCTCCAGGTCACCCCTGCGCGGTAACCAAACCCAAGCAGGGCTGTCTCCTAGCAGCAAGCGAACACTGAACTTCTCCACCCTGAGTGCAACACCCCATTTTCGTTCTAGGCACCCTCTAAACTATTGAGCCTCTGAGGGGCTAGTTTAGGTCTAAACCATAGCATAAACAAATTACAATGATATTAGACAAAAAAGTTAAATGGTGACGCATTGCATATTTTATCATACCAATAATTATAATTCATTACCTTAACAGGAAAGTGATGTTACACTCAGGAAAGAATTTTAGAGAACTACTAGATCTAATCTAACAATTATCTGGGTGAACATCTAATCTTTTTGGGCTCATGTAAAGTCTCACTTAAGTTAGAATATCATTATATATTAATGAGGGTATGCTTTTCTCAATCGTTTCTATACTAAGTAAAGCTTGGAATGATTCTCAATGGCTACATGATGGAAGTTGTTGAAAGTTCAAGGAATGTAGAAATGCAAAAAGTTAAAATTACATTGCACAACTTAATCCCACAGACTCATGATAATGCATTACATTACAGGTTGTTTAGTGGTGTGAAAATCTCTTTAAAAATAACACATATTCACAAAGAACAGGTCTGGAACATTTGGGCGAGAGAGAAAATATTAAAGTGTGGCAATAAATCATGAAACTTCTGCTTTCAAAATGAGTTTCTAGCCCCACCGACATGTAAAGTCTGATAAGTAGAGATGCTGACACACCTAATAGCCATAGTTTGAAATTGGAACAGAATATTAGATAATGTTTACATGTTATGTAAAAAAGATCACATGGAGGTGTGAATTGACACCACAGTGATCTAAAAATGAAAATTCATGTGAAATGTGAACAAGGTCTGCACATTCTTTATATGTTAAGGAAAATACTTTGAAACTCTAACTATTTTCTTTGAATTTATGCTCGTTCCAGTGCTACAACTGTTAATTTTATTTGTTGACTTGACTAAAGCAAAGGGTGTCCAAGCATTTGTCTGAACACTTTCTCTGGGTATCTCTGCTTATGTGATCAGCACTGAAATGGCGCACAGAGGAGAGCTGATCTTTCTCCTCAGGGCTGGTTGTTGTCATATTATTTGCTGTGGGTCTGAATGTTCAAAACTCTGGAGGAAAAGAGTTCACTCTGTAGGACTGCGGGAGCCCGAGCATCTATCCCTTATCAGCATGTATCCTTCATCTGGATCTTTGATCTTTGGGCTGGGCCTAAAATTTTTACTTCTGATTCTCACTTCTCTTCTGAATCTGACTAGAGCTCGACCTCTCATTTCGTTGGTTTCCAGTTTGCAGAAAGCAGATTGTGGGACTTCTCAGTGCCTTTCATTATATGAACAAATTCTTCAGTCTCTCTCTCTCTCTCTCTCTCTCTCTCTCTCTCTCTCTCTCTCTCTCTCTCTCTCTCTCTCTCTCTCTCTCTCCATCCTTATATATGTATGTAATATGTATTATTTTATATACAAGAAAAGTATTCATATATTCTCCATGTTTTCTCTTTTTCTAGAAAATTTTGACTAAAGCTATATGGTCTTTAATATTTTTAAATTTTTTATTGAATTTCTTAAATAAGTCCTTCTTAAAACAAACTAATCCTCGCTGATTAATATGTAATTGAGTCACCTGAGCAAATTGCACTTAATTTTTTACATTGAAGCATGCTAATGAGCTTATACACTCTAGAGCTAATAAAGTAACCTATATCAATTGAACACTTAAGTTACAATATCATTTATATTCATGAGGGTATAGCTTTCTTAATTGTTTCCTATATACCAAAATTTAAGGACGATCATAAATGGAGAGTAAGAAAAAAAGAGCCAAAACTTTTAAGGCAAGCAAGGATAAAAGCCATAATCTTGAAATTTAGAGAGTAAAAGTCTCTCCTAAGAGATTAAAGCACAGCAGGCAAATAGGAAGATATTTAGAGTTTTAATTCATTGGAATGTTTCTAATACCAGTCTAATATCAGTCTATGAGAATGAATAAAAAGGAATGTAAATACAGAGCAATGATTATTTGCTCAGTGGATGATATTTTTATGTCACCTGAAGTGACTCAGAAGTAACAGCTTGGAGTGATTCTTCACAAGCCCTTTTGCTCTCCCTTTCTCTAGGAATTTATCAGAAAGTAGTTATTTGACTTCAAAATATATTAGAATATAACCTCTTGTCACTCCCTCTGCTGATAACTCCTTGAGTCAGTTCGCCATGGCCCCCTGCCTGGGCTCTAGACATTGCCTGCTGTCTGTACCCTTGCTTGAGTGTTCCTTCCACAGATCCTCTTCTCAGTCCAGCTCCCATAAGGTCAGGCATGCAGAAGCTGTCACTCTTGTGCCCAGAATCCCCATGCTGCCACCTCACTCTGACTCACATGTAGCTCTTTAACCTGGTAGAGAACAATCCCAGTATAGCACACCCACGAGGCTTGCTTTTGTCCTGGTCCTGACAGAGGGGCACAGGCAACCTTACCTCATCAGAGATCTGTGTTCCTCAGTAGGCTTGAACCAAGCCCGACCTCGGACAAATGCACTTGCTCTGATACCTTTGTTCAGTCACTCCTTGAAACACTAAAATATCACACATTGTGCTAAACAGATAGAAACTAACCTCTCTCATGCCAAGTCTGAGCCTTTCATCCCTGAGAAAAACTGCGTGGCACAAATTTACTTTTACAGACAGGAAAGCAACATCTGTTTTCTCAGCATCTGTCACAAGGATGCTGAAGTAATCTGTTTCATAAGTTCCAGTTGTAAATGCTGTGGTCCCACCACTCTATTAGCACTTCTTCCTTGGGAATACAGTTGACCTCATACTGAAAAGTTTTGAGCAGCCCTTCTAGGAATCAGCTGCCACTTTTGGTATGACTGCAGTGGTGAGTTTGGTCAGAACAAATTCCAGACTTCAACTCCTATTTTCCATTCTTTCAGCGGTTTCCACTGTTATTGTCATTATTATAATTATAATAATAATTATTATATTTTGTCATTCCCTGTGATCCTTGAAAATCCCTAAATTTCTGTCTCACATCCCCAACATAATATAAAGTGCATGAGGGCAGAAATACTTATGCTGCATATCTAACACTGCTGAGTGTTTTTAGAAAGCAACACACAAATTGTTACTGGATATAAAGATGAAGGAAAAAAATGAAAGGAAGAAAGAATGGATGGATGGATGGATGGATGGATGGATGGATGGATGGATGGATAGATGGATAAAAAATGGATGGGGAAGAGTGATAGGAAACTATCTCACTACAAGGATTTGAATTTATTAAAACAAAGTTTCTGTTGCTCAAATCGTTAGCATTTGTTTATATTCACTTAATGGGGAGGTACTTATACAAGTACTGACTGCTTAGATTATGATGAACTTATTAAAAATATTTTGGCTATTCTCAACCTGCTTCTTTGATAACTATAACATTGCAAATGTTAGCATCTAGAAATCACTCACTGCCTATGATTATCTTTTATTATATACACACTTTTAGGTTTTAGAAATAAATAAATAAGTAAATAAGCAAACTCTGCCTTTAAGTTTGTTATGGAATCATAGGAGAGCACAACATGCACACAGACAAAATTATACAGTGTATGATGCAAAAATTATGATGAAGATAAACAAATCCTACACTGTGTGGGCTTAAGGGTATCAGTAACAATCATCGGATATTCTCAAGAGAAGCTTACACTCAACTAAAGATGATGAAATAATAGTATCTCAGGCTGCCAGATAGCTCAGCAGACTAAAGCGCCTGCTTAGGCAGAGCTCAGGGACTGCAGTTTGATCCTGATACCACAAGGTGTGACAGCCCCACTCCCAGGGGCACACTGAGATGGCAATTGAGACTGGGCACGGTGGCACCTGCCTGTCATCCCAGCACCTGGGAGGCTGAAAACAGAGGATTACTACTAGTCTGATCTAAATAGTTAGATCCTGTAGACGTTGTACTAAGTACATAAAATTAAAAAAAAATAATACTATCTCTTCAATATCCTGAGAAAGTTATCATGGACTCTGAAATTCATGATTACATTTATTTATATAAAGTAATTTGCTATTTTCCTCTGATAGAGTGTCCTGGTATGGGCCAGTTTAGAAGAGAGCAAATCTGAGTCCAGAAAAAAGGAACAAGAAATGTGTCTCTTGTTGCCTCCAGGAGCCTGAACCTTCAGCACAGCCAAAAGGTAAGGAAGCAAAGGTGGAATCTGTTTGGAGACTTCACAGCGGAGCTTTCAAGCCATATTCTGCATAACTATGGTTTAGAAGGAGAATGTGAAGGTGAAGACATTATGGCAAAGTTTTTGAGATATTATTTCATTAACATGATACTATTGCTTGTGTACTTTACTGACACAGGGCAAATTGTAGCTCAAAAACATGCCGTGAATATTTTTTTCTAATTGTATAATAATCAAGAATGAAAATATAATATATATTATGTTCATGAAAAGAATTAGCACCTTACATTAAAGTAATTCATAAAAAATATTATATGATGATATAAATATTATACCACTGAAAGCAGATCTAGACTGCATAATGCACAGGAAAATGTTAAAATTCCATTATTGAAGTAAAAACTGGTGAAGAATGAAGCTGGTTTTTTTCTCTCATTTAACTGTTGTGACATTTTCTTCGATTAGGTTTCAATAGGCAACATTCTTTAAAATTCATCAACTATTTTGTCATGAAAGTGTTCATTTAAAAATAAAGACTGCTAATCCTAGTTACTAATCAATCCATACCTATAATTGTATAGCTTGACATTTCAGAAGATGTGTATGAAGAGCTTACGATACATTAGTTTAAATACAGCGTTCCTATAGCTCAAATCACTTCTTGGAAGCAAAATCTTTTAACACACATTAATAAATTTTTACATTTCTTTCATACAAAATGTGGTTTTTGACATATGTACCTTAACAGGTATGGTAGTAGTGTCATAGGAAATATGTGTGTTGTAGGAGAAATAGTCCTTTGATAGAGGTAAGCAAAAGGGAGAAATGATTCAGACCCTTATTTTGTGTATAAAATAAGATTTTCATTTATGTCAGAGTTTGGAGACTCTCTTCAATTCTTCCACACTTTAATCTGTGTTCTCAAGATGCTTGGGACTCAACAGTAAAATATTTTTATCATTTTGTATGTATTTGGTACAGGTTCTCACTACAAAGCTCAGACTCATAGTGCTCCTCCTATTTTCAGCCTCCCCAGTGCTGGGATTACAGGTATGCCCCACCACAGCATAAGGTGCCAGGGATCGAACCATGGTCCCTGTGCTTACCTAAGCAAGCGCTTAGTCTGCTGACCTATTTCCCTATTCACAACAGTAAGTTATTTTTAAACAAAAAGACTTTATGATTGACTTTTTGCTTCTGCTTGAACTTGTGTTGAAATCAGTTTTCTTTTCAAAAGATAAGACATGACAATTACTTTTTAGTTGAAATTTGAAAGTATTTTCATAGATATTTAGTAGCACATGAGTTGCAGAACAACAAGCATTTTTGATTAGAAATTTTCTAGTTAACAGAACAATAGATGTGTTTATATGTGTGTCTCTTCCCAGTGTATTAATTCCACTTAATTATAATAAAAGTATCTATGTTAATGTAAGTAAATTTCATTTGACTATGTCACAAGTTATTTACTTCTAACACTATTCAGAATATATTGCATCTCCAAAATTTGTAAGATAAAAGAATGACTTACTCTTTCATCTAAAACAATAATCATTTTTGTAAAACTGAAAAAAATATAAGAAATTCATTCAAATAAAATCTAAAAAAACTATAAAAACATGTTATAGTACTACACATGCCAAATGATTATCACCATCAAAATTTGTAAATAGTTTTTTAAATGTTTGTTAATTTAGAAACTATTTGCCTTCATTCAAGTACATATTTAAGTATTCCTGAAAACCATGATTTCATCTTGAAAGTAAAAATGATTATATTGGCAGGAATATGCTTATATAGAGTAACATCAGTCACAATATATAAAACTCTTGACTTTTTATGGAAATACATTTTATTGCTGATAACATTTATTCCAGATTTTATTATACTTAAAGTATATATATTTTTTTCACTTTTCAAGGCAATAAATGACAATATCTACTTCAGGATAAAAGGAGTAAGATGAGCTTATCAAGTATAAGGTTTATGCTACAGCCAAAACAATCAGCCCCGGTACTGTGTGAGGAGCCACTGTGGTCTTCACACATACTCTAGGTGCAGCAGGGCAGTGATCCCTGGGGACCCTGTGGCTTCACTCTGTGATTAGCTCCTCTCACTGTCTCCCAGAGCTCCCAGGCTTGGCCCGGGGGTGGCGGGGAGAGATCAGATATGAGCTCAGCACCTCACTGAGTTGAGGAGACAAATATGAGTCTTGGGATTCTCCTTTTATAAGGCAATACTTGAGTGGGCAGAATTTCAAAAAGAAATCAAATATTTATAGAGGTGACTCCTGAAATTCACAGCAAAGTGTTGATCAATGAAGGCAGGCCAGTAAACTGGCCAGTTTGATAGTCCAGATGAAAGAACTCTGAAGGCATTAGAGAGACACTAATTGTGCAGCCCCATCTGTCCTGTAGGAAGAGGACCTGATCGGCAAAGCACAGGCCTTGGTACACAGAAGGGCCAGACCTTCGAAACTGAGTATGACTCTTGCAGCCTGAGCACTCTGCAGAAATAAGAAGCTTGGGGACAGAACTCCAGCTAGCGATGGCTCCCCCTGCCTGGAGTCACACACATTTGTGCAAGATTTAAGCTATCAAGCAAAAACCAACATAAAATCCACACTGCTTGACATTTGGTCAAACGGAAAAGAAAATCAGAAGCATTAACTTAAAAGAGTGGCAATAGAAACACTTTTTAGTTAGCTTTCACAAACATGCAATCTTAGTTTTGTGATATTAAAAAATTCCTCATCTAGTAGGCTGGCCACACTGTAAGAGATGCATCATCACGTGGGAGGCCTTGGGCTCAGGCCACGACAGCGCACACTCACCAGAAAGTCTCTGTCCCTGAGGTGAGTGGCGTGACATGCGGGTCATCTCGGGCATTCCGTGACACCTCTTAGGACCTAGGCACACTTCGTGTTTGTGCATGAGTGTTTTTAGAGTGGTGAGTCATGAATAGTCTTTTTATATACATATAAATGTTCTGTATGTTGCTTTTTAATTTATAGAAACTGATGAAAGGCTAACTACAAAAATCAGCCAGTAATAGATGTAATGT
>NW_004524633.1:10244254-10246156 GCF_000260255.1 Octodon degus
AAAGCACTGAGAGCTCCTTTTAGTGCTTTCAGTGAAAGTTTTCATCTCTATTATAAATATACATTTTCGCTTAAGAATGATGAATTTTCTCTTGTGTAATGATTGGGAACTGGAGGTGTTACATTTGCTGGAACAAACTTTACAAATGACTTGCAACCGAACGGGCCCAATCCTAAGGTAATGTTTAAAATAGGAAGTAAATACAGACACGTTTTGGGGGCAGAGATCTAATCTTGATTCCAATAAAAGGATACATTTATATTTTTAGTAATATATTTTTAAGGACAGTATATGACACATGTACACTTAAATAAGAAATTTATTGTTTTTTTATACTGTGTATAAAGATGAAAGATCTTCATCCAGCCACTATGAATATCTGTAGCAGACAAACATCACTTAATGTAGTGAGTCCTGGCGTTTTGTTGATACACAAAGAACTTGGAGCATATTAAGAACAGCATATTCAAAAAGTAAAGGAAAAGGAGCCTAAGGTGGCTCATCTGTGTAACGTGGGAGATTTGAAGAACCACAAGTTCACTATTATGAAAATCTAAATACCAAAGATGCAATTAAGAACACATGGACCCAACTCAGAAATGAAGAACATTTAGTAAAGGAAGCAAAATATATGCACGTCACTTTCAAAGGATTATGAAAATACCAACACTGTATTTTATCCAGATTTTCAAGTCTTGATGTGATAAGAATTAGTCTTGATATGGCATGAATCTATTTTAGGGAATTAGAAGAAAAGACGTCAAAATCAAACTTTCAATAAGAATCAAGCGTGCAACTCGGTGGTATGTATTATCCTGAATTATATTTTCAAGTTTGTAGCTAAAATTTACATGTTACCCAATAAAATTAAAATGTTCTGCAGTCAAGTGGAAGTATTCCACATTTCACTGATACCTTTCATCGATTTTGTTTTCAGTAAATCAGTGACAATAATATTGATCAAAAGGTGACAGCTTAATCATAGAGATGTATTTCTCTAAGATTTGGTTGGTAGTATCTTTGTAAATAGATGGTAATTGCATATATATATATATATATATATATATATATATATATATATATATCAGCTTCTTCATAAATGTGGAAATATCCCCTTGGGCTGAAGGCCACCGAACCAAGAGGATTTTCTCCACTGCACTATGCCTCCTAGTTTATGACTGTCTTGTAGGGGTTTCGAAAAAGTAAATCTCCATAACTGCTAGTCAAACAATGACAGCTAATAGAAGTTGTACCCAGTGCCATCAAGGTAATAATTAACAATTTACAGCAAACAGGGAAAGCACAGTAATAAAAAAGTCAGCAGCTAATAAAGAAAAGGAATGAAGCGAATGCATGAACACGATGCCCGGGGAATCATTATAAATAAACCGATGGAGCAACTGTGCTTTTAACAAAGCAACTCTGTATCAGGACGAAACACGGCAGAAGTTGGAAGGGCTGGCAGTGCCTCAGTCACCCCACTTCTCCAGATTCCAGTCCCATGCCCTTGTGCCCAAAGAGGTAATTGGTACTTAGATCTTATGATTTAATGCTTCGTTAGGAGGGTTCTAATTTGTCAGTGTGTAAATACTTATTTCTTAGCAAGCGAAAAGCAATTCCGAATGATTATCAGAGACACATGGAAATAAAGATCTATGGATGGGAAAAATGAGAGATTGAGCTTCAACATAAGTTTCTCCATTTTCACCTACCAATGGTAAGTGACACAGTGAGGTTTACACTAGCAAAACAGTGGACGTGCATTTCACACCCAAAAGTTGCATTTTCCTATGACTGCCACTTCAGTTAGGCAACAAGAAGAGCCAGTTATGAGACACAATCTGATACTTAGATTATGAGGAGAGAGAGAGAGAGAGAGAGAGAGAGAGAGAGAGAGAGAGA
>NW_004524633.1:10246301-10249652 GCF_000260255.1 Octodon degus
AGAGACAGAGACAGGCAGACAGACAACCCTGGGGTTGGATATACATGCTTGAAAGGCCCAAGTATTAATGACTTGGTCCCTAGCTTGTTGCACTATTGGAGAGTCATGGTACATGTAGGAGACAATAGCTAGGAGAAAGTTTCTTGTCACTTGGGATGTGATTTCTTCTGTTATGTTTTTGCTTCCAGGTCATCAACTAAACAGATGAGCTGTACCAAGCAGTGTCTTCCATGCTTTTCAATGCATGTAGAAGCAATGCGTCAACCAACAATGGCACGGAACATTCAAAACTGCACCAATACAGCCTCTCCTACTTATCAGAAAAGTCCCCGTAGCAACAGTGGAAAGCTAGCAAACATGGGCAGCTAGCTAGTTCATTAGGTTTGATTGATAGATCAAATGTTTGATTGGTGAATCAATAAATGGATTGATAGAATGTATATCCTTTTATAATGTAGGCATATGGTTGTAGTTCAGCATGCAGAATTACTTCTAAGATCCTTACAGAAAATGAAAATTGCAAGGTCTCAAAGTCTCAGAAATCAAAGTCTGTGCATAGCATCTTAAAATTTTAAGTAGCTTTGTGATTACTTCTAATACTAAGTACAGTGGAAAGCTAGAGAAACTGTTGTTTTGCTGCATTGTTTAGAACAAGGAGTCTTTTTATTTTAGGGAAGGGTCTACAGGGTGTTCAGGGTCTCACTACTAGATCAGACTCATATTGATCCGCCAGTTTATAGTCTCCCAAGAGCTGGGATTACAGGCACTCCCTACCAGGCCCAGTCTCAGTTGCTGTCTCAGCACACCCCAGGTGGGGGTGGTGGTGGAAGAGCAGCCCGGCAGGCCTGGGGATTGAACTCCCAGCCACTGTGCCTGCTTGCAGGTGCTTTAATTCGCAGAGCTATTTGGCCAACCCTAGGGAGTGTTTTTATGTTGTGTATAAATGCAATTTTAAAAGAAATACTTTGATCAAATTTGATTGAATCTATGAGTGTGGAACCCATAGGTATACAGTCAATTGTAATTTGATAAATTTCTTCTCATTTAAGCAAAATAACCAATTTGAGGCGGTTATCTTCCAAGCTATTCTATACATATAATCTCAATGCACCCTGTTTCGGTGACATGCATATGCAATCAGGACATAAAGACAAAGTTGGCTTTGGTCTAAGTCTAACCTAGTGATCTCTACATGTTAAGTTACACAATTCCTGGATAGAAGGAGAGAATCCATGCTTCATCAGAGCCTTTCTTACTAGTTATTCTAGTTAATTCTATTCTGCAAATGTTGCCCTATCATGATAGGAAATGTTCAGTGGTCCTTCCCTGTGCATGTGTGCTCATGACTACGTGTGTGGTACTGAGTCTGGGCTATCACAGGTGTGGTGAAAGAATGAAGGGACAGAGAAGGCTGTCAGGACAGTAGTGATAAACAGAAGCAACAATGACAGGTCCTGAAGACCAATGATGGCTTAGACTCAGTGTACCTTAGGACTATGCGCATCTTCTTTTGGTGCTTATTCTACACCCCCATATCCATTGTAAAGAGCAGATGTTTATGTTGTACAATGTTTGCATCATGATTGATAGAGAAGCTAGAATGAAGGTAGCTCTGTGTGATAAACCGGGTTCCTCTGGCTGTTATCACATCATCTGGAACAAGACTGCGTGAATTATACTGGCAGCTGTTGTAATTTCTCTTTATTTTTTAATAATAAGGAAACTTAATTCTCTTAGCCTATTTCTTAGCACTTAAAATACTCATACTTGTTCTATTTAATTCATTCCACAAAAACCAATACATGGGAGACCTTTGGTAAGTGAAACAATACAAACTACCATCAGAAGAAGATTAATACTCAAACATCCAAGTACTTTGTACCACTCCAGGGTGACAGAAAGGAACACAAAGAATCTCAAAGAAGTGAAAGGAATCACTACTCAATGATGATCATGATTAGTTATTAACATAATGCTTTTCAGAGAGGCTGCATTTCAATTTGTTATGGCCACAGACTCTAAGTTACACCTGCAATTCGCATCCTAGATCTGACCGTGGTGTTGTGTAACATGTGCCAATTTATTAACCTCTTTGGGCTGCCATCTGCCTCATGGGGATTTCAGTAATGCCGATTTTGCCATGGGGGATTACAAAAGTGCCTGTTTTAAAAGATTGCAGTAAGGATTAGATTAATATTATGGGGGATTTACATCTCGCTCAATAAATATTCACACTACATATAAAGGAAAGCAATGCATTTGAAGAGGCCCACTTGTGTAGCTATTAGTCTCCAAGTGGCCAAATGACAGACATTACATAGTTTACTTGAATTAACAGAAAATATGAAGATAAATATAGATCGATGCTGTTGTAGCCCTCATTACACTCTTCCGTCTCTCAAAACTGTTAGTGTGATGTAGATTTTCAGCCGTGTGACCTGCCCCCACACATAAATTCAGCAACACTGAAAGAGAAGACAGCATCCTATCCAGTGATTGTGGAGCAAAATGCAGTATCCCTGCCTCTACTGTGGGTAATTTTGGCTTTGTCAAATTGTTAACACATTTATGTTCCTGTTTCAACAAAATGTCTGCTAATAGCTTCAATGTACTTTTAGTTCGTAGATTATTTATTCAGTATCTCAGAAAATATGCACTGAATTCTTATCAGGAGCCTGATATATAGAGAGCACTATGAAGGCTTTTTAAAAATATACTTGGAAAAAATATTCTTTCGGGTCAGGGAGATAGCTCAGTAGAATAAGCGCTTGTCTGGAAAGCAAAGGATCCTGAGTTCAATCCCCAGTACCACTAAATAAATAAATACATACATACACACATAAAAATAAATAAATAAAATACACTTGGAAGGGCTACCAATTCTGTTAGACAATAACACTATGAGAATAAATGTTCTAATGTATAAATTCTATAAAGAAACATGGCTTTGTTAGGTATAAAGCTACGAGGTAATGGGAAAACTTTATTTATGGTAAAATTTAATGTAACATTCCCATTTTTCTCAATCACCTTAGCAAGGAGTATTTATAGAGCATCTCTTAAGTTCACACACACACACACACACACACACACACACATACACACACACAGGCATACCCACATACACACACACACTTCAAATACCACAAACACGTTCATGAGTGTATATATTTTTTCTTGAAACCCAATGAAATATTTCCATAAAAGTTTTATGAAAATCAATAGAAAAGTTGAAATCAATTTGCTAAAATTTATTAGCAATCATGTTCTACTTAAATGACGGAAAATGAAATCTCTCTCTCTCTCTCTCTCTCTCTCTCTCTCTCTCTCTCTCTCTCTCTCTCTCTCTCT
>NW_004524633.1:10249779-10255735 GCF_000260255.1 Octodon degus
CTTCTTCTTTCTCCTCCTTCTTTCTCTCCCTCCTCTGCTTTAAATCTAAAATGTTTAAAATAAGGCAGGAAGAAATTAAACTGGATCTCAAAGGCTTTGTGAAGCTGACATGGAACACATTGCTCCTGCGTGGTAGGAGCCATACTTCCTCAATCTGAACTATAGACTACGACAGATTTTGAAGCAGATTTCCGCTGGAAGACCTGATTCAGTCTGTTCCTAGTCCCCTTTCAACAAACCAGATGGTGAGATAGCCACAGGGAAAGAGTGAATGAAACGAGGGTAGGCAAAGACACTGAAACCAATGTCCTTTCCTACTGGGGAAAAAGCATCAAGAGTATAAACGTTTCTTGACATATAGATCTTACTTTATCTTAGTCTCAACCATCCAGCAGAAAAGTGTAGAAACGAGGTATGAAAAGTGAAGCCATGTTAATATGCAGAGCTGTGGAAGGCTCAAGTCAACAGATTTTGGCATGGCCAGTCCTGTGGATAACCCCCTACTATTGTGGACTACTAGACTGCATTGGAATATTTTGCTGAATTCATACACCTACAATATTTGGATGGCAATGGAATACCCACCTCTGACAAAACTAAACAAAAAAGGGGATATAGATGAAGGACAATTTTGTATCTGTATATACAAAATAGTTAGGATAGATATATATCCACTCTCTTATAATTCAATAAGAAGAAAGATTTGTACTAATAGTGTTTGGACAGGATATCATGTTGGCATCTTGTGCCATGAATGACTACTACAAAGACAACAATATGCAATGTAGTAATTGTTGAACTGTCCTACAAATCTCTTTTGAAACTGTCTCACTGCAAACTTTCTCAATAAAATTGATTTAAAAAAGAGTACAAATATGGAGGTGATGTGGGTAAACCTTGCAAGACAATGGACTCAGGGGGAATTTCTTCTAAAATGTAAGTGATTTCAGACTTTCAATTTTTATTATTTTTGTGATTAGCTTCTTGGAAGCTTTCATGATTGTATAATGAAATATCTACCTTTTCTACTCACAGGAGAATGCCCTCTAAAGTACACACTTTGCATGCAATTCTGAATATATTGTTAAAAATTTATAAAAAGCAATAACTAAATCTTGTTCTATGTACATATTTCAATGAATCTGGATATTTCCTAAAATCTATTTAAGTTGCAAATTGAAGGGAATGTATCTTTATTCAAAGAAAATGTCTGGACCACAAAAGAAAAGGTCTTCAGTGTAAATATGCATTAGTTCATTGCTTTTGAATGGGAGGGGGAGGGTCTTGCCAGAATGACCTAGAACCTTCTTGATGTGCTTTCTTTTTAGAATCATCTCTATTATTGAAGAAAAGGTATTGTATTCTGTAGGTGTTTTTACAGATGAAAATTACTACTTATGTGAATTCTTTAAGAATAAACTTGTAAGTAATTTTAAGTAGGATTATCCAGAAAAATACAGGGTCTTCCTGCCCACACTAAATACACAGGTAGATAGGTCTTTCGGCCACTCCAAATTGTATCAGATTCTTTCATTAGTTCATTAATTTTCAAACGATATTTAGTGAATTTTTAGGCATATTCGAGGCTATAATCTACACGCAAAATGTGTACTAAATGGATAGTGAAAAAACATAATAACGAGTGCTATTTGGTGTTTTTCAATGTCATTTGCATTTGCAGTATTTCCTGCTGCTATAATGAACATGGAATCCTCTTACAACAGATTAGCAATTAACCATGTATATGCATATAAACTGTAATTGTTATAGGCGATGAGCTGAAAATTCAGATCATAGAATTTATATGTGCATAGAGAATTCATTTTTTAAAATTAGAAAGTCACAGATTCCACACATAAAAGAAGGAAAGCAAAACTCTCAGAATTTCACTACAGTTGATGTTCTTTAAAGTCCACTGTCTACAACCAAACTGCAAAGATCTGAAACACTTTTCTCAAAGAAAGCTTCATCCCAAGACCCTTGGAAAGTCCAAATTTCAGAAAAAATAGGAATGGTAAGCTACGATAGGAGCATCCTAAACATTACACATTTTTATTTTCCTGGTACATGATTGCAGGCCATACATTCTTCCTGGGGAGTGGGTACATGTACTTAACAGTTTTTTCTTTCTTTAATTGCTTTCTCTCCCTACCCAACTTGCTTATTCTGCCTCTAACTCCTCACAGTGCATATTCATTCTCCTTGTTGCTATTATTCTCAGCTTGTGTCTATGACAATGTAAAATGCTTACATTCATTGAGGCTATCAGGTTTCTGTGCACGGGCTATCTTTGTTTTTCCCTCCATTTTCTACTGGCACTTTTTCCTGGAACCCTTGTCTTGTGCAAGCTCCGTTTTGCTTTCTATCCATCTTTTAAGATGTCCTTTGCTTGTACTTTGCAACACTAGAAAGGATGAGGGATACTAGGATGAATTCAAGCGTGTGTTTGCTTGATGTCATTCAATGTCATATTTTCCAGGTGAATCCATTTTTCCACTGCTGTCTCTTCACACTTTAGAATGTAAGATTGTGCTTTGGAAATAAGGTCTTGATTTCCTGATGGCTTCCTCACATGTCTCAGAAACAATTTATGCATATATATGTATATATATATATATATATTCTCTGATCTCTTTACAACACTTGAGTCCTTAGAGACTTGCAAAGTAAGACATCATCTTACCCTTTCAGCCATAGAGGTGGAAGGGAACAGGAAGCTTTCACAAAGCTGTATGTATATATTTATTCATTTATTCAGTTAGTTTTTGAGACAGAATCACATAAAGACACTACGTTGTCCAAACTGGGCTCCAAATAGTGATCCTCCTGGTTCAGCCTATCTGACAGCTAGTATAGCAGGCAGGGGTCAAAAACACCAATGCAAACAATCTGTTTTAATTGCTTTCACCATGTCAATCACAATAGTAGATCTATAAAGGTGTTTTAATTTGTTCTTTTAAGAGTAGTGTATGGTCTGCAAGATAGCTCAGTGGTATAAGCACCTGCTTAGGCAAGCACAGGGACCGGGGTTCTATCCCCTGTACCAAATGCCGTACCGGCGCAGCCCCAAGGCATGCTAAGCTGACCACTAAGTCCTGGTGGGGTGGCACACACTATGAGTCTAAGCTGCGTACTGAGACCTTGTACCAAATACATTTAAAAAATAAACAAACAAATAAAGAAATTAATTCATTAAAAATAAGAAAGAGTAGTGTATAGTTGGCATATATATATATATGTATATTTTAGGTGATTGCACATTTCAAAGGTTATATTTGTAGGTAAAACTCACAATGGAATTTGGGAGAAAGTTACATTTCTTACTATGTTATGGTGGTGTACAGTTCCTTTCAAATCCTTACAGACATTTTGCATCTCCTTTGTTCTCCTATACATCTAAAGAAGCATTCTGAGGCTCATTTAAAACAATGTATGTTACTGTAAGAAAAGAGGACTACATGTGCATATCTGTGAGGATGCGTGCTTATGTTTGTTTTGTATACATATCCCATAATTCATACATAAAATCATATTAAAGTGCACATTTAAATGCGTATGATTTCATTGAAAAGGTTACTGCATTGGTAAGAAATTTTCTAAATGATTCCTGCTAAGTTCAGAATGGACATTAAGGAAAAGTATATTTAAACATATAAGCTTCTTAAGGAAGAGGAGCATAGCATATAAAATAGTTACCTCCATCTACAAAGTCAGTATTTTAAATCTGTCATGTATGGACACCCTTCTACAGTAACTATAATATGAGCTGACGACTTGGATATCAGAAGTATATTCAAGAAGCTTGTCAAATATTGTGTTATTCCTTTCCCAAATCACTGCTCTGGATCCGCTCACGATTTTCCTCATAGCAATTCGTTTTTACAAGCATTAAAGTTCTAAAGCTGAGTGTCTTAGACAGAGAGATTTTGCAGACTTCATCTGCCTTTCAATTATTATTCTTTAATATTAATTTGCATCACCACCAACCCTGACACCTGTCACGGGACACAGGCTTTTGAGCTACAAAGACAGCTTGAATGTGTAACTGACGTACACTGACTTGGACAGGAGAGCCATTTATCAATGCTTTTAAAAAAGAATGTATAATAAGGAAGGAAACTTGGCTGAGATTTCTTCTTAAGGGTGTGAAGCTTAAGGAAATATGATAGCAATTTTTACTTCCACAAAGAGTAACTGTAACCATTTTTTAAATAACTGAAGTAAATTTGAGGAAGGTATTTCTGATCAATATTCAAAGACTGACAAAGCCAATTTGAGGGAGTGTACTTAGTGTCTTAGCACATGGTAAAGGCAACTCTTTAAGATACAGTGTGTTCTTTCAAATGCTAAATTTGAAAATAGCAATATTTTTGGTGGTATTTAGTTATTAGTCACTTCATAAAACAAGGAGATGTGTTATGTGTTTGACCAGAGTTTGTAGAAAAACCTGGATATTCTAGACTCAACTAGCCAGCAAGTGGTTCTGAGTTAAGATCGCTCGATGACGTTTAAGTCTCTAACTGTGCACGTTTGCATCCCAGTCTGTGTGCACAATGGAATACTGAGGGTTGCTCACGCATAAACGTGGCATTTTACCACACGTGTGCATTTCCAGCGTCCTTCTATAAACTGCTGATCACAAACACACAACACCAAGCTTCACAGCTCAAATTATTGTTGTATAAATAAGAAATTATATCAATTACAGCACTTGTGAAAATATATACATACATACAGCCCATGTGTACATACCTAATCCATAACAGTTGATGGTGAAAGGCATCATAAATTAATGTTAAATAATTTATGTATTCAAGACACTGTCATTGTTACTATGCAAAATTTGCTATCACATCTAACGTAATAAGTAATAAATGGAAGGTATAATTGCTATAAATGACAAATAAATAATAATGCCATACTTGACAATGTAGAAAATATTGCTACAACATCAGCAAAATTGTTAATTTTCTTAATAAGACAAAAATGAAGCAAATCATAAAATTTTAAAAATGATACTATATTATTTATGAAATGACAGAAGGTCCATTTAACTCAAAAGATATAGTAATTTCAATGATAAGTCAATTTAATAAAATAGTTAAAACTATGCACAGAAATTGTTAGGGTCATAAGGAGACAAATAGAGTAACTGGAGTAGACAGCTAAATATGGTGCAACATATAAACATTTTGTGTTGAAAAACTACATGTATAGGATAATTAGAATATTCAAGATTTATGGAGATTTCAGGACTATCAGTACAACAGACAATAATACATGTCCTCTTCAAGTTTTTGTGAAACAACATCCCATTATCACATACAAAGATTTAAGCATGTATTTGACCTAGAGAAATCCCATAGAATCATATTTTGTGACAAAAATACAATTAAATTAAAACTAAATAGAAAAATAAATATCAAAATTATTATATATTTGTCAATAAAATGCATATAATTATTGTATCAGAAAAGATGTAGGATTTTTCAAATCCAGTATGGACTACTAAAAGGATACTACATATCACGTGCTAAGGAATTTAATGAAAGTCTCATTGAAAATGATGTTCAGAGCTTTGGGTAAGTGCATCAGGTAAGCAAGGCATAAGAAGGTAACATCCAACAAAGAAAATGTGAGAATAAGAGGAGTAGTATCTACATAAGATGGCAGTAGGTTTGGGAAAGTGAAGCTGCAAGGAACGATGAAAGGTAAGCATAGGTAATAAGATACTGTAGAGGGTGAGTGAGAGCACAGGGAACTTCATGGAAGAACTCATTCGCTGAAAAAAAACAATGGTGAGGTTGACCAAGAAAAGAGAAGAAGCCCAACTGTACACAGACTACTGAAACTAGAGAGAATTTTAGCAAATACAGGAGAGATGGATCTAAGGTGACACAACATACCATTCGGAAGATGTATCATGAACATAGTAGTGTTTGAGAAAATAGCCTAG
>NW_004524633.1:10255920-10270507 GCF_000260255.1 Octodon degus
AATTGCAGTCATTGAAGCTACTCCATGCTTTTATTCACTTTCTCAATACACTCATAGTGAGAAGAGAATGAAAATTGCATCTAAAAAGAGGCTGAATGGATGATGACTTTTCTAACAAGGGTCAGAAAAGATGCTGAGTTAACACAAGAAGGCAGAATGGGGGGATGAAAGCCAGTACAGCTGTGTGATAAAGGTGTCAGTGAGTCCCAAGGAGAAAAGGTGCTTTCCATGAGACCTTCTTAGAAGTCAAATGAGCTTTTTATTTTTCTGAAAAAAATCACGCATTGTTTTGTATGGTGAAAAGGCCATGGTATTTTTGTGAAATGAGTCCCTGGATAGAGGTAAAATGAATGTCACTCTTTAAAATGTGATAAGAGAACAGGAGTTGATAGCATCCCTTTCCAGGCATATGGACAGGACTAATATAGTAGCTGGGATGGATTTAGCATGTGAAATGTGGCTGCTTTTACTTTTGGCAAGAGGTGAGCATGTACGCACGCCATGGGGTTTGATGCAAAAAGAGGCAGAAGTGAAAGACAAGGAGTGAACGAGTTAAGGCATGGTGTTGTCTCTGAGAAACCAAGAATCTGTTCCAACTAAATTTCCCAGCCTCAAATCAGAACGTCTTAAAGCTTTGTTCCTGGTTTGTGGTCTCATGCCGCCATGACTAGCTGATCAGTGGAAAGCAAGTCTTCTTAAGCGCCTTCTCAAGTTCATTTCTCTTAAGAAGCCCAATTCCCTGTTGTCCACAATGGACACTTGCATTTCTTAATCAGAACCATAACAAATATCCATCTCATTAGAATAGTTCAGGAATGCCTGACTCAAAAACCCACCAGATTGGAAATACTTTGAAGTGAAACACGAACACCAACAAAATATTAAAAGATTGTACATTTCATAAAAAATTACACTACTTGGGAGATACACATGCATATATAAATGTCTATAATACTTTGTAGTGCTATCAGGAATATATATATATATATATATATATATATATATATATATATATATGTTTTATGGACACAAGTCTCAGAACAAATCTGATTCCTGCAGCTTTAGCAGGTACTAGAGTTCTACAGGTCACTGGTTCCATCAATACATTAATAAATTATACTTCAGCATGGATGTCACCCAGCCACGTTTGAGTAGGTTAGATTGAAACATAAGACCATTTTACAAGAATGGTTCTGAGAAACTTTCTTGTTTGAATATAATAATAAATATATAACGCTATATCCAATGATAAATAGTATATGAGACTGTTGCAAATTCCTGTCCTCTTTAGGAAAACAAATACACTTAAAACAATAGAACAATTAAATGAGTTTTGAGTCTAAGATTATATTTTTTCTCTTATAAATCTAAGTCTGATCTTTTTACAGACATTTCAGTTTCATGATGTACCAAAAATTCATGCATCTCAATTATGCCAAGGGTACTTTCTAATTGTTCTAACCTTTGCGTCACTGCTAAAACTACTGTGACTCTTTGCAGTAGTGGCTGCAGAAGTGTCTCTCTTTGGCAATAAAAATGGTCATTTCAAATGTTAGCAGTTAAAGGACACTGAAAAATTAACTATCAACTCCAGTGAAAAGAGCCCATCCTTCATCATATTTCTAGCTTGCAATTTAAGGGAAGAATGTCATGAGGACCCAAGTCACATAAGCTAGTGACTTAATCAATTATCTTAAAAATAATCGGATTTCCATTCTGAAATAATTAACATTTTGGCAAAGATTGTATCTCTTTATAGCTGGTCATTTCCTCATGACTCAAATTCTTCAAAAATGATATATTAACAAGGTTTTAGTTCATCCGAGGTTTGAGTATCTCCACTTACTCATGTTATTAATTGTTCCATTGTACCAAATGCTTAATGTGTTTGCCAAGTTAGGCACAATCTATTCCAGCATCTGTAGACTCTATTTGGGCTTTCAATTTCTGTATAGTATGAATGATGCATTAAATATAAAAAATAAACAGTGTACACATTCTTTACCTAAGTTAAGCCTCAGCTCCCATATCTACAAAATAGAGGTAATGACAATATTTCACAGAACTTGAATGAGATAATAAAGGTAATGCAAGACTAGAACCTAAGACATAGAGTATGTTCATTAGAGTTAGGGATCAATAGCAAAGAAAAAATGCCTTAGCAGGGAAGATAAAGAAAGAAAATGAATCCGCTATATCTGAAGAAGCAGATCTAACTGAAATTTCACATTTGACTTATTTAAGAAACAGGACAACTTGCAGAAACCCTGGGAAGTGGTTAAAGAGTACTGCAGAGGCCACTTCCCCTCAGATTTTTAATCTCCTACCTGTATTTAGCGACTCCTTGGACAGTGAAATAACAATGATGGTGAAACAATAACCTTACTAATTAATATTTGCAATGATGTTTCAGGTACAGTAGGCAAACGGGTGTGGTGGCACACATTTGTACTCCCATCACTCAGGAGGTCAAGGCAGGAGGATTGCCATGAGCTCAGGGCCAGCCAGGGCTCTGTACTGAGTTCAAGGCCAGCCTGAAATGCATAGCAAGACCCTGTCTCAAAACAAAAGCATAAACAAAAAAACAAAAACAAAAGAAACATCATTTGTAAACTGCCTCTCTGATTAAGAAAAAAAGGTCTTTTACCCTGCAGCTGGAGCTGGTTTCTCTTGATATAGCTCTCCGTATCTTTTCTTATTCTGGGCATGCCGACTGTAAACGTTGCTCTGGGGCCATATCAGTTGTTATTCTTTTTGGCTTTGCTTTGTTGTCATCATCACAGCGTGTTTGGTAACCTGCAAAACTTCTGTGCTTGGCCTAAGTTCCTTTCTGTGCTTCCAGCCTTTATAAGCCAGTTAACCACAGCAAAAGGCTAGACCATGAAAGACGGTAAAGTTTCACACACATGAAACCAGCATAACCAAAATACCTTCCCTTTATTATGTGAAGAAACAAGAATTACTATTAAATTATCAAAACTTGAAGAAAATAAAAATTATACATCATCAGTTGATACAAAGTTTTGTATCTTTTGAGATTGGAGGTGGTGGCGCGCATCTGTAATCCCAGCACTTGGGAGGCTGTAAACAGGAGAATCACTACAAGTCTGATCTAGTAGTGAGACCCTGTATACCCTGTAGACCCTTCCCTAAAATACAGAAAAAAAAAGTTTGTATCTTTTGATGGTTTGGGTGTTTGTTTTTATCATATATTGGAGACTACCAGAGAGGCTTCACACACCCAACGTAGATATAGTTGGCTTCTGCATCAATGGTAAACACTATGATAAAGATAATTTAATGCTAATTACATTTCTAACTCAATGTGTTAGTCACTAAATTTTAAGACACTGTGCTTCAGATTCTGTATATTTTAATTTTTATATGAATTTCTTATTGACCGTTGTGAATGTAAGATTAGAAGGTTAGCCACGGTGTTCATAGGGTGGTCTTTCAATTTATAGCAGATGCATGATGATAAAAGTGCTATTTTTTGTACAATGAAAATAGGTTAAAAATTTGAGCCTGTTTCGATGAAACACTCGAATCAATTTGGGGATTTCAGTCGGGCTGTCCTGAGGACAGCACAGACACAGGTAGGGCTGTGGGTGCCCAGACATAAGAGAGTTTCATCCTGTCAGTACCATGATTCTTTACAGCTACTTAAACACTTCTTGATTCTCTCTGCAGGCTTTTCACTGCTTCTACAGGCCAGAACAGAGCCGCAGAGGTAGACAGGGTGATCACTGGCCCACATTTAGGAACAAATCTGTATACATAAGAGGATAAGAGGACAGAAAGCAACAGCTGGCAGAGAAAATAACAAGGCTATGCTGACTGACCAAATCTTTCCAATTTTCATCATCAAATCATGAAGTACTGAGAAAAAGACACAAAGTAGGGCTGTGTAGGGAAAAGCAGGGTGAAATTAGACAGCAAAAGGATTGGCGCAGGTATTCTGGAAAGTTCCTCCAGTAGCACAATTGAGAAACTTCAGAGACCAGACATTGTTCACCACCTGAGCACTTAGGAATGCTACCAGCTGTGAAACATGGGTACTTAAAGGGTTCGAAGAACTGGCTCAGAACCAAAAGACATCATGGGGATTCATTTTATGAATATGATATTCTGTATAATTGGCAGGATGTAAAAGCTCTCAGATGCGGTACTATAGGAAATAGAAAACTGGGAGGAAAGTGCATCTTTTGTGTAGCTTGAGGGATCGCTTATCTCTTGCCCAGTCACCCTGCAAGCAGCCCCTGTGTTATGGTTTGTGTCCCGATGTCACCCCAACCCTCACGTGGTTATACATGGCTCTTGTCAGAAGTGGCTGGATCTAGAATGTGTGACACTGAGTGTGGGGTTAAGCGTGTGTGATTGTGTTATTACTAATTCCTCCACTACTGCCACAATTCTGAGAGATGGCAATGGGAAAGCCCTTGCTGGGTGATAGTGCTACCTACTGGGATAGAATGAAAGGGACAGAGGGAGAGTTGCTGCTGTCCCTTGCTGTTGATGAGCTACCTTCTGCCTGCCATGAACTGTTCTCTTTTTTTTTTTTTTTTTTTTGGTGGAACCAGGGATTGAACTCAGGCCCTTGTGCTTACCAGGCAAGCACTTATTCTACTGAGCCATCTCCCCAGCCCCCTTGCCATGAACTGTTCTGCCTCTGTAATGCCAGTGCCATGCCACCCTGCCTTGGAGCCAGGCAATGATGGACTAAAACCTCTACGAACTGTGATCTAACCTTGTCCTTCCTTATCTTGTGAATATGGAGTATTCTATTACAGCTACAAGAAAAGTAACTAAAATACTTTGCACTGGCTGTGATGCAGTTGAATAAGCTGATGCTGGAAGACAGTACCGCCCTTTCTGTTTTATTTATTTACTTATTTATTTATTTGCCAAAAGGGGATTGAACTCACTCCCTTGCACTTGCCAGGGAAGCACTTATTCCACTGAGCCATCTCCCCGGCCCTGTGTCCCGCCCTTTCCATGTGGCACAGATGCTAATCTCGGCTCATGATACACATCTCCCACATTTTCAGGTCACTGCCATCTCTGTAACCCATTTTCCACTTCTCTGTGCCACCTTGATGAATTTTCTTCTACAATTTTTACACAATCCCTTAGAACTGGCACAAATATCTCTGCAGAAATGAAAATGAAGGACTTGTTCTCAGACACCACATTCCAAACTGGAAGAACATCACCACAATGATGAAAAGTATGTCCTGCAGGACACATTAACAGATCAAGTGTCTCACACTTGTTAGTTTGGTTGAACTAAAAAATGCACTTGCTAAAACCAAAATGAAGATGTTGTTGACTTTTTAATCATGAATACTCAAAATATGCTCTAAGAATTCAGATACATATTTTTTAATTTTTTGTATTTTTAGGGAAGGGTCTACAAGGTGTTCAGGGTCTCACTACTAGATTAGACTCATAGTGATCCATGTGTTCACAGCCTCCCAAGAGCTGGGATTACAGGTGTGCACCACCACGCCCACTCTCAATCACCATCTCAGTGGGCCCCGGAGGCGGGGATTGAACCCCTGGCTCCTATGCCTACTTGCAGGCACTTTAACCTACTGAGCTATTTGACCAGCCCTTAGATACAACTTAGGGAAATGCAATTCACCGTGTAACCTGAAAAAAAATTAAACACAGGTGTAGGGAACTTGTAAGGATGAAAAATACATCTGCTGAGGCTGCAGGTGGTGAATACTTTGGCTACGTAATGTGGAATTAGTGTAATAGATCCTGTCACCAAAGGTTCGACATAATCATTTCCTTATGTAGATATCTATTGCCAGACCCACTGCGGTACTCTGGTGTAAAAATCTGCTTAGCTTGTACTTGAGGCTGTAAACTTTTATTTTTGGCACAGAAGCACGGTGTTTAAGGCTGGGAGGTGTGTGTAATAGTCTTCTTGCTAGTCCTATAACCTTTCTCCTTCATAAGCGAGAAGAAACTCTTATCTTTAAGAAAACGATAAGCTGAACCGTGTATGTCTTGGTTGACTAAACACAACACCTTGCATTTCCCTCCTAGGTACAACAGGCTCCACGGAGCACGGGTGCTATATTGGGTTCACGTTCGTAAGTAAATGGGTCACTGAATTCCACACCACACAAAATCTCCCCATGGTGTTCAAGGACAACTTCAAGTATAAAGTATTACAGAACTTCAGTACAGAAGACAATTACTAGGTGACTTCAAATAGTATCTGCTGCAAGCCAAGCAGGGTCACAGGCCCATTCTCTCTGTGTTAAATAATCTGGTCTCCATGAACCTATAATATGTGAAATCCAGCAAAACTTAGTCCAGGCATTAATAATTCCAATTTTCTTTGTATCTGATACCACACATTTTATTTAAATATGTTGCTTCCCGTTGTGATTATTTTCTAACTGCTTTTACATACTTGAGGTAAGTAAGGGCAGAAAGAAAAGGTAAATGAGATGAAAGAAATATAAGTAGAGAAACTTCGTGGATGGAAGAACAGTTTGAGGTTTACAGTCTCTATATTGCAACTAATAGAGGTGTTGAGAAGAACAAATACAGGTACTCTACTTACTACAGCCTGCTATGAAGTAATATACAACTTGCCCAAGTATTTCCTGATCTTTGATACAAAATACTGTTGCTACAGTCAGACTCTCCAGTTTTTGTAAGATTTACTAACTCAATTTTTATTTTAGAAAACACGGCATGGTGTGCATTGGTTTCTCACTAATGTCCACAATGTCTGCAAGTAACGTCTCACTTTCCTCCCGAAGATAAGCAGGATTTTTGGGAGCCCGCTTAGCCTGTTACGCAGTAGTGCTGAGTGGGAAGCCATCAAGGTTTCATTCCTTTTCCGGCTGGAACAGCTGCTCCCATCTCCAAAGAAGCAGGTGCTGATGCATGAACAATATTAGCACTAAAAAGAACAGACTGTCGGTGATGACTTTTCTCACCAGAATATTATATCAAAATACCCTGAAATCTCTCAAAGTGCCCAGGTGGGAAGACAAATGAAACTTTAAAAAGTCTAAAAATGTCTCAATAGTCCCATTAGCTCTCTTTCCTTTACAGATTCAATACGCAATTATGAGAAGAATTTTTCCATGAGGAAGTTTATTGTTTACATGACCCTAAATAAAAATATTTTAAAATAAGAAGTTCATTTTAATAGTAAAAAGACTGTTGAGGCAGCAGAAATAATTCTCCTTATTTACTGAAACTTGAATTTTGACCTTAAAACAATGTACTTACTGCCTATCTACCCATCTTTGTATTCTAGAATGAGTCCTCCCTGAAGACAAGGTTGTCCTTGTAATTTCTGAGTGAAAAAGTGCATTAAAAAGCCTTTTGTAGAGCTAGTCGTGCGTGTATATAATCCCAGCACTCAGGAGGATGAGGCAAGACGGGTGCTGTAAGTTCAAGACCAGCCTAGGCTAGAAAGTGAGTTCAAAGCCAGCCTGAACTGCAGAGTGAGACCTTTTCAAAAAAGACCAAAACAACAACAACAACAAAAACCTAGTCTTGTATCTGAAAGAACTTGCTCTGGATATTACAAATTGAAACTTTATGCAACAAAGCATTTGTTTTGAGGCTAGAATTTATGATTGTATGAATTTCGATAAATGCCTTAAAATCTGTGAGCGGGCACTCTACTTTCTAGAACTAGGAACAGGAATTTTATTTTTGTTGTCAGACTTTGGTTCTTAGGGAAAAACAAACAAAATAAATGTTGAGAATAAGATTTAAGGTGCTGCACCTAAGATTCTGTGTGCTTCACAGCATGCTGAATTTTAGGAAAGCAGCAGAGAACTAGGGCCAGGGACATAGCTCAGCAGAATAAGGACCTGCCTGGCAGGTGCAAGGACCTGAATTCAATACCCTGTACCCAAATACAGAAACAAGAATTGTCATATTTAAAAATGTCCATTTTGTGGATACCTTCACAATGTTTCTAAGTTGTTACCTTTAGAATACTTCACAAACTCTGGAGCTTGGATTGAAAGAAAGGCTGTCTAACAGGATCCATATGCCTGCAAGATCCTTTACGTTAAGCTGAAAAAGATTCTGGTGAGTCTGGATTTGCAGAGCAGGACACCAGGATCACCGAGAGACTGCAGCATGCTGAATGAGGCAAGATACCTGGACATAGTCCTCACACCAGTGGGAAGGAAAACCTCTCTTATACACTTTGTGAAGCCTTGCATCTGGATTACTGGAAGTGCTTTCTTTGCCCTAGAGTGTTTCTAGTGTTTGAAGCAGCTGGTGTGTGTTTCCCATGAAAGTGGGGCTCAAGCAGGCAAACATCGCCTCCTAGAGGCAATGGCGAGGTCCGGAAACATTTCTGATTAGCGTTACTGGGGAGGTCAATGCAGGCATCCAGCAGGTAAAAGCCAGAGATGCAGCTAAGAACCCTACAGCGTGAGGCATACAGACTTGACAAAGGCATCTCCAGTCAAAACGACAATGCTACAAACTACCATTTAGGTTCCCTTCTTCTTCAGTGTTTATTCAACTCGTGTTAAAAGGTTAACTTTAGACTCAATTTTGCTATTAGAAATGATGGAAAAAGTAATCACTGCAGCTAGCTTTAGGGGATGTCATTGAGTTCGACTAAATTAGGTATGGAGCATGCAAGGAAAAGCCAGAGACACAGAGGAAGGACCCCGTGCCTGCGCCAGACTTGAGTGACAGCAGTCAGTGGAGACGCTTGGGCCGAGCAAAGGATGTCCTGTGTGGACAGGCAGTGACACAATAGGATGGCCATGAACGTGGGAAAGTAGAGAACAAAAGCATAAGAAATTTGTTCTTTGCAAAAAAGAAATTTGCTCTTTAAAACACAGGAACCAAGCCCAGCACACTCCAGAAATCGTCATGAGGTAAGTTGAAACAAACCAATGGAATCTCAAATAATAGATTGAGACTAAAATTCCTTGTAATAGTAAAATACAATCTTTTGTAGGACACAGTGAGTAGCAGCATTTAAGTGATACTTCATTAAATAACAGATATATACATACAAGTATATGATATATGTATGATATATATGATAGAGTCAACCATAACGTATATATCATATATGATACAGAGTCTACTATAATGCATATATCAGGACAAGCAAAACTTGCATAAATATTTTACTGTTAAGTCTATTCAGGTATCATGAGATTAGCACAAGCTAATTTTGGCCTCTCCAATTATAAGAATGCAAACAGTGGTGGCCATGAGCCCCAGACATTTATTAGTACAATGAGCTGCTGAGGTGTCTAGGCAATTGGTAGATTCAACTGTGGAACATTATACAACTAAGTAAAACAATAGCTTCTGTCAAATTTAAAAAAATTATTAGGGAAATTTCTTTTTGCTTGAGATACACACCTTTCTGCTAAGATAAATATCTGTGTCTGAGACAATTGCCTAAGTAAGTTACAAATTGTTGCTTAAAAACAAACTTTTATACTATCTTTCATTCATATTGTATTGATGAAGCAAACCATGGTATAACTTTATACCAAGGGAAATTCTTCTTGGGAAAATGAATACAAGGCAGCAGGAGAAGCACTAAAATGACCAAAGTGTACGTTTGTTAGTATTTATAATGACCCCACCTGGAATTTAAGCATGGTACTGTATTTTCTGGAGTTCAGGGCTCTCACAGTGAGTAGGCGAAGTTAAATGCACATCTTACATACTTAAGAACCGTCTGTTACGCATTGCACTGGATGTCACCATTGTCCCTGTCTTTCATGGGAGTAAACTCAGCATATGTGATATATGTATGCTAAGCTACGAGGCAAAAGCCTCCATGTCCAGAGTGTACCCTGCTCACATATGACAGAACATTAACAGTAAAGTCTTTTCTTTAGCAATCCTCCACTTTAAAGCACATTTTGGACGCTACCCAGATAGCTCAGTGGACTAAAGCACCTGCTTCGGCAGAACGCAGTGGCCAGGGTTTGATCCCAGGCATGCTGTGCCGGCCCCACCTCTGGGGCACCCTGGGATGGCAATTGAGACTGAGCGTGCTGGTGTGCACCTGTAATCCCGGCTCTTGGGAGGCTGAAAACAAGAGGGTCACTATGTGTCCGACCTATGTAGTGCACACTCTATACACCTTGTCCTAAATTCATTTTTTAAAAGTGCATTTCGTTTTATGCTTATTCACCACTGAGGTGAGTTCTTTCAGTGGTGGCCTATGTCACAAATATGACTGGAAGTTTTGACTACTAAAATCTTATCAAGCGAGTAATCTAAAGAACATGACAAGGAGCTGTAGAACTAGAAATGCAGTTTTAGTGTAATTACGTTGGTAAACTAGGCACAGCGCAGACTTAAAACACTGTTTTAGTTACCCAGACTATCGGAGGATTCAGATATAATTAATACAATGAAGGCCAAATTGCCTAAAGGGAATATCATTTCCTGAAAAAAGTGTTAAGGTATGTGTGTCCTATAATTCTTAAAATATATAAAAGTAAAAGAATGGTAAGTAGATAATGTTTGCATATAGATATACTTATATGCTTAACCCAAGAAAAATGAAATAAAATATGTTATATAATTATGGCATTATAGATCATATTTTCTACTGGGAACTGAAACACGTGATTGTAACAAGATGTTGGCCCTACAGAGAGCCAGCATTTTAAATTAAAGATATGCTTGCTCTTCAGAGGTAACATGGAGGGGGCTTATCCCAGAGCACCGGAAGCACAGGATATAATGGAAATTATATAAACCAGCAATGTTTTTCTAAAAGGAAAAGGAGAAACCAGAGGCAGGATCTGGCAGCAGGCTGTGCGGACCGTGGCTCCGGGAGCCTCGCGCGGCTAGGGCACCGCCTGGATGCCTGTTCTGCAGTGCCTAGTGTGCCGACAAGAGAGGAGAGCCATCTGGGATACAATCCAGTGAACCCGAGCACTCTTTCTATTCGTGCATGACTTCCCTCATCAGAAGCAGGACTATCCCTGAGCACTGTAAGCGCAGACACCGCTACCCGCTCTGCGCTTCTTCCCGTCTCTGTTCGCTTTCTTTTTCCTTAAGGAGCGCTGATCTCAAGAGCCTTTCTAACACACATTTGAGATAACGTCTGCTGTTTCCCAGTTTTCCAGCTTTTCGCCCTTTCTTTGAGTGATTGCCGATGCTTTTCAGCTTCCAAATATCTGTCCTTTTACTCCGATGAGTACGTTAAACTTGAGCAGAAAGGTCCCAAGGATTCCCTGCTTTGGGCGTGTTGCGCTTCCCCAGCGCGCTTCGTGCTGGTCATTTTCTACATCGTCAGTGTCTCTGGTTTTACGTGCAGAGCTCTGTGTTGTTTTCTGTCTACATCTTTTAGCTTTATAGAAAGTAATCGAAGGTAAGGAGATCAAAGGAAGGGCACCCATCTCTATGGGATTAGGAAAATATTACGGTGGTTAATAGATTCAACATGAAAACGCTGATGAAGCAAACTGAAACAATCTATGTGTATGAGAAGTATTATCATGAATGATGACACAATCAGTGCAAAAGTATTTTCTCGCCGCTCTTAGAAATACCTTTTGGGCCGGGATGATGGCTCAGTGCAATAAGCACTTCCCTGGCAAGCACAAGGGCCTGAGTTCAATCCTGGTTCCGGAAAAAAAAAAAAAAAGAGAAATACCTTGTGGCTCAATCCCTGGGCCTGCCTTGCATGCCCTGCCCTGCCCCTGACATGCGCTGTGATGGCTATTGAGACTGGGCTTGGTCGCGCGCCTATAATCCCAGCACTTGGGAGTCTGTAAAGAGGCAGATCACTATGAGTCCAATCTAGTAGTGAGACCCTGAACACCCTGTATACCCTTCCCTAAAAATACGGATTAAAAAATAATCAATCAATAAATAAAATAATAAAAAAGCAATACCTTTCATAATTTGATGTTTTTATATTTTAGATAATTAACATAACTTTCCTCATTAGTTGTGTTGTTAGAACTATGTCATAATTTACCATTATGTATATTACTATATATGTAAAGATGTCATATATAAACATACTATGTGTCATCATTACTTTTTTACTCAAAAATGATGAATTAATATGACAGTATATTTCTGGAAAATTATTATTCAAATAGTAGAAATGGAATATTCATAGTTATCTGCAACTGTTCTATAAAAAGTTAGATTAGTAGTGAAATATATTTTGATACTCAAAAGATATATTCTTTAGAGACCAGAGAGCTGGCCAAAACACGTAATATAAATATGTGCACGTTGACCTTAAACCCATCTGCAAAGTGGATTTGTGCCACGGGTGTAACCCCACTGCACGGCGCCCGCCTGCCTGCCTGCCTGCCTGCCCGCCCGCCTGCCAGGCAGGCGTGAGTTCCTGAGTCTGACTACCAGTGCCCAAAACAGAAACAAAACAGAAAGTGAACCCTTACACGGTGCTGGGGGCACCTTCACCACTCATGCTCCAGAAACCCTGCAAGCAGCACTTCGCTCTGAGGTCCTCAGAGGGCAGGTCCTGCTGGCCAGGACAAAGGAACAAAAGCAGCATTTCCTGGGTGCGTCTAGTGCACTCTGTGAATGCCGTGGGGCGTGTCCTTCAGGTGCTGTCCGTGCATTCCAGGGTAAGGAATGGAAGCATTTTCTTTTCTGTTTTCTTTCATGGTCATCCTCTCCTCTCATCAGTTCTCCTTCCTGGTATCTCTGTCATTTTTTATTCCCTTCCTAATTTTACTAAATCTAGCCTCTTGAAAGTTTGAAATAGATTTTATAGCAAGGCATTTATAAAGTATGTGAGCATTTATAAAGCTAGCTATGGCTCTATGACACTTGAATAAAATATCTCTGGTTTGGGAAGCATCCTCCCTACTATTCTCACACTTTAAACACCAGTAGTCTAGGTGAAAGTTGAACAAACAAGAAGGAAAGAGGTACTAGGAGTGATAGCAGCATGTGTAGCTCCCTTTCTGTCAGTGCTTGACTAAGTACCAGTGAAGGAGTGATTCTTCTGTGTGCTGTCTTAAGACTTCGGATTCCCAGCATCTCTGATCCACTGGACAGAGAAAACGGGTTTATTGTACATAAGCAGCAAGGCACTGGTGCAGGGGGAGCTGACCGGGATTTCAGATGAAGGACTATTTTCTGTTTTTCTCATTTTTGTCTAGGTAATATTTTTCTCTCAAGCAAGATATATCAAAATAAATATTTATCTTCAAATCTGAATAAAGCCAGTGAAGCACTGAACGCATACATCAAATCTTACTACCATAAAAAAAGGATTCTTCTTGCCAGACTCCTTGCCAATAATATTATCTCACATGTTAGGAAAACTAGTAATTAAAAAGATGGAACTGTTGGGCAGGATGAAAAGAAATGAGAGCCCTTGTATGCTTTGATAGGAGTAGAAAGTAATACAGGTGCATAGAAAACTATGGAGATACTTCAAAACTCTAACAAGCGGGGCTGGGGAGATAGCTCAGTAGAATAAGCGCTTGCCTGGCAAGCACAGGGTCCTGGGTTCAGTCCCCGGTTCCACAAAAAAATAAAAAAAGAAAAGAAAAGAAAACTCTAACAAGTGAACCACCATGTTGTCCAGCAATCCCCTTTCTGTATCGGTGTCCAAAGGATTTAAAATCAGTGCATCAAAAAGATATCTCCATGCTCACTGAAGCAATACTCAACCTTTATGGAATCAATCCAAGTATTCAATGACTAATGCATGCAATGTATATTTAAAAAGGCTGTTATCTCTAACAAAATAAAAGAACTTGGCTTATGCAGACTGACAAAAGCCACCAGTACAGAGATAAATAAAGTAAGATCTCACCTCTCTGGGAATCTAAAACATTTAAGCAGACAGAGGAAATCAGAACTACAAAAAGCTAGAAAATGACACAGAGTAGGGACATGTTGACCAAACTGAATGAAGTTTCAGGTAAAAAGGAGGAATACAATTGTTTAAATGTGATAATGTATCATATATTTCAGAAAGGTCTAAGTAAATTTTAAATTTTCCCACCATAAAAAGTTGCTAAATTTGCGATGTGTCATGATGAATGCTAATAGCTTGCTTTACTTAATTCTCTCTCGCTCCCTCTTTCTCTCTCTGTCTTTGTCTCTCTGTCTTGGTATGTATATGTGTGTATGTATCCCATATATGCCTTGTTGACTAAAAGTAATAAACTTAAAGAAATTGACACTTCTTTCACTAAATAATTTTCTCCTCTATTATTCTTCATGCCCAGAGGTGCTCATGTGATGCCTAGAAGCTGGAGTTAGGAGGTGTTCTGGCCAATGTCTGGATCCTGGAAAGGGGACTTATAAATTCATGGCCATTGTCACCGAGGGAACATCATCACCTTGAGGTGGGAAGTAATCCCTCAGGACAAGAATATACTATTCCAAAACTAAGAAAATAATTTTATCAAGCTAGACAAAAATGTTCTATTCTACCTTGATCTATAAACCAAGTCTCCCTCTAGTCATTTTCTTTGAGTCTGATTTGCTTAATTTTAACGCTTTATAGAGGAAAAAAAAGTGAAGAAAACATTATGAAAAGAAGTACAAGAACTTGGCTATTTATAAGATGTTAAAAAATGAGAAATAATTT
>NW_004524633.1:10271342-10285009 GCF_000260255.1 Octodon degus
TACCACCTTCAGAAATTTTATTTATCTGCAAATCAGCAAGGTAGAGATTATAACACATTCTATTAAATATTGTCAAATTATATTTTTATGAGGCTCCAAATGGTTTTTGGTAAACAATTCATTCTATAATATATTAATTGAACAGAAAACATATTACTCTATAGAATTCTAAATCTGATTCTATACTAATTGTCTATCTTAAGATATTTTCTTGCTCAGGCCTGGATTTAGTGTATAATTTTATAATTTATGAATCAAGTATATTGTCTCTACTGAATTCTTCTTTTATCTCTTTTAATATAATTTCTGCCTCTGACCTTTACAAGACTCAACAGGTTAATGAAATCTAAATTCTGTAATGATCATCCTTATGCAAATAATGCTTTTGTTCCCCACTGCAGTGGTTTTTATGAGGTCTAGAATTTATAACAAACTCTCCATTAAATGGATATATGCTGATGAGCCTTTCTCTCTGGGCCATGTTTTTAACATGAAATTATTCCTGACACTCCTTAATCCTTGAGAAAATCTTCCAAATTTTGTGAACTTTAACAAATGTCAGTTAAAGGTTCTCTGACAAATTAGAGGTGAGTGGAAAGAGAAATGAAAGATGCCCCAAAAATGCTCAGGAGATGAGAGAGGTGTAGCTCTCAAAACCACATCGAAAAGCAAGAATTCAGGAAAAGGAACGCCAGCTTTACTCCTTTAGTGAAGAAACTCATCTGTAGACTTATTTATACTCAGTAACATAAATGAGTTAACTTACACACATGCATGATTACTTTGCTTGCACCTCTTCTGAATCTTCTATTACAAAATTCAAAGTATACATCCTAACAGGTGCAATTTTTCTCCTGCTTTTGATAGCTGGTGCTTTTACTTAGAGCCAAGGATTTCCACTTTCTAGTCACTCAGATAGTTTTCAAATGCAGGAAGAAGTGTTTCATCAATATTTCTGTTGCTTTTTAATTGACATAAATATACACTGCAGTTTGGACGTGTCTTTAGCTTTCTAATGAATAGTTTCTCTTCGAATATCTTTGAAACTGCAAACATTGTTCTTTTCCGGATGTATATTTTAGCATTCAGTATCTTTGGCCACACTCCCTGATTGATTTATTTGTCTATTGTTAGTCTCCCTCAGCTGGAAGTGAGCCTGTAGGAAAACAGAGCTCGGGCCATACTCTCTACCTTCTATCACCACTACGTGTTCAAAAGAGAATATGGGATGGGTAGGTAAGTGGACGCTTTGTATGGTTGGAGCTGCAAGCCTCAGAAGCTAGTGGGAAAGAGCTCTCCTAGGTTAGAAAAATACTTAAAGTTTCAAAAGTAGTCCTTCTGCATACTATGTTTATCTGCAACAAGCGCTGGGGAAAATGCATTTGCTCATCTTTGTATGTATAAGTCCTCAGCTTGCTAACTGGACATGTTTACTGCTTGCTGTGGTGATGAGCATTAAGCTGGTATTTTCTCTGCAATCTTTGGACAGTTTAGGGAATCCCTTTCCTTTCTGCTCTGGAGATTATTGCCATGTGTACAGTGCTGAAATAATTCCACTTCGTAAAGAGGAGCAGAATGTTTATGGTGCCGGTCCTGCAAGATAACCGCACTTTCTCTCCCCTTTTGGTACCTTATTCCCCCCTCTGAGATAATTTGAAAAATAAAATAAAATAAAAAATGAGAGCAAGTTGCCATCCAAGAAACATGTTCTAATACTTTCTATAAACATTGCTGCAGTTACAGTAATCTCAGTATAAAGACAGGAGAATATCTAAGCCTGCATGTAAATACATTGAGCTTGAGAAATCTACAGCGGCTCAAGGTATTAACACTGAGGCATCCCTGGCTGCCATCTCAGCCTCTTTGCGTGATTTCCTTACAGACATACGAAGTAAAGACACGTTGAGAAGCTGCTCACAAGCATGAAATATCGCTGCCTGTTACAGACTTGTCTAAAAGAAAATGAGGCTGCGATTCGAGAGATTTCTATATTTTAGCCAAGTAAATTTCTACTGTCAATTTTTTAGCCATTATTTCTCTCCAGTGCATTGTCTTTTCTCCCACAGACAGAATATCCTTACAGTTTACTTTTCAAGATTTTGGCAGCGCCCTCCATTGAATAATACAGTTCTTTATGCAAATATCAATTCTTGAAATTACAATGTTACAGAAATTGCTTAGAATCAAAATCAATTAGTAAGGGGCCAGGGAGATGGCTCAGTGGAATAAGCATTTCCCTGGCAAGCACAAGGACCTGAGTTCAATCCCCGGTTCGGCAAAAAATAAAAACAATAAATAAATAAATAAATAAATAAATAAATTAGTAAAGAGAAATGTCAATGTATTTCCAATAATTGTTTTAGAAACATATTTCTGTGAATTTTCATGGGGAAATATGCCTCAAATGAGAAAATCATAATAAAATATCAAAATGTATGTCAAGTAACTGAATGTGTTTCCCCACGTCATCAAAAAGCTGATGGGCTTGTGACTTCCACATGTCTTAGAGTGAAGTTTTTGTAATATAAAATTACTCCTATGCAGAGAAATATCTCAGGCAAAGATAGCAGGGCACCATGAGCGCTGCCTGGCAAGTACAAGGTCCTGAGTTCAATCCCCAATAAAATAATAATAATAATAATAATAATAATAATAATAGAATACAAAAATTGTCCCATTAGGAAATGGAAAGGATAAAACCTGCAAATCAAATTTTTAAAAATAATTTTTCCATTATGAAATCCTCATCAGTAGGGAGTGCTAGAGTAGAGGACACCAGGGTTATAGAACATTAATAACGTGGTGTTGTATGCAAGAAATATGATAATTACTCAGTAAAATAATCCTAAATAGATTTTCATTCAAACTAAATGAACAGTAACCAGATGTAGTAACTAACCTGTGCTAGTTCTTTTTCTCATTCAAGTATTTCAATGGTTCTATCACTATAGTTAAATGCCATAAGTGCTTTTTGCTTCCATTTAAGACAGTGTGCTATAATTTTTCAAGAAAACATACGCTAGCATCAGCAGCATATTTTTTTTTGTATTTAGTACGGGCTCTACAGGGTCTCACTAAGTAGATCAGACTCTTGCGATCCTCCTGTTTTCAGCCTCCCAAGCGCCAGGATTACAGGCGCGCACCACCATGCCCAGACTCAATCGCTGTCTCAGCTCATCCCCGAAGGCAGGGACGGCATGCAAACTAACTTAAAAAGGTAAGACTCCTTAAAATTTTTCCATGCATTATAATTTATAAATATAATACTGATTTCTGAAGTATGATCAAATAATGATATGCTGTATGGGATGCTACTGTCTTCAGTATAAAAAAAAAATGCCAGCGACTAATGCAATTTGCCAAAATGTAGATGCACTCCTTGCTCTTCACTCTGGGGGTAGATTTGTTACCAATCTCTCAGTCCATCCATCAACCAATCAATCAATCAATCAATCAATAAATAGGCAAAGAATCTACTCTTATCTTGCTGAGGATAATGTGTTGGTTTCCTACTGCTATGATAACTAGTCACCACAAACTTAGTATCTTACTGAAATACACATGTACTATTTAAGCAAGTTAGAAATCTGAAGCAGAGTCATTGGACTAAGGACTGTGGACTCTATTTCTTCTCATGAGATTGGCTGAACGCTGTTTGCTTCCCTACTGTAACTCCTAGTGGATTCCCACATTCCTTGTTTCATGGATCCTTTCTTCCACTGTCACGATCTAAAGTATAAGACCACATCCTAACTTGAAGTCCTCTTGTTGATTTTCTCTAGTTTTTTTCTCCTTCCTCTTCTACTTCTAAGAACCTTTATAATAATCTCTGCCCCACCTGTACCATCATCTAAAATAATCTCATGTCAAATTAATTCTTTTGGTTTTGAAATCTTTAACTCTATCTGAAAATTGAACTTTCTTTTGCTACATAAAAAAAAATGTATTCATGTGCTGAAGGGATGAACTTTTTTAATGCTATGTAATTTAATGTAATACTCCATAGCTCAGTGGTAGAGTGCTTGCCCTGCATGGACAAGTCCTTGAGTTCTATCCCCAGTACCATAAAAAAGAAGAAAAAAAGCTTGGTCATCACTGTTCACAATGAAAACAAAGTCCCAACTTTCCTAAATGCTTATAATTACCAAAGCACTTTCCCCACTGTTTCTTATTGTTTTAACACAATCTTCTGACAACTATTTTGGATCTGTGGAGAACTATTTTTTTTCCTATGAATTTATCAGTCTTATTTAAGTTTTTACACTACTGGTATAAAGAATCTTTCCATTTTATAATCCTGATTTGTGGAGGAAAGTGTCACATAAACTTTATTTTCATAGGAGTTTTATGTTTACAGCAAAACCCAGTGAAAAGGAGAACTCTCCCTTTTTCTCCCTCACATATTCTGCCTCCTTTACTGTAAAAGTCCTCATTCTGAGCAGCACAACGGAGAGTGCTGCATTGACCCACCATTATTCTGTCTGCACTACAGTTTAGAGACTTTCTTATTAATGGACAGTCTACAGATTGGGGTGAAGATACGTTATGGGTTTCCACTATTAAAATACCATTCAGAATAATCTCAGGGCCCTAAAATTTCTATGTGCTTTGCCTATTCATTTCTGCTTCTCTATTATTCCTTGACAATATCTGATTCCGTACTATTTCCAGAATTTTGGTACACAGGATTTCTATAATCACATTTTTAGGTGAGTTTGTTGACACTTGACATTTCTTAAGCCAACAAATTATTTAGATGTTTGGATTGAAAAGTAAACTGAGCTTTTTCTTTTAATTTTAAGTGTACTAAGAAAAGTGTTTCACTTTTCCAATGATAACTTTGCACTCTAACACTGATGGTTCCAAAATCTAGAGCATTAATGTAAATTATTGATAATATATTTTTCTGATTTCAACCTCTGGTCTATTGCACTGTCATTAACTAGAGAGGCAGTGTGGGATACCGGAGCAGGTGCTGGGAAAGCACAGAATCAGCAGGAGTTGCTGACCTTTGACAACAAGTTTAAACTTCTTGAAAGTTAGTTACTTCATCTGCGTACCTGTATGTCCCACTGTCTGCTTGCCAATTTGTCTGTCTATCTATCTGTCTATCTATCATCTAGCTTTTGTACCAGAAATTGAACTCGGGACCTTGTGCTTGCCTGGGAGACACTGTTGCTGCTGAGGTATATCCCCACCCCGACATGCATATTTTCAATCACTAAGAATTTGGTAGACTCATTCACATGGGTGGTGAGTCTGAAATCACTTTGCAAATTATAATACATGATATGATAGATCACACTGCTGTTAGATGAACACTCAGCCCAATTACTCATCAGTATGAACACAGGATATGACCTGATTCAGAGAATATTTGTTAATGGTATAGAAGCTGATCCTTACCCAAAATTAAGGTACAGAGAAAGACAATCACATTTTGAAATTACTGGAGGACTCTTCATTTCAATTAACTCTATGTTCATGATGCTTTTGTTCCCTCTATACCAGTGATAGTCTAATAGTCTAATTGAATTATAAGACATGATTTTTCAAAAGCCACATAAATAGCAAAATATCTATCCCCCCTGTTTTTGAGACAGGGTCTCACTATGCAGTTCAGACTGGGCCTGAACTCACTTTATAGACCAGTCTGGCCTTGAACTCACAATGATCCTCCTGCTTCAACTATTCCAACTGCTGGGATTATAGTTATGTACCATTAAACCTGGCTAACTGCTTTTTCTCTTTCATAAATGTGTAAAATTTCCACTAATGTGTTGGTACCAAGATGGATTTGTGTTGGCTAAGAAGTACTTCTATTCCCAAAAATATTGGGAAAAGTATAATATTTTGGAAAATATACCTCAAGGTGTATTTCAAATATATGCTTAGACAAGGACTGATGATTACAAAACATATGAACATGGTGATATTACCCAGCTATAGGAAAATTATTGATTGTAATGTTCAGAACAATTATAGTACCATGGAAAGAGCAATGAAATAATACTGAATTTTCTCCAAAAGATGCTTAATTTTTTTCACTGAAGTGCTCCGTCACCTTCACATCTTAAGCCAGTTTTGCACTGAGACACGGGCAACGTGAGCATAAATACTGTATGACATTGTTTTGAATATATTTACATAATTTTTACCTAAAAAACAGTAAAAAAAATGAGGGATTTAAAACATTACTGAACATTTTGCAGGGGTTAGAAGGCAGTTAAGATCAGATGAGATTGATTTTTAAAACTTTTTGTACAAAATTATGAAAACTGCACCAGTATTTAACTGTGCAGGTGCCGTGTTTGTTTTTGGTCTTTTTTTATTTTACTGTATTTTTTTTTTTTGGATGAACTGTTTTTTAGGGGAGGTTTTCATTTTCTGTTGCTGAGGACCAAACCCAGGGCGTCCAGTTTATTAGGTAAGCATTCTACTGTTGAGTCAACTCCCTATCCCCACCGGTACTTAGCTGTAGATCAAATAATTTTTCTTTGGAATTATTTGGGAAGCAAAAAACAAACAAACAAAAAAAACAAAAACAAAAAAAAAAACTTATCTATAGTTCAACTGTCTCTTCCCTATATATGAATAATTTTTGTACATTTCTTTTTTTTAATTTTTTTTTATGTGTGTGTGTGTGTGTGTGTGTGTGTGTGGCCAGCTCAGCCCACCAGGGGGCGGGGCTGGCTGGCATGTGGTGCTGGGGGATTGAACCGCGGTCCCTGTGCTTTGCTAAGCTTGTTCTAAGTAGGTGCTTCAGACCACTGAGCCATCTCACCAGCCCCATTTTTTTGTACATTTCTAACTACATTGTGGGATACTGAGCTGGGCTGAGATCACAGAATTAGCAAGAGTTGCTGACCTTTGGCAACAAGTTTAAACTGTTTTCCTCAAATATCTCTGATAACTGTATAAGTCTTCATAATTATTTTATCATGTTCACAATTATATAAAGCAAATACTCATTCACCTGTTCACAGTATCTATATACAAAACTCTATGCTGTAAACCTTGTGCCAGGAACTAGGGACTCGTGATGCTAAGAATTCATCAACAGACTCAAGCCTCCTCTAAAAAGAAAAACTACATAAGAAAGAATACAAGACTGTAAGTGACATACTGCAAATAGAATACAGTGTTGTGATGGCACAGAGAAGGAACAGCTAGAAAAGTCCACAATCACTGAGCTAGCTGCTATCAAGTAGACTTTAACTTATCAAGGTCAGTTGGTAAGTATTTCTAGGCCCAAGAGGCAGAGGTGAAGGCATTGGATTAAGAGGCAGTGAGAGGCTGGATATTTTATACAGGAATGAATAAATACTTATAAAGTGTTTAACGTGGATATAACACGACATTAAAGCTAAAGTGGTAAAAATAAGGGTGCAGGACCAGGGAGACATCTCAGCAGCATAAGCACCTGCCTGCCAAGCACAAGGCCCTGAATTTGCTCCCTGGTACCTAAAAAGCAAGGAGAAAAGAAAAATCTTGTCATCATAAGCAGGGACAAATGCTGGAGGCATATGTGTTGGGGGAAGTCTTCTGTCCTTGTAGATTCCAGGTAGAAAGTGAGTTGGCCAGTTTTAAATTGTATTTACAAGTAGAAAACCGAAAGACAGTATCCCTGGGGAAAAACATTATTTTAAGAACAGTGAGGAACCATTTTCAAGGTGGAGCTAATGAGCATTTTCATGTAAAATGGAATTACCAAAGAAAGGACCCATCTGAGCATCACAGCAGTGCCAAGGTAATGTTCCCTCAGGACTTTCTGCACCCATGAACTGATTTAGCTGTGGTTGTTGCGTGATTTGGGCTCACCTTATGTGGTCAGTACCACTGTTTTTTCCATTTCCCAAATTTAGAAAATGGAACCCAGGAGAAGCCATGGATGGGACTTTACTCATGGTGCATACTTAGCAACTGAAAAACTCAAGATTCAACCCCAGGCCCACTCAAAAACATTAGATGAGGAAGTGGGAGTGGGAAGCACCAGGCTTCAGTCCAGCTCAGTGGCCTGGGATCCAAGCTCCCCACTGAGCCTGAGAACCAATGAGAGAAGCTCATCTGAGTGTGGGTGTAGTGTGTACTGCACTTAAATCATTTTCTCACTGAGGGACAATTACTTCATTCTTCTAATATTTTATCATTATAACTCACACGGCACTAAGAATATTTTATGATGATACTTAATACCACAATCTGTATTTTGGATGATTTTAACAAAAAATACCTCAGATAATTTAAATATTTATGTGTTGTAAATAAAAGCTTATAAGTGTTAATGTTTTTCCTTTCTAAAACATTGGTTTCTGACCACCTAGAAAAAGAAAAGCACACATATTTATATTTCAATATAAATATATTTGAAATATAAATATAATTGCAGAAGATACTTTTTTTGTCCAAGATTTCAAAAATCTTCTACACTGAAATTATCTGAACAAATCACGAGGGACCACCTGGCACACAGACAGCTCAAAGAGGAACAAGAGACTCTGTCTACAACTCTGGAATTCATTCTGTGAAGAGGCTACCCAGCTTCCTTTCAAACCTTAACTATGGGCTTTGAGAAAGTCAGCCTTTGTAGAACCCCATAACCTTAAAAATTAAGAACAATGGTGCTCCCCTACTTTTCAAAAGTTTTAAAGGGAAAAATCATTGAACAAACTGATAGAATAAACTGATCCACAAAAACTGGGAGCTGAAGTTATGAGACTGCACATCTGATTTTGTTTTGTTTTTGTTCACTTAGTTAATGGAGATATTTACTCAGAGAAAGAAATGCTTACAGGTAGTTTAAAGAATGAAAATTTTTATCATCACCTATTCATTGTATTGGGAAAAAAATCACAGATGTTAAATTTATAACCAATAGGCAACTGTCTTATTGTACTTTTAAGGTAATTCCCTAACGACACTGTAGGCTATTAACTGGTCCACTTCTTCTCTGAATCTCTCACATCCATCAGCTTTCTGAATCCCAATTAACTCACTTCTCCGTGGCATCTTGTCACAGCCCTTCCTCTGCCCTCTACTGATTCCCCTTGACAGCTTGCATGAACAAGTAAGCTAAATCAGGGCACCAATGACTCACAGAGAGTTGAGGTTTTCACACACAGATTGTGACTAGTAACAGTGTAACACTTCCTTTTCTCCTGGGGTTAGAAGAATCCCCAGCTCTAAAATTTATCTGCTTATTAGTTCTGTTGGTTCCAGTATTTTTATTATCCTGCAAGATGCATTCTATATGGAAAAGAAAAAACTTCATTGGATTCACTGAATCACCTGAGGAAAATGACTGAAGAATCGTATAAAAATGCAAGGTGAAAGATTTTCTGAAATGGACAAGAATTGAATTTTATTCCTATGTCAAAGTGTTTCCATGTTGAAATAAAAAAAATGCAAAAAAAATCTTTTTCCTTAAATCATCTACTGCTTGTGTGATACATTTGTGTTGAACTTGTGCTTTTTAAGCTTATTCAACTGGAATCAGGGGTTCCTGAGGACTGGAAAAGGATTTAAACTGTGTGTCTTAGTTTTCTAGCCAATACACACAATGAGTACATCTCTTTAAATGTATTCCGTATTGCATTGTGGGTCTCAATAATTCAACTCTAACACTAGCCAACTTTTAGCAGAGGTCAACAGACCCCTTAGTCACAAATTTAAACATGCTCCAAAAATTTGTGGCTTCAATGTATGTTTATCTTCAAATGCCTCTGAGGTTCTACAGTTATTATAGAACATTTTTGTGGCAATATTTCCTTAATCCTGAGCAGATACCCAGTGTGTAATATATTGTACACTACATGGTCAATTAGTACTAAAGCATTTTCTAGCTATTTTCATTTGCCTTTCCAGAATACTAATAATTGTGCTTTACAAAGGAAGGTGTAATACAGACCTAACCAAAGTCTTACTGTATTATCTAAACTAAAAATACAAACATTTTCATACAGAGTTCTGATGCTTCATCTTAGTTTTCAACCTCAAGATTAATTATAATTCTTCTTTCATTTGAGTCTTCTAGTGAGGGGTAAGTTCCTAATAAAGCAATTTATAAAAGAAAATCTTTTGCCCATAGATGTCACACATGGCTTATGCATAGTATCTGGTTCTATAAAATCTGAATTCGAAGAAATAACAACTATACAATTGTAATAAAAGGGAAGGCCTAATAGGGCACTTGCTTAGGGCTCCAGAAAAATAATTCTATTTACAGAATTTTATATGTCCTTTAAGACAGAAATAAAAGATAATGGGTACAAAGATAATGGGCAGAAGTCATATTTGGAGGAAAAAAAAGCAAGATAAAAATCAGTATCCCTACCCTACTAACAGTATTAAACTCACAAAGCAATGAGCCCTCTTCTTCTCTAATACCTACGAGAGTAAAAAGAGACAGGTTCTAATAGAAACAATGGAATGGAAGGTGGCCACTGGAACCTGCCTTTCTGAGATCCTGAAAGTATATTTTCACACTGACTATGACATTAGTACCAAGGCCAAGGATTATTCTAGTCAATAGCTGAACATGGCAGGACTAGAATGGTAATGGCTCTCATGTGGGTGGGTTTCTTCTGACCTTTGTTCCAGAACTTCACATCAGCCAGTAGAAGGACCCCTCAGAACTGCGCTGCGTTTTGGGCTCTCCTCTTCCATCTCCATCCCAACTTACATACATATAAGTGTCAAACCTGTGTCACTACCTCTCCGTAACCTCTCTGCTCCATTTCCTTTATCTTTCTCTAATATCTCCCATAAAAATACTGTCCATCAAACCCCAGATTGATGACTGCCTCTTGGAGAAGCTAAACAAACATGCTCTAAATAAATACTTCAAGTCTCTGAAGATCATCAATTGCTTCAGTCAACAGCAGGTGCTGAAGACACAGCAGCAAAAAGAAGTTTGTTATCTTGAGTATCTCAAAAAACTTCATATTGATGATGGACAGTTGTGTTACCCTTGGTTCAGTCTGCTAAATCCTGTAATCCAGATGTCTACAGAATGTGGAGGAATGTGAAGAAACATCATTTCTTCTGACAGAAGAGAATCTAAAAAAGAGAATCCAACCATCAGCTGATATTTGGGATTGGCCATCCAGTGGGATTTTCTAAAGTGTGAAATTCTGATGGGCAAGGAATTGGAAGAGGGCACTTCAGGTGGAATCAACATGAACACAGGCAAAGCTTGCAACTGTATATTATATGGTAAATTGTTCAACAATTTCAGCTTTCCATGAGCTGTGATTGAATATCCATGCAATGGATGTTTCTAAGAGTTAAATTTAATCAATTCACTTTATTTAAATTTTTCATAATTGTCTTGACAGATGAGTGCACCACACCACTGCAGAGCTCTCAGGCAGTCTGGGATTATTAAACATATCCTGACATTGGGAAAGAGGGCGGTCTTAGCACTGATGCTGGAAGGAGCTTTGGGAGAACACCGAGCTCTCTATGCCACCAGCAAGAACAAAGGAAACATTAAAGGGTAATTTTAGAGTAAGGAGCCTTCTCACTGCTCAGCACAGTGAGTGAGTAGCAGCAACCACAACAGCACCAGCCACAGATAGGGACCTCACACTACCAGACACAATAATGTTTAGAAGAAGGTGGGCAAGTGATGTTGGTGAAAAAAGCAACAGATGAGAAAGCCAGAGGGATAGCAGACCGAAACAGAGCCACAGTGCAAGGGGGCTGCGCAAGGAGAAAAAATAAAGAGTTCAAGACTGGAAAAGCTATGTGAATTAAAAGGGAATATAATGAATTGCAAGTCTTGAAAAGGAATAGCACACAAGAGAAAGAGCAATCAATGTCTGGGTCATGTATAACTGAACAGAGAGTTAATAAACCTCATACAATGCATTAAAATGAGAGAGGAATGGACAGAATTTAGTAGAAAACAGTAAACAATGGCTCTGAATCAGCACTGACTGTTCTGGTTATGAATTCATTCTACCTTCTGTATTTTTAGACATTGTTAAAACCACACGCCAGGACTACAAAATTGACTCATGCTATTTAATTTCATAATATCATTTTGTCAAGGAACTACAGCAAAATCTAAAAATGTTTGGTTGAGCCTTCTGAAATATCTTCTTATAAAATACTGAATTGGAGTCCAAGTTCTGGATTCTTGCTAAATGACTTATGAATTCATTGATGCTGTTAATTCTTTAAAATCGCTCCACAGTAATTTCTTTACCTCTGTAGGCATAAAAATATTGCCTATCATGGAGGGTGATTTTGAAAATTAAATGAAGTAACATGAAATCATCCTTACCCTGGTTCAGTAAGACATTCTGCCCAAACGTTAACGCTTACATTAGTTTTAACACCATGGCCGAGTCGCTTTACCTTGCCTAACTTCAAATATCTTATTTTAGCATGGAGGCAGCGAATGCTTTGCTTATTATTGGAAAGATTGGAGACAATTAGTACAAAGTAATTGGCCTGAGACCTAGAGGATTTGCCATGCAGGCTTCTGTCCTTCTTTCTCTCACTTCCTTTTTGTTCGAAAATTATTACTAATGTTATTACTGCTGTTATTTTGCCACCATTTTGATAAATCTTTGTGCAATTGATAAAAGACCATAATATGAACAGTATTCAGAATGAGTTTAATTAAACATGTGGTCTTATAATTACATTTCCTCTCTGATCTATGAGTATATCACAGACTGCTTAATAGTTCAACAAAATATAGAATGACCTACATGATGAGCTGTCTCAAACAATGTGAACACACCTCTTGTGACTGACTTCATAAACTCTGAAATTGCTTTTTCATGGCCTGAAAATTGAGAAACAATAAGGGCTACCTTTCCCTAGAAGAGTGGAAGAAGGACTGAGTCATAAGCAGAAAAAAAAAATAGTACAAATGGAAATGGAATTCATTGAAATGTTTCCATGCATTAAATAAGGTGTTCTACCACTAAAATTATGTTTCCTACTTGAGGTCATCAACATAGGGAAGAGAGAGTAGATGAAAAAATTAAAGTACAAATAATATTTCATGAAGTCAGGCCCTAGGATGAAAAGCCAAATGTGGTGGGAGTTATTCACAAGTGATTATTTGCATGTTTCCTAATGTGTTGCTCCTCTGTATGATACATTTAGATGCAACAAAGATCCACATTCATAACATCTTCCTGCATTTGATAAAAGTGAAGTAATTAAAAACAAATCCCCTCTATCAGTGGTCACATTAATCCCCCCACACATACTTTTATTAATATAAAGGAAATAAATGAATGCTTTGTTTGGACTTGAATATGTTTAATTCTTTAGGTCTGATTAAAGTGTAATGCAAAGATCTCATGCAATGATAATTTTAGATGAAAATATGTGCTAAACACTAATCACAGGCTTTAAGAAGCTGGACAATTCCTCTGCCTCGATCTCCCAGACTTAAGGATCACTCTGACGTCCTTCCTTAGGTTCACAGGCTCTTCATTTGTGTTCCTTTGAATGACTCAACTCTGATCAATGTAACCAAAGAATAAGCAAGATATTGATACTAACTCAAAGTCAAAGCATTCTACATTTAAAATAGTCTTGATCCTAAGGAGCAGCCAGATAGCTTAGCCGATTAGAGCAGCTGCTTAGGCAGACACAAGGACCAGGAGTTCTGTCCCCATTGTGCCCTGCCAGCCCTGCCA
>NW_004524633.1:10285424-10292776 GCF_000260255.1 Octodon degus
TTTTTTTTTCAGTTTTAATATTTTTCAATGTTGATAGTCTGGGAAGCCTGGAGAGTACTTCATGAATGTCTAATTGGCATGTAATTTGGGATCGACAATTTCTTAAATAAAAAAAAAAATTACATTTTTGCTTTTAGTGCCTATATATTTAAATTGAATAGTCTTTATGTTTTTATTTATAATAAAAACAATTGATTTCTGTTGAATACCTGACACGATATTAATAGTTTTCTACTTAAGAAGCAGCCCTCCTGGTTGTGCACTATAATCCCAGTACTCAGGAGGCTGAGGTAGGAAGACTGGTAGGAGACTGAGGCCAGCCTGGGCTACAAAGTGAGTTTAAGTCCAACCTAGAATACATAGTGAAACTCAGTGTCAAAGCAAACAAAGAAACTAAGGAACAGAAAAATCCTTTACAATTATTATTACTGATTTTTTGAATTGTTCGTAAATTGTTTACTATTGCACATAATATGGAAGATCCTGCAGTAGCAACTGTTGTTTGGCATAACAATCTGAGCTATCAACTTTCTTCTTCACAGTGATATGGAATTTGCACTTACAAAAAAGTGCCTAAAATTTTGATTTAGAAGCAATCCCATCTCTAATAAGAATTTAATAATTACTGTAATCTTGTTTGAACAATTAGGATAAATGTTTTTAAACATCTCTGAAGAACAATGAAAATCAAGGAAGAGTTCATATTAGTACCTCATTTACAAATTCAGTTCTTCCCAGAATTCTGATCATAAACCAAATTGGAAGAGAATTGAATCATATTCAAGCAATAGGTTTAGTGTTGACCTTATGGGGAAATTATAGATGTTCTTCAATACCTATTTTTATACCCATGAATATGTATTCATTAGGCGCTGATTATTTTCATCTAATCTAACATGAACATATATTTTATAAAGGTGACATGGGGCTGGGGAAATAGCTCAGTGGTCTAAGCGCCTGCCTGGCATATGCAAGGACCCAGGTCTAATTGCAAGTGCCAAATGCTGTGCTGGCCTGGGCTCTGAGCTGGCCACCAAGACCGGGCATGGTGGTGCACACCTGTAATCCCAGAACTGGGGAGGCTGAGACAGGAGGATCACTATGAGTCAGAGCCACACAGTGAGACCCTGTACCAAATAAATAAATGAATAAATTTATAAAAGCAACATATTTGCTCCTCTTACATCATTTGTATAAGAAAATTGTTCTTCAAATTGTTTGCAGAAGCTTAAATAAATTTGGAGATATGTAGAGAAGATTGAAATGGAAGTCTACCTGACCTAAAAATTGTATTTGCATAATGTATGGCCTTTCATTCGTTTTCTCTTTTTATTCTTCTCTTCCCTACTTATCATTTATTATTTAATTAACAAAAGTTTTAGAAGTTTTCCAGTAGCCCGATTAATATGCACAATCTTACGTCTCCAGTCAATGAAAACAATCTGTTTAATTGGTTAACTGTCCTCTTTAATTGTAGTATAAAAATCTAGTACTGTGTTTTCTCTTTAAATGTGTAAAGGTGTTGTTCAACTCATATATCCTTGTAATATTTTCTCTAAAATGCCACACATGTAGCAATTCTTCTTTTATCACAACTCAGGGGCTTGGAATTTAAGATTCTTTCTTGCTTGCTTATTCACATTGACTCACATTAAACTCACCAGTAGTCAGCTTCAGAGAAAGATGATTTCTAAAGAAGTCTTGGCTCCCCTGTTGGTGTGGGTACCACCATACTGGGGTCCCAAGAGAGCGTTGTCTTGTGCTTCTCTCATTGTACCTTCTATCTTCTTTTTTGACCATGAACTCTGACACAGGTGGGTGTGTTTTATTCACCTCCATCACCTCAGTGCCCAGCACAATAGAGCGCCTAAGAGGACCTTAGCACTTCTAGCAGTTTAAGATCAAAGACTGACTAGGGAAACCATGGATTCCTTCTATGCAATAAGGGAGAGTTTAGATTGCTTGAATATTTCTGTGTTCAATGCATTTTGTTCTATAAAACAGATAATACAGGTGCATGGAAAGCTCCTCTTCATCATTTGCAAAAGGAAATTGGTCTTCAAATTGTTTGCTGAAACTTAAATAAATTTGGAGATGTGCAGAGAAGACTGAAGTGCAAGTCTACCTGACCTAAAGATTGTATTTGAGTAATGCAAAGCCTTCCATTCCTTTTCTCTTTTTACTCTTCTCTTCCCTACTTATCATTTATTATTTAATTAACAACATTAAGATGCCATTGCCTTAGTAAATCTCAACTTATAAAACACGATAAAATGTTTTATCTGTTAAGGACAGTTATTAATATATTACTCAGAATAGCTTCGACATGAATTAGAATGTGGAATTCCATGGATCAGTCACAGCTATCTTAAAAAATAACTAGATGAGAAGTAGAGCCAGAATATATATGGATCAATGTTGCAATTCCACTAAATGTCACATATAAACATTGTCTTAGGACAGTTAATTGGATCCTTCTATTACTCACTCGAATACAGGTGTGTATGTGTGTGTGTGTGTGTGTGTGTGCATGCATGTGTGCTTACTTTCTTGAGAAATATTTAATACAATAGTTTTACACATATTTGAGAAACTATAAATAATTTATCTGAAATGACTTGATAAATTCTGAATACAAGAAAAATATCTGTTAGCAATTCAGAGTTCCCTAAAACTGAGCACCTTACATAGAAAAGTGACTTCTAATAAGAAATAGATATTTAATTTTGTGATTTTAATAGAGAAAATAGTACTGCTAAACCACAATGGATAGTTAATTCACATTTTTATTTCTAACCAATAAAGAAATAGTGTTCCTGACATTCATTCCAACTTAATTTTATTTTCTATTATACTAATATAACACATCAATCAAATTGCTATGTCTAAAAAATTAACATTTTGGTTTAACTTTTTTAGAGGCAAAAAGTATACATTTGCTAATGTACCTGAATAACTAATAATTATACACCATGGGAAAAGCTGCAGTCACTAACCTGCTTTTTTAAATTACCCATTGCTCGCATTAGGAAACAGAGCTACTTAACAACTTTTGAAGTTGATAAACAATCAATTTAAAATATTTGTATATAACATTATTTCAACTACAGTTATTAAAGAAGTTCAACATTAAATTCTTCTGTGTTTGCTATTTGTGTTCAATGGATTCATTTATTAATGTATTCAGTCATTTTTATGGTCTTTGATACTCTGAATGAATATCAAAGTGACTGTTTTGTAACTTTTTATCATATTAAGAAAAGGATTAGTAACAGTAAAGGCTACATAATGACCCAAGTGTCTGTGAGACTCTTGTATCTGCAGAGCATGCTCTGTGACTGACTGCAATCCCCCAGCACATATAGGATCCTATGCACATGGTAATCTGCTTTTGTTGTTCTAATAATTTTAGGGTCACACTATCCTTCCAACTGATGTGTAGGATATTGTGCACACAGCAGTCATGCTTTTCTGCTTAACTTTTAGGGTAGATGTTTTATATTTTATAAAAATATAAAATATTTTTCGTACATCCAGACTCAGACTGGTAGTGATCCTCCTGTTTTCAGTCTCCCAAGCGCTGGGATTACAGGCACATGCCACCAAACCCAATCTCAGTCGCTGGCTCAGAGTGCCCTGGGGACGGGACCAGCACGACATGCCAGCGACCAAATCCCCAGTCCCTGCATCTGCCTAAGCAGGCGCTTTAACCTACGAGCCATCTGGCCAGCCCTTTTTAGGTTCAATTTGAACTTTCCATTATTTTTACATAGCCCAAATTCCCATGAATATTTCCTTAAAAATCAATTTATCATTGTGAGAATCAAGTGATAGATTTATATAGAGAACAACACACACACACACACACACACACACACACACACGCACACACCCGAAACTTTTAACATCAGGTGCTTCCCCCCACTGGTTTGTTTTATTAATCATAGAAGACTATGCCATGCTTTCTTAAATACAAAGCATGCTTGCTGTAGTAGGAAAAACTCAGAAAGCAGAGATGCACACCCTAAAATACCTGCTGACAAGGTTGCTGCCCCCAGCTAGAATCCCTTTTACTCCTGATTGCACTGAAACTCACACATTATTATTTTATGAAGATTTGTTTTCAAGGCACGTTTCAAAAGCTACCTCAGGACTGTGACTCAAATGGGACAGCGCACATTCCAAACAGCGGTCAGCAGGACGGTGACTCTGCCAAGGCCCTCCACTGTCACCTCGCTGTGGCTGCTTACGCAGGGGGGCGAGGAGAAGCCCGGTGGGGCGGTGCTGAACTTAGTGACCTCTTGCTCCAGCTGGCGACCTGGCAGAGCTTTTCTCCTCTGTCGCGAATTAACATTCAGAAGCCAGTATCTAGTTCCAAGGTAACTCAGGAAATCCCCCAGAAGAGCTCCGTACTTATCCCTGAGCCTAGATATCATTTTCTGTCACTTAAAATTATAGTCTTTGCTTGTTTTATTTTAAGAAGGTACATTTATAAAAGAGTTCTGGAACATTACAAACATTTTATTTAAATGGGTGACTCAAGCATGTTAGTTTAAATTAAACCACAAGCTGGGGATATTCATGGAGCTATGTAAGGACTATATTTTATGACAACGCAAGGTGCAGAGCAGCAAAATTGAATCTGGAGGGCACTTGTTCTCAGTCGTGCACGACAAGATGTATTAGCCATGAATGGATTGCACAGTGCTACTTCACTTTCTTTAATTTTCTAAACCAAGATTGTAAAAAGAATCTGTGGTATTGAATCCCACTGGCTATGGCAAAAAGGCTCTGCTCCGAGATAAGGAACAATTTATCTTCTCCTGTAAAAAAAAAAAAAAAAAAAGCAGTTTTGGCAGATAGTAAAATACATGGCGGTATAATGTACTCTAGGAAGACATTACAAAATATGGTTTTCTTAAAATTTTCAGAGTACTGATTCAGTATACCACCCCAAATAAAAGGTAATGATAGTGCTCACCGCAAATTACAAATATTAAAAATGTAAATTACAGTCTAGGAGGGCATAAGCACATGTCTCTAATGCGATGTATTCTTAGCAATGATTCAGTAAGGAGAATAATATTTCACGTAGGAAACTCATACTAATTAAGCTCCACATACTCCATGTACTACCTCTATTACATCAAATTGGATATTGCCAAATTAGAATGAGAGGGCTTTTCTGGATGCTATTTTGTTCAACCAGGACATGATTTATAAATTGTAAGCCTTATCATTTTCTTATTTTCATAAAAAAAAAATTGAAGAGCATGCCACTGACTAGAAGCACTGTTTCCTGTCCATTGTGATCCTGTGCTTTGCAATTGTTTTTCTTCCAGTGCTAACTCGTTGAAAGAACTTGCTTATTGAAAGCTTGTTAGGTCTTACTGGTTCATTATTCCTATTCAATACATATTTCAAAAAAATGTTTGCAATGTTCCAAACAATATCAACATATTTTTTGAAATACCATTTTTACATAACTTTATTTATTTATTTCATGCATTTGGGGCATAGTCTCACTATGTAGCTCACTCTCGTAGTGATCTCCCTGTCTCAGCCTCCCCAGGGCTGGGATGGCGGGAGTGCCCCCGCAGGACTCAGTTCTATGGCTGGTTAGCACACCCAGGAGTGGAGCTGGTCTGGAATGTAGTGCTGGGGATTGAAACCTGGTCCCTGTGCTTGTCTAAGCAGGTGCCTAGTCTGCCAAGTTATCTCACTGGCCCCTAACACATTTTCAAAGAAAAATTTGAGGGCTAGCCAAATAGCTCAGTGGATTAAAGTGCCTGCAAACAGGCACCGGGGCCAGGGGTTTGGTCCCAGGGCCTGCCATGCCAGTCCCAACCCTGGAATACGCTGCTACAGCAATTGAGACTGGGCATGGTGGCACTTGCCTGTAATCCTAGCTCTTGCAAGGCTATAAAAAGGTGGATTACTACAAGTCAGATCTAGTAGTGAGAATCTGAACACCCTGTAGACCCTTCCCTAACATTCAAAAAAAAAAAAGTATGGAATTTGAACATCAGGCACAAAAATAAAAGTATTTTTATGGATTCTAAGGTCATAGAGTTACTAACAGTCACTAACTTTGGGCATTGAGTATATACTTAAGATTTGTGCATCTTTTATTAAAATAGCAATTACCTTTGTTAGACAGTAGAAAAGTTAATTATGTGATTTTCCAGCAGGCTGAATATGGACAGCTTTTGTTTTGTTTGTGTCACTAAGGTAACGTTGGTATGGGAGTGCTTGATGACAGAAAACATGACAAGTTTTTCCTTTTCTACCACTGAAATAATTCTAAGCAGAACAATGATGACATGTAACAGTGTAGAAAAACATCTAAGAGTCAACACAAGCCCAATACAGCATAAGATGCCAGTAAAACCTGCACCTAGTCCACAATAGCTCTATAATGTTAGTGTCTTTGTGATTCAAAGTGGAATGTGTAAGGGCGGTTGTACTCTGTGGAATGTGAATCTGCATTCAGAGGTAATTATCAAGCAAGAGTAATACACGTGTGAACAGCCGCTGTTGTCAGCCCTGTCACTCCCTTCAATCTACGAGTGGTATAACCATAAGCAAAACATCAACAAAGGGTGTGTACAAGGGGAAAATATATTTTAGGAACAGAGATATCCCTTAAATGGCCTTTGTGACTCATCATGATGCTAAAATTTCTTTCATGGAATACATTCCCTTGTGCTTAGATACATGCTATTCATTTGCCACAATTAGAGAAAATTATATTTAATGTTTAGAAAATATTTTCTTGACAATTATATTAAAACCTCTCCCAAGCCAAAGTACCACTCTGAAAATCTATCCACTGTACATCATGTTAATGCCTTGGGACTTAGCAGTGTGCATCAACCAAAAGGCTTTGTCATTATAATATGCAACATAATTATAGAATATAAAATCTAGACATTTTATCAGAAGTATTGATAATACTGGTCCAAGGTATAACTCCACTTCTTTAACTCACTGAGCACTATTGCTATACAAAATTAAATTAATAAATATTTTACTATTCCAAAAATTTTAAAGGAGTATCGAACCCTACAATCCATATAAACCATAAGAAAACTAAATTCATAATTTAGATCTACAAAAAGAAGGGCTTGGGCACAATGATTAATGTTATTATTTATCAAAATGTTGGTCTTGTGTACCACTTCCATATAAATATGGAAATGGGGTTTACTTCTTTACTAAACTAAAACAAATTTCTCATTGGAGCCAAGCCACATGCATTCCTTCCCTCCATCCCTCTAAGAGAAACAGGAGAGAGAGAGAGAGAGAGAGAGAGAGAGAGAGAGAGAGAGAGAGAGAGAGAGAGAGAGAGA
>NW_004524633.1:10292876-10297746 GCF_000260255.1 Octodon degus
ATATATGATATATGATATATATGATATGATACAGGCTGGATATACAATACAGGCTAAAGTGCAATAATATTTTTTCCAGAATATTTTATACAAAGCTTTCATCAACAGCATGAAACAGGGCTGGTGAGATATCCCAGTGGCCTGAGCGCCTGCCTGGCAAGTTCAAAGACCTGGCTTTGATCCCTAGGACCGCATGCCCTGCCGTCCCATGCTGAGATGGCTACCAAAGCCGGACAGGGTGATGCACACCTGTAATCCCAGCTCTGTGGAACTTTAGACAGGAGGATCACTATGAGTCTGCACTGTGTAGCAAGACCTTGTACCAAATAAATAAATAAATAAATAAATAAATAAATAAATAAAAAGATTTTTTTAAAAACAGGGTGAAACAAATGGGAAGGCTTGATTTTCAGTAATAACATATTATCCTAGATTATTTTTATGCAAAAATAAGAACATTTTACCAGAAAGCGATCCCTGTCCGAAGTGAGGCACACAGCACCAAGCTCAGGGCCCCTGCCAAGGTTCCTTCAGCTCCTGAGACTCGCTCCCAGGGACTAGCAGAGAGGGAGTATGAGTGTGAATCGCAGTCACAGTAAACACGCTGCTTCGCTGTGAAAGCGATTGAGAAATATGGAGATCTGGCCAGGATCTGGGAAGCTCAAAGGAGCAAAAGAGCATTTGCAATTCTTTGTGCTTTTCTGAAAATTCTGGTTGGACAAATCAAATGTCACTTGAATGGCAAAGACCTTCGTGTTTTATCCCCCAAATGCCACGCGAGACAGGGCCAGGTAGGAAGATTCTGCCCACGTTCTCTGGTGTGGGTGGCGATCTGCTTGCACATGCAAGCACCAGAGATGCTGTGTTCTGTCGTGAGCATCAGAGGGCACCTCTGTCATGCAAGTGGCTCTCTCCTCTTCCTATCAATGGATCTGTCCCTGCGACACTGGGACACAGAGGTTATCAAGGACAGTCAGCCACAAGCTTCTACCTTCAATATCCAACCTAACCACTGTAGCAGAATGGCCAACTAAGAGGTGCTTAATACCCAGGTAGTGTTAATCCACCCCCACAGCCGCATTTGACAAGTACCAGGAGGCACCTGAGGGTGAAAATTCCTTGATTTAATGTTGTGCATTCAATATTTTCTTTTAACTCCATAATAATTTCAAATCTTACCACTTGTGCCCTTAGCTGTTTCTAACTTTCAGTGTACAACTTAAATAAATCCAAAGAGGTGGTGAGCCTAAATTGCACCAATAATTTTAGTTATGAAGCATAACATTCACTTTACACCTATGTTAATTTTAGTTAAAATCATTTGTCTAAGATGTAATAACTGAGTTTAAATCCTTCACTGTGTAACAGTCTGTCTTAGTTTAAAACCCAGAAAACTGACAAAGGGAAACTGAAATTTAAATTTTAGAGATAAAAATGATACATATTTACAAACATATTTAAACAAAACCCTTGCTTGTTTTTGCACGAAGCTAGCTACGAGGTGTGCTCATACAATGTTCTGGGCTTTTGTTGTTGTTATTTTTGCTTAGAATCTTTCTGTGTTTATTAATGGGTATAATGAATACTCATTAACACACAAAGCATATCTCATGTAAAACTCCAGAAAATATAAGTAGAACTAGGGATGACTGATAGTTTTCATTAATACTCATATGACATCACTTCTTTCATGTGCAGAGTCAATTAGAAGGAGTGTTGCGCTGTGTCCCAAAATGTGACGAGGTCCTTCTGTCCTCCTAATGAGCTCGATGGCAGGGCTGAAGCTAGAACAGCTGAGCGTAGTCGCATAGAGGAAGCCAGCCCAGAGTGTTGCAAGCAATTTCCTCAGCACCTGAGTGCTTTCTTCTTCCTGTGTCCTCCACCCCTTCCTTTGCCTCCAGTGATTTAAATTATATATTACCAGGAACAACACATTACCTTTGAAATCACTATCTTAGAGCATAAAAACACATTTTGGGGGAAGAGTGAAGAGTATCACAGGAGATCCTTAATAATATCCAACCTAAACTAATAATGCTGTATTAGTTTCAGGTTTGAAATTTATTTAATTTTCTTCTAATACATGCTCAAATGCTGAAAAAGAAGAGGCACCTATGTGAAAATGATAGGGAAAATGTAATTTTGTACTTGGAAAAATAATCACGGTGAGAGAGAAAATGGCACATGTGTAACTGTAATGAAAGGATTTCTGGCAAATTGAGATAATAAAACATCATCACACAAGAAGTCATGTTAATAATTGAGAATAAAATTAAAACTTTAATAACCATTTTCCCATTTCCCTGTGTGCCACATAAAAGTGGCAAGTAGATTTGGGACAACTTAACATATAATTTGCAACAATTAATCAGAGAAGTGAGGTGGCATCAAATTTCTATTTCAGAAGAATGGAATGTTGCTGAGACAATGTGGTCAGAAGGTTCTGAAAATTTTATTGAAATATCCAGGTCATTGGCAGTAGAGAAAAGTGCAAAGAGATACACTGGTTATGCCTTAATAGACTAATAAACTTCAATGTTTTATTGCCTCTTCCCCAAATGTGATTTGATGACCAGACACAAGGAAATAATGGCTCAAATTAATTTTAATCATGACAGTGATAAAATAGAACCCAAATATTAGAAAACCATATTCTTAATTATATAGAGAACAATATCAGAAATTTTCTTATAGCATCTTCATTTATTCAGTCTTAAATATTGTAGACTGAAATGGTTGGGAATATCATGTTAATCAACTCCTTGCACCATCTTACTTGGGAGTGCAAGGCCACATGATGTATCCATGGAACATTATGAAATAATTGATTCAATTATTTAAGAGCAAGTGAGCTACCCCTGTCATAATATGAAATATTATCAATGATTTTTAAAGAGCAATTAATTATTCATATGCTGATTAACAATACAGAGTTATAAATAGATCACATCATTCTCTTCCACAGGGTAAACTTCATTTTGGCAATGTGCCCTTCCTAATGCCGAAACTCTACCTCCTTCTCTCAGATGAACTGTTTCCTACATATTCCAACAAGAAAAAAACATTTGGCCTCCTCAACCCCAAACAAGTAGAAGTTCACAGAAAAGAAAGAAAGCAAACTGTATCACTCAACAATGGAGCAAAATCCTTTTACATGTGGTAAGATTCTAGCACATGGAAAAAAAAAAGTGTCAGTACTGTTTGATTAAACTTAATTTATGTTGCTCCTATTAGAAAGAGAGATCAGCTACCATGTAGGTTAGCATTTTGGTTTGAATAGTTTTAGTGGTAGGGCCATTGCATTGAAAGAGACTGGACAAATATTCAAATTGTATTTAACTTGTAGTCCTTAAACTCTTAAAAAATATAGCACATTACTAAGCATATAATTTATAATTACAATTTATGAAATCATGTGAACATAGTTACATAAGGGTTAATTAAGCCATGTTAGTAAATGAAAGTTACATTTATTTCAAATATTACAGCAAAGCTTCTTTCTGTGGAGACGACCATGTTCCACTGCTAGGCTGGTATCTACTGACGATGTCTGATTAGTCCAAGGATGAAGTAGAGGCTGCTGACATTTACCCAATCAGCTCTCTCCTGTTTTGAAGGATGTCTATTTTTTTTTAAACCTTGCCCAAAATGAAAACCATCTTTTCCAGCTTCCATACTGAAGAGCAGACATATTGTTAAATTCTGGCCAAATTGGTGATTGGAGTTGGCAAAAAGCAAAATAAGTAATAGTCCATTAAATGTTGAGGAAAAATACAGTAATTTTTCTTCCTTCCTATCCTCATTTTCACTGTCTGAGATAAACAGAACCTTTGGGTAGATGGGAGAGAATTTTAACCGTATCTTCTTAGTAATGAAGAACTTCAGAAAGAGTGTATTTTGTTTTACCATGTAGATGTATGTTTTAGAATATATATTCCAGTAATTCCAAATTGACCTTAACCATAAGACATGCACGTTTGCTACTATTACTGATAAAATTATGTACAATTCATGTTAAAGCTTCTCCCTATGCTCTGTTTTAAAACAAGGCACCTGTGATCCTAGCAATTTTGGAAGTTGAAATAGGAGAACCCCGAGTAAGAGCCCCTTTATGGACAACTTAGTGACACCCTCTCAGAAAAAAAAAAAAAAGAAAGTAAGGAAGGAAAAAAAAAGCAAAGAAAAAGAAAAAGAAAGATTGAAAGTAAAGTAGGAATACAATGTAGCTTTCAGTCTAATTAACTATTGCCACTAGCCTGTAACACACAAAAATAAATGCAATGGCTCTATTCACTATATGAATGGGCAATATGAAATCTACTTACTTCGAAATCTCTTTGAGTGACCAGTTTCTACTGCTTTTTACACTGATGGGAAATGACATAAAGAAAATTATATTGCATATGATTCAATAACCAACGCATCTTCATTTAATAGTACTATCCTTTATTAGATCTTGTGAAGAAATTATATGTTTGAAACAAATTATATCAGTTCCTTCAATACTACATTTTTTATTTTTTTATGTATTTAACACAGGCTCTACAGGGCCTCACTACACAGATTGGACTCATCGTGATCCTTCTGTTTTCAGCCTCCCGAGTGCTGGGATTACAGGTGTGTGCCACCACGCCGTCTCAGTCATCCTTTCAGTGCACCCCAGGGGCACGGCTGGCACAGCACACTGAGTATCGAGCCCCTGGCCCCTGCATCTGCCTAGGCAGGTGCTTTAATCTGCTGAGCTATCTGGCTGGCTCTCAATACCTCATTTTTGCTTCATGTCTTAGTTACTCTTCTCTCGTTGCTGGGACAAATACCCGACACTCAAAATGAAGGAAGGAAAGGTTTATTTAGCTCACAGTTACTGGAG
>NW_004524633.1:10298126-10304401 GCF_000260255.1 Octodon degus
CATAACACTTCATTAATATAAAATGCGTTTTTGGTTCTTTTTTTTCTATCAGGGTTTCCTGGAGGTATAATGTTTTCACTAATATGGCATAGGTGGCCATTAACTGAAATATTTTAAATGGCAAAAACAATCAACCCTGTACTCTCAACACATAAAATGAGAAAATAAATGAGTAACTTGGAGAAGTCTTGGGCATGTGCAGAGAGACTAATGTCCTTTCTTTGCTTTACTTACCACAAACATAAGGTCACTTTGATTTTAGGACATGTCATCTTTTCAAAGACATCAACTGGGAAAGGGTAGAAACTATGTCTTAGAAATAGAGGCTTCTTGGAGATGCAGGGCACATGTTTTTGCCAAGGAGTTGACTCATTTTATGCCTGAGATTGATTAAATCCATCTTGATGAAAAATAACATTTTAATAAAATACACTTGAAGTGAACACTGAAATGACCATAATCACTAAATCAACTGACCTTGACGTAACTCCGGCTTGATCTTAGTAAATACATGTGCAGTGATCTCTCCAAAGAATCAAATGTTTCAAGAGCTAAAACTCCATAAAATGTTGCAACATGATGACTTTGTGACCACTTAAATTAAGCACTTAATCACATAATGTACTATTTCTTGTACTGGAATCGAACTCGGGACCTTGCACTTGCCAGGCAGGCCCTACACCACTGGACCGTATCCCATTATGTACTTCTAGACTTTAATCAGAAAACCACTGACTTGGTTCCTTATTTTAAATCTATTAAGTCCCCATCTAATGAGAAAAAACTCATCCCTTTCCCTTCTTCCATTTTTCTCCTCTGTAGCATGTCAGCTCCAAATTAAATCAAAATTGATTTTCAAAATAAAACAATCTTTAGAGAGGTAAGTCATAAGCCGGTCAGAGCTAACCAACCCAGCCACTTCAGTCAATAGTCATCATGTCAGGGGAAGCTCTGTGCCTTGCAGTTCCCCAAGCAGTGATGTGTAAAAAGTCAAGAACATTGAGCTTTAAAAGTGAGGAAAATCTGTGCTCTCTTGCTCTTTTTCACCTCGCAGTGAATGACTCACTGTTCACAGCATGTGCAACAATGCAATCTGTTTTTAATATAGCCAAACTAATTACACACTGACTCCTCTCCAGCATTTTTATAGTTTGTGTTGTAAGGACAAAAGAAAGGTACAAAACAACCAAGGCAATGTTAATGAGCTGCGGCTTACACATACATCTAGATATTGATCCTCGCTTCTACTACAAAGCTTTTATACCGGAAAATCAAGAAAATTATGTTTAATTTCCAAATGAGAATAAACGTTATATAATTAAAGATGTTGACATATCATAGCTCCACACTCTGATTTGTGAGCAGCAGAAAATTGTTTCCAGCTTCCCTATGCAACTTGTTGCGGAAAATCAAAATCAGGTTATTATATCTGTATGGGAATATAAAAATGCTGAAAATGAAATCATCGGCTGTTGTGAAATAAAATACGAAACAATAAGCTAGTAAGAAACTGTACTGATGATAGTCAATGCTTAGGGGTATGAAAAGCTTAATTGTACTACAAAAGTAGGAATCTCTGGTCAGAGGATCAAAACTGAGAAGAAAACAAAGCACAAAAATATTTTGGAGAAAGAAAAAAGAACCTGACTCAGAATGCCGTTACAGAATTTGGAAAGGATTTTTAAATTCCCAAGGCTGCACTTGCAGTGACCAGGTTCCTCTGACTTTTCACTTCTGCATTCTCACGCCACCCCTAAGCTGGTGTCACTTCACTTCACAGCTTCTACCTTCTCCAATTTTTAAGAATAGGAAAAACAATTTGTGTTGATACAACAAGGCTCCAGGAGCCACGTGAATAAAGCTCTGACTCTGGCCTTAGGCACTTAGAGACTTCCTTAAAGACAACAGCAGATGAAGCACATGCAAAACTTCAAGTTCAACCTGAGTTATGTTTCTAGTAGACTAACATTAGAGCTTGAATCTAGTAATCCTTCAACGTCTTTCCATTCCCAATTCTTTCCTCCTCTTTAGCAACTTAAGCTTCCCATTCATAAGTGATGAGTAATAGGTGATTATTGTGTGCTTTTGTTTGTTTGCGGAACCGGGGATTGAACTCAGGCCCTTGCGCTTGCCAGAGAAGCTAGGTGATTATTGTTAATTGAAAATATTTGACTTCACTTTCTTGTTTGTTTCTCAAAATTGCACAGATCCTGCCTTATTGAACATGTACTATATGTCAAACATGATGCGGATTGCTGGCAATATGGAGATGAGTAAGATATTTCTCTTCTCATGGGTGTGTGGCTTGGTGCAGAAGACAAAGGGATATGAGACTCACTCTAATATAATGTGATACAGTAAATGTAATACGAGAAGTATAATTAAGTACAATGTGAGCACAGATGGTCTGATTAATCCTGTGGGAGGAGGTCAGGCAATTTTGTGAGTGTGTATGGAAAATGCTATTTTTAAAAGCATCAAATACACATTATTAACAGATGATTCTATCTGAGTCCTGGCACAAAGCTATTTCTGAAAACATGGCATGCTCTGAGAAGAAAACGGAAATAATTTTCACATTTATGAAAATATCTGAACCAATAGAAAAACCCAACGTTCAAAAAATCTCAACATTCTCATGAACCCTGCAAGCCAGTACATTCTGTACGTTCATTCATTGGCACAGGATGCTAAGGTTCCAACTAGGTGGTGCAACTTACACGTTTGCTGTCCTTCTGAATTTATGATCTTGGCATTTTTTAGTGGCTACATCTTCCATTAAACTCACCTTGCCATTCTACTTTTCCTCTAAATCCTGAATTTCATTAAAAAATAAATGAATAAAAATAAAAACAAAAGCTGAGCTTCTTCCAATCATGAGGATAACTAATGAGTCAGACAGAGGAGGGGTCCTCACGGCTAACTGTTGAAGCGAGGGAGAGACACGTTGCATCTCAGGACCTCAAGTTTCCTTTCATTTCCACTGGTGCGGAGTATTAGCAAAGTTCCAGTGGGCCAGATATGAGCAGAGTTGCAGCAGGGATGACTGTTGGAATTGGCACACAGGTTGAGAGACTAGGTCCCGGGACACAGACTGTGCTACCCACAGGCTGGAAGGTCAGAAGAGCCACGGGGAACTCAGTTTGGGCTCAAATGCAGTAGAAACCCCAGGGGACCTAATAAGAGCATGCAGTCTGAGGACAAGCTCACTAAAGCTCACTAAGTACTTAGATGGTACACAATCAACTTGGTGCAAACCTCAGCAGCAAGTGAGGGGCGCGTGAGTGTGTGTGTGTGTGTGTGTGTGTGTGTGTGTGTGTGTGTGTGTGTCACTGGAGAATGAACCCAGGGTTTGTGTGCTGAGCAGTACCCCTGGCCCCTTTTCATTTTGACTCAGAGTCTCCCTAAGTCGCTAGTCCAGGCGAGGCCTGAATTTGTGACGCTTCTGCCACAGTCTGCAACAGTGCTGGGTTGCAGACATGGGTCACCACACCTGCATGTAATCAACTCAAACATTAATAGGGAAAAACATAAAAGCATAAAGTGCACACTCTTTTGCCATAATTTGCACTTAATTTATGTTCATTACTACAAAACTGGTAACAACATAGAAAAGGAAAACAACTTAAAAATGCTTAGTACGCCTATTAATAATATATAGTTAAAATAATGTGAACATTTAATACAAGACACATAATTTTATTGACTAAAATTTAGAAACACAAGATTAAAAAATGCAAGACTGAATGAAATTATTTTTTTTCCAGCTCTGCCCACCCTAAGGGCAGGGCAGGCATGGCATGTGGTGCTGGGGATCCAACCACAGTTACTGGGCACTTGCCTGAGTTTGTCTAAGCAGGTGCATTAGACTGCTGAGTTATCTCATGGACCCCCACAACTGTATATTTCTTAATGAATCTGTTCATAAAACCAGTATTAGAAAGCAATGTTTAAATGTTTTACCAGTGTTGAGGCTGTTAAGAGTCATGAAAAATTATGCTTGTATTAATGGTCTTAATGAAAAAGAAATGTCATATTAATTTTAGCATGAATCCTCCATCTATCAACATACAATAACTCATTTAAAAGCTAATAATTAGTCTCTGGTTAATAACAAACATGAAAATTGTTTTAATTATCTGTGGCCCTCTTACCTAAGTGTATGTCAACAGGACCACAGCCCCAATATCATACACTTGAATACACATGGTTTCATACAAGTTTGCACTATATCTCTGAGACAGAGGCAAAAACACGACACCCAGTTTTTAAAAGATTATCCAGGCCTGGGGAGATAGCTCAGTAAAATAAACACTTCCCTGGCAAGCGCAGGATCCTGAGTTCAATCCCCAGTACTGCAAATAAATAAATAAATAAATATCCAGGCAAGAATGCCAAGTCTCATTTGAGCATTTGTATTTAAGATGATAGGCTATTATTCAGCTGGAATTGATGATTTATTTCCCCAAAACATGATGCCTATGGTGCCTACATTCGTGTATTTGCTAAGCGTTAATAAAATGGTGAATTTCAAAGCAGCTACAATTGCTCTCAGCCTAAAAACCTGAACCTAAGAGCGTGGGTACATAGCTGGTAATGCACGAGAGAGGCGCAAGAACTGAACACAACGAAATAAACACAAAGAAGACTGTAGTAGGATGAAGAGTAAAAGAATCTGTGAAGTGAACTGTAACAACCAATTAGTTGTATTTGAAAAATAAGTGTTAGCTTCCAAAAGTGTAGAACTCCAGTCTAAGTTATTCATAGTATGTGAAAAGTCCAGGAGGACTAACTACATATCATACTAGAAGAGGTTCAGAACCAAAATACTAAGAAAGAAAGGAAAAAAAGGTAGCAAGTGAAAAAAATTTGTCCTGAATAACTGGTTATAAAACAGATGGAACGCATAAGCTGGAAAAAAGAGAAAACAAAACAAAAATTCAATGTATCAACAAGCCAGTGCTAGGGTAGATAATGAAGCTGAATGATTTCAAGAAGCCAATAGAAACTAGATAGAAGGTAGGGAATGAAGTCCACATTCACAGAGCCAAGCACCAGCAAGCAGAAGAGGGCAGTCAGGGCGGAGATGGGGCTGCACAGTGGAGTGGGGTGTGGTGTGCAGCGTTGCACGTGTTTGCGCAAGGCGAGCGTCCATCTGCTGAATAAAATAACGTGCAAAGTCATTCATTCAGGCAGAAAAGAGAGAAAAGCCAAGGAGAGATAATTAAGAGTTAGAAGGGCTTTTTCGGTGAAACTGATTTTATAAGGAACAGTAAACACATTTTCATAAAACCACATCATGAATAAACCACTACTATTAAGAATTTATATTAAAGTATACATTATGCATAATATTTCACAAATTTAGAAATATTGGAATTATAATAAGTCTACATTTAACAAAATAGTGCCTTTTTGTAAAAAAAAAAAGGAGACAAGAAAAAAAATTAGGATTTCTTGAAAGCAAGCAGTAATGTTTAGTCATACATCCAATCTTATGTAACTGTATCTGTTAATCTGAGCAACAAATTTCATGATAAAAATAGGTAACATATCAACCATTGTTAATCGGCTATTCTTGTTTCAAAAATCTGTAACATATGTATTGTTGTATGCTACCCTATTTTTGTCCTTGTTTTTGATTTTTGTTCTTGCTTCTGTTTTTACTGTTCAAAATAAAATTAAACTAGAAAATAAGAAAAAAAAATTAAAGCCCTCAAAAATATTGCCTTTTTACCTATCTCGGGAAAGACATTGCTTGGGAAAATGTTTAGACATAATGTATTTCCATATCATCTTGCTAGGTGCTTAGCAATGGTCATCTGAAGAAAAAAAATTGATAAATGTATTTTAATTAAAATTCTTGAAATTTCAAAAAAAAATGCCCACTACTGTTAATGCAATCTTTACCAATAATTTACAGATTGTTACATTTTAAACTAATGTTTCTCCAGCTGCTTTCCTGCACTAAGACAGTTCCTTTTATATAGTATTTCTCAGTAATTTTAATTAATTAATTAATTAATTAATTAATTTGTTTATTTTTGTGTTACCGGGATTGAGCTCAGGACCTTCCACTTTCCAGGCAAGCACTTATTCTACTGAGCTATCTCCCCGGCCTCTCTCAGTAATTTTATTGACTATGCTGGTGAATAAGATATCCAATAAGGCAATCAAAAAGAAGAGAACTTGGGGCCAGGAAGATGGCTCAGTGGAATAAGCGCTTGCCTGGCAAGGGCAAGAGCCTGAGTTCAATCCCCAGTTCCACCAAAAAA
>NW_004524633.1:10304501-10310539 GCF_000260255.1 Octodon degus
AAAAAAGAAAAAGTGAAGAGAACTCTAAGTAAGCAAATGATTCCATCTGACTGTGTAAGTATTCTGTTTGTTCTGGAAAAGTCCTGAACTTTTTGCCCATCTGTCACATAGACCATCACTACCCCAGGCCTGTGCGTATGTGTCTATTTAAGTAACTTGGTAAACTAAGAGATTTCAAATACTAGATTATGTAACTGAAAATTTCAAAGCACAGATTAACCACAATAGGTATACTTTTACCATTATGTCAATGTATTGCTGTAATACCATGATAAGATTTTAGTTATTAAATCCCTGAATGGAAGTGGAGCTTGTTTGACTTCACATTATATTTATTCACTTGAATAATGATTTGGAACAACATACTGTAAACTCTATACAGTAATCTAAAAATAATTTTTCTTCTCATAATTTTATGTAGAAAGAGTAGAATAACCAGTATACCATATTTAATAACGCTTCTTTTAGAAAAATAAAAACTAAGGTTTTATTAATATGTATACCATAGATTCATTTTCAGAACACCTATGAAAACATGTCCGAATTTAGTACAAAGAAAAGAAATTTTATTTTAATCTGCACCAGCCAACTGAAAGAAAATTATTACAAATGTAAATAAATGATTATCCTTGCCAAAATGATTATTCAATTATTTAAAAGACCTCTTTATGGCTATTTTAATTGTTTATATAGTCTAACATACTATATTAAATTGTATACATATTCTAACAAGGTGTTATATTACATGGAATGCTACTAGAAATTAATTTGATACACATAATAATAATTACAAAGCCCACCAATTTCAATCTTACTTTGAGAAAGTATCTAGGCAGAATTTTACTAGGAGTGACTTTTTTGTTTAAAAAATTACTAAAAATGAGACAAAACAAAGCAAAACAATATTATATCCGTGTTAGTCTCTTTGTCCTATACAGTGGTAATGATTAATTGGGTAATTTATTATTTTCTGCAAATTTTACATCAGTATTTCTCTTGTAAAAATTTTAGAGCAAAAGAAAAAATATATGTATTCATTTTGAAGTAACTGAGAACTTACATTTATTTTTTGGTATGAATGTGAAATACGTATATCAATACTGAATTATTTAGAAAATTTTTTCTCTTTAACTCCTTCAACTGTACAATATGTGTGTTATCTTGAAGCAAACTCTGGAGAAGTAAGATTTGAGCTAAATTTTCAACATTTTTCTGGCAACATCCTTTTTCCTTAAAGAAATAACTGATATAAAATCAAATTTAAACTGAATATTTGTATTTTCTTGAAAAAAATTAGCATTTAATGAGAATTTCCCTTACAAATTTTCAAATCAGCAGTAATTTAGACTTCAGACAGCTGATTCTTTCTTTCTTTCTTTTTCTTTTTGCGGTACTGGAGATTGAACTCAGGACCCCACAGACACCTGATTCTGTCCCTGAAAAACTGAATGCTTTCTAGATTTCACAGAATTATTTACATGACATCGCAGTCACATTAACAAATGTGACACTTTTTCTGCTACTGTAGAATAACTGCACACCCTGGAGAGCTAATACTTGCCGATGGACCAGCATATGGCGTTAGGAAGTGATACTTGGGTAAAAGATACTTTCAAAGGGAAGGAGAGCCAGCAATAGCGGAAGGAGAAGAGAAGCGCAATTTAAAAGCTCCCAAATTCAATCGCCAATTCCCCAAAATACTTGTGTAACATTAGCATGTACTAATAAAAAATAATCAAGGAAAGCAATACAAATCAACAGATCTAAATTAGAGAGCACATATAACTATTGATATATGAGGTTTAATAATGCAATTAAGCATTTAGAAATTGCTACTTGTCAATTTTTAATGTTGTATAAAAAAGGATGTCTATTTATTGCATTGATGATGGTGGTGGTATTGCCAAAATCAGAAAAACATGGATTAAACATAGGAAGGTTTTTAAAACTTTTTCAATTACTCCTCAACAAAACTTTTAAAAATTACAACACTCACAATTTTTTTCTTTTTTTTTTTTTTTTTTTGTGGAACCGGGGATTGAACTCAGGCACTTGTGCTTGCCAGGGAAGCGCTTATTCTACTGAGCCATCTCCCCAGCCCTCACACTTGTCTTTAAAAGTTATTAACATTTTCAAGCTGATTCAATTCTATCTTTGAGGAGACAAGATTTTTTTCTATGCTCAACTGAATTCCATATTGCCACAAATTGAATTTAGAATCACAAGCAAATTGATCTGGCTTCTCTAAAAGTAAACATTAAAGAAATGTATAGAAAAATATGCAAGATTGGGGAGATAGTGCAATGGTCCAAGTGCCTGCCTTTCAAGTGCAAGAGCCCGGGTTCGATACCCAGTATCACATGCCATGCTGGCCCTGGAACCCATTAGTGTATCATGCCAGCCACGAAAGCTGGCATGGTGGTGTGTGTCTGTAATCCCAGCACTGGGGAGGCTGAGACAGGAGGATAACTATTATTCTGAGCTGTGTAACGAGATCTTGTACCAAATAAATTTTAAAAAATTATTTTTATAGACATGAAACATATCACTAATCTTGTTATATATATGTATATGTATATGTATATATGTATATATATATATATATTGCAAACATATGTTTTTTGGTTTAATTTATAAATTAATTAACATTTTTAAACTTAATGGGATAAGTGTTGATAGACATGAGTGATAGTAAAATAATCTCTGATTTGTGCATTTTAAGAATGTAAAGATGTTGGGAACAAAGATGTTCTCAACTGCCACCCTGATGAAAAGGCTCACTGTATAAAATAGCTGCTGCAGGAAGAGATGAACGATGGTGCTGAATGCTTTATGAAACTGTGTCCTGAGCCGGCGAGATAGCCCAGTGGTCAAAAGTGCCAGCTTAGGCAAGCTCAGGCAGGGGCAGGGGACTGCAGTTCCATCCCTGGCACCACACGCTGCACCAGTCCCGCCCTCAGGGTGGGCCGATCCGGTCAACAATTAATAAATTAATAAATAAATAACGGTGTCCTCTGTCCTTTTCACATCACTTAGGATGACTTCTTCCCCAGGACTCATCTGGCATGGTAAGTGGTGAACTGATAAAAAAATAAATAAAAGTAAAAACTAAAAATTGGAAAATGTTTTGGAAAACAAAAGCGAAATGTTTACTTTTAAAGGAGAAAACTCATGAGTTCCGATTCTTGTGCACGAGTGAGGAAGTGATTTTGGTAAAGATGTGTATGCTGTTTCAAACCGTTCATCTTCAGGAGTTCAGCATACCAAACGAAAAAGGTTGAGAGTTTTAAAAAGAAATAATATAAATTGTTTGGATTAAATGTTTTCTTGGTCAACTTGTCATCGAAAGTCACAATATCTAAGCTGCCTTTTCCCCAAACGGCGCTGCAAAAGCCATATTCGCCTTTGTCATTTCACGCTTTGAAATCACTGTTGTCAGTATTTCTTACATCCAGAGTGGCAGATGGTGCGCTGGCTAGGTGCTACCCTGAAACGGGACAGCAGTGAATTAGCACATTTGGCTGCAAATCATCTCAAAAAGCCAAGCTTCGTGGTGGACAGCAAGAACCAAATTTTTAAAAAATCTAATAGCAGTTGAAGTCAGATTATCACTATAGACAAAAATGTTGGATTTCTTGGGATAATTTTCATAATCTGATTATTACTTCCATTTTCCATTGAGTAATGCCTAAATCTGAATTATGAAATTATTTACCAACATTTTGGTCTCAGCATGAAGAAAAAGAAGCCAATGAGGAAGTGATAATGAAAATTACCTCCACATGTGTGGAAGCAACTAATGCCAGTTTATGAAATATTCTAATTAATTCTAAAATCTCCCTTCTTCTTCAACAGGATAAATAGGTCACCATGTGTTATGGAAAAGGAAATATAAAATATCCCCACTTCTGGAAGCTGAAACTATTTTAACTTGAATGAAAAAATTCTTACAAAGTTCTCCTAAAAATGTATAAAGTAAGTTATGTTTAGAATGAAGACTATGCCATATCACAGGGGAATGGCAGAAATTAAGGACCTGGGCCACTCAATACAAGATGAATCACTGGAGGTAAGCAACCAGGAAGTTAGCGATATGGAGGCTGGGCAGGATGGGGGCAGGCATTTGAGGTGGAAGGGCTTAGCCCATGGCATGAAAATAGGACATCTCTGGTGGACATGAACTTAGAAAGCATCTTTGGGATAACTATTGAAGAAATCAAGGGCCTGTAAGGGTCTGAAGCTATCAACTGTAGAAAAATGTTCCTAGTCCCTTCCAGTAATTTCATGAGTAAGCAGAAGATAGGACATTTTTATTGTGAAAAGTTACAATTCACAAAAATTAATGTGGATTAAATTCAATGTTTATTCCACCAGTTTTGTCCTACTTATTTTTGTAAATCTTTAAGATTGACTCAGGCTTTCCATATGTTTTTGTACTTCATGACAAAAATATACACGGGTTTGATGTAGTGATAAATTATGCAGTTAAAAATGCCTTTAAATTTTTCCACATTTGGTCATATGAAGGCAATATGAATGTAATTCAGAAAAAAATTATGATTTCCATCTCTATTTAGTAATAAACGTTAAATCACTTTCCAACCCAAATGTAATAAACCACACCATAATATAGTATAAGAGGAAAAGGAAGATTGAAAATGAAATATTTCACTTGGTACAGTAAATCAATGGTATAAGCACCTTCTTAGCAAACACAAAATCTTGACTTCAATCCCTGGTACAAAAAAAAAATGAGATGAAATATTTCAATTGTCAGTAAATATGTTTAGTGTAGAAGTTTCAAAAGAATTTTCACATAATTGCACACAGTAATACAGTCTTACTTAAATAAAATATGTTCTAATATATTCCTTTAGTGATATATATATATATATATATATTATAGTTGCATATCATTGTAAAGATTGATTTAAAAGTAGACTTTATAAAAGATCAACAACAATACAAAATAATAATAGGCAAGTATAAAATTATAATGTAATCAAAGTTATTTAGAACCAATTAAATGTTTAATTCTGGAACTTTCCTTTTAATATATTCAAAGTGCTGTACATCCACAGGGAACATAAACCTCTGAATGTCAAACTTCAGGTAAAGAGGAAGTATGCTGTTTTAGTAAAAATTAACAACATCTACAGTTGTCATTTGTCATGTAGTTAATGTATTTATTGTTTTCATGTATATATTGAATATTTATATTTTATTTTCTAATGCAGTTTCACCAAATAAAAATTTGCAGGACTTTAGCATTTGTAATGTTTCAGATATACCCATCATAAAATTATGTTTCCAGATTAAATAGTAGTATCTTCAAAGTTAATATCTTGAAGTGATATTTTCTTTTGTTTTTGTAAAAGTCATTTGTGTGTGTGTGTGTGTATGTGTGTGTGTGTGTGTGTATGTGTATGTAGATAGGGTCTACAGTGTCTCACTGTGTAGATCGGACTTATACTCATCCGCCTATGTTCAGCCTCCCAAGTGCTGGGATTACCCGCAGGTGCCACCACACCCAGTCTTAAAGTCATTATTAATAATAAACTTTTGAGGAACAATGTAATGAAGTTATTGTATTTTATGCTGAATAAACTAATATAGTTATTTTTGTTTTTTAAGCAAAAGAACCTTAAATTTTAGTGGTAATGCTAGATGTTTGATATTTTAATTATATAAATAAATTGTTCAAATTCTAGGAATTTCAGGGCTAGCTGAAATTAGCCAGATAACTCAGTGGACTAGAGCACCTGCTTAGGCAGAGCACAGTGACTGGGGTTAGATCTCTGGAGTGCAGTGGCTGCCCCGTTCCCTGGCACTCTGAGATGGTGATTGAGACAGTGTGGTGGTACAGACCTGTAATCCCAGCACCTGAGAGGCTTAAAACAGGAGAATCACTACAAGTCCGATCTACATAGTGAGACCCCGTAGACCCTGCAGACCCTGTACCAAATACATAAAAAAGAAAAAAAATACTAAAAAAAATCTAGGGATATTGAAATTATTTACAACTTGAGTCACCTCAA
>NW_004524633.1:10319429-10327574 GCF_000260255.1 Octodon degus
TTTTTTTTTTCTGTACACGGGATCAAACTTGGGACCCTACACTTGCCAGGCAGGCAATTATGGATTAGATCTACATTGCTGGCCCTCTCATTCAAATTCATAACCCAGTCATTTTATAAACAGTATAAGTCTATTCTAAAAATTTTCAGTGCTTTCTTATGTGTAATAGATAAATGGAACAGAACTCTAATCTCTTAAAATAAATGAATTGAGCTACAAAAATGTTTGCTTTGCCCAAAATTCTATGGCTGCTATGCAAGGAATTGTACAATAAAATGAAGGAAGGGATGCTCTGGTTTAAATGTGATATACCCTCAAATACTTAGTATCGAGAATTTAAACCCCAATAAGCCAATATGCAGGAGTGGGGCTGAGAGAACTGTCTGGATTCTGAAAGCCCTAACCATGCTGAGGGACAAAACCACTGGTAGGTTCACAGCACTGAGTTGGCTGCTGGAAGTTTGCAGAGGAAGCGTGCTCAGTAGGGCTCTTGTCCCTGGCTCCTTTGTCTCTCCCTGGCTGTTTGGAGGTCTCTGGTCTCTCTGCTTTCAGGCTCCTGCTGTGAGGTCAGGTGCACTCCTCTGCCATTTATCTGCTGTGATGTTTCCTCAATGAGCCAGCATCTATGAAATGAAGCTGACAATACCATGAGAAAAAAAAAAACAAAAAACACCATCTTGTCTTCCACTCAGTTATAGCTGTTGAGTATTTTGTCTTAGCAACAGAAGGCAGAGAGTTTTGCAACTCTCAGCAGAAATTTTCTTTCCATAATAGTATTAAACTGCATAAATAAAAACTTATGAAGATTCCCTCGGTTCCCTTCTGTTAAATTCACTTGTGAAGGATGCTGTTTAATTGGCTATAAGAATGACAATAACATCATTAGCTAATTAAAGGCCTTCATTTATAATATTTCCTTTCCTTTAACATATGAAAATTGGAAATAACATTACTTGTGTAACATAATGCTTTAGGGGAACTGACCCACCTGTTGAGTATGGACAGCAAAGGTGACATTATCATGTTTCCTAGTATTGATATCCTCCTCCCCTTCTCTTCTATTGAAATTAGTTTGCCCATGTTTCACTATGGTTTAGTAAAGCATATATATATATCTTTAAAATTTTCATATATACAGTATATAAATTAAAGGTATCAGAGAATAAATTAACAACACAAAACAGCAACATCCTCATCTCCTGGCAGCTTGACAGCTCTGTTATATTTTAGATTCCCCAAGGAGGATCTGAGCCCTGAGTTATTGATTTGCACCACTGCACATTTCTGAGTAATTATTACCAATGCAGGCCCTGCCGTTAATCAGCTCATCCACACAGTAAGATTCGCCTTCACTTTAAATTCACTACGCTGGTCAGTGACAGCATCACAGGCACATGACAACTGCCTTAATTAAAACTAATTCTGATGAACAGAAAAAACACTACTCTGAGCTTGGTTTCCTCAAAAGGACTAGGTCAGTGTCCACGCCTCAAGAACTCTGGACTTCACTGAGGAATGGTCTTCAGCAGATCCTAAGTTCTGGAAAGGAGATTTCTGTTGACTTACATTTCCCTTAAGAAGCACGGCAGTAGGAATGACCCTGTAAGAAAGCTGCTCAGGAAGCGGTAAATTCACTGATGCTTTTTCTGATGTATGACTATGTTATTTGAGCTGTATTGCATGAGATAGGAAAATAGCGATGTTATTTACCATGGAGGTAAAATCTTTCTGATGAACAACTCCCGGAAAAGTGTTTTGTACCTCAGATACAGAAATGCAAACAAAACGAATTATTTTTAAATTATTTCATTTAATTCTCCAACCTTCTCAATGAAGTGTGTCCACTTGTCATTACTTTTTGTCATTTATTAGAAGCTTGGATGTCCCAGTTTACAAATATAACTCCCAATGTACCCACAATTACACAAGTAATGCCTTACAAATCCTGGATTAAAATATGCTATTCTCAGGGACAGGGAGATGGCTCAGTAGAACAAGCCCTTCCCTGGCAAGTGAAAGGGCCTGAGTTCAACCTCTGGTCCCACCAAAGGAAAAAAAAAAAGTTATTCTCAAATTTTATGTTAGTTCATTTCATTAGCCACGAATTAATACTATTTCTAATTCTTGACAGAGGCAGAGGAGAACAGGGGAGAGAGAAAAACGGAGATATACTAACACATTACAAATCTGCTTGGCTATTTTTATTGGATTCAGTGATAATTTGTGTCTAAGTTTAAGAAAATATAAGCAAGACTAATTAGGCTAACTACATTATGCAAATATGTCAAAAATTATTAAATTTATTAACACTATGATTTATGATTTAGACTACAGTCATTCCAATGACTTATAAAAGCATGTACTTAAATTTACTTTGAAATTTCCTATTAGTTTTATAAGGAAATGAATGTAAACATGTGAACCATCAAGAGAGGCCAGCTTCTCGGGCAATAGCTCAGAGGCATAAGTGCCTGACTAGCAAGAACAAGGTCCTCAGTTCCACCCCCAGTACTACACGTCATGCCAGCCCTGGAACCTACTGTGTGCCGTGGCCATGGCCCCTAACTGCATAGTGAGACCCTCTATCAAAAAAAAAAAAAAAAAAAAAAAGATGCTGGGCTCCTAAACTAAGTGTTACTGTTCATTGTATTTTTAGAAGATGACAGAAATTGGTGGACATATGGTGGATAAGTGAGTGCCCTCACTTTAAAAAATATGTTACTGATGTTAGCTAAGGTGTTCAAACTAAAATCTCTATCATGTAGTCCAGAAAATCACTGTTTTAATTGAAGAGGGGAATTATTTCCCCTTTCTAATAATTATTTAGTTATGAAAAAACAAGAATAGAATTGATGAAATATTAGTGATTGTATGTCAGGCAAAGCTTTACACATAAAGTGCTGCATATTTTACATTCTACAGAAAAAATTAGTATTAAAGACAACATTCATTGAAATGTATAAATTCAATCTTCATTAAGATATTCTTCATTAAAATATCTTAGTCCTTGTTCATAATTTTAACACAGAATTATAGTTTAGCAATTTCCAGATACTGTGTATATTATTCAAAAATCTTGTGAAAGTGACTATTAACATTTAGAGATAAATAAACTAAGAATCAGAGAAGTCACTGTTGATCCTCTCCTTAGTGAAAACACGACAGAGCTTTAGTCAAACTGAAATTTCTGATTCATGTGATTTCAGTTTTCCATTTGGATTACAATATCCGTGAATTCTCAACAGACCTGCACTTTACATATGTTACATGTGGTAACCTGGAGTGTCTTTAAAATATATTTAATTTATGAGTGCTGCATCAAAGTAAAGCAAATTATTATGTTATTTAAATATATTTGGATTAACGATAAATTTGAAAATTTTTATTATTCCTTAAGTAAAAAATTTATTTTTCAATATCTTTAAATCAATTGCCCTATGAAATATTGAGTTTATAAAACAAATTCACCATAATTCAATTAGCATTAAAATTATTATATACAGAGTAATTCTTTGAGCTGAAGTGATGGAGGACAAATATAAGAAAAACCAATATTTAAGAACTAAAACTTTTCATAGGTATACATATTAAGCCTGTATCTAACCTCTTTATTGTTTTATTTTATTTATTTTTTTTTGTGGTACCAGGGATTGAACTCAGGACCTTGCACTTGCCAAACAAGCACTTATTCTACTGAGCTAGCTCCCCAATCCCTATCTGACCTCTTTAATGGGCATAATATAAGGTCTTTTGTTTCGTATTTTTTCAACAGACTAAATTCTAATGAATATTGTTTTCATTAGTGATTTAAACTTTAAGTTTCTCTTATAGGACCCATCATAGTTAATATAGTCTCATGTAGCAGTTATAGTAAGATAGGCAACCAACTATAAAATGTCATAATACTGTAAATAGAATCAAATTTGATTCAAGTTATTCTATCCTTTGATGAAAAAGGATAGCCACTCAGTGATTTTTTAAATGAATTGCATTTAAAAAATTTTTAAGATATATACTAAAATATATACATATATTTTTGAGGAACTGTTACTAGTTCTTACAATAAAGACTAAAATATCTAAGCAACATGAAACTTAGAAAAAATTATGAATTAACTTATAGTGCAAATAGCCATAAACATTGTTTGAGGAAGAAATATAAGAACAATAAAGCTTCAAAATCCCTACTGATTGAATGGTCATCTAACTTTATATGGGAATGAATATGGGTTAATCTCCATATCGCTAAAGCACAATTATACACTGTGGGATTTTTGCTAATTATTCAAAAAGCATCCTTATTGTTAAAACAGTGAGTTGTAGACATTTTAGAAAAATGATACTGTACCTTTAAAGATCTTTTTTAAATTGAACATCAAATTGAATGCCTTTAAAACTGTGAGATCAGTGAGAACTCTAAGATTCAAAAGTTCCATTTTACAAATGACACGGTGCCTTCTGTATTTTCAGAGCCAAAACATCACAGAGGGCACAAAATCTTTGGTGTCACCAGGCCACAGCCTGTATCGATTATCTGAAGAATAATTATCTTCTCCATGGTAAATGATATAATCTTAACTTCCTAATTTTTGGGGGGAAAGTTGGCCCTTGACTTCATATACAAAGTCATTATTTTAAAAATCGTTACTACATTAGCAGCTATATTTTGGCCTCTGTTGATGAGCAACCACAGGTATGATTGACATGTAGCCACCAGAAATAAATATTTAGCAGTATATCGCAAATATTATTTAGTTCCTGATAAAGTGATGATTAAAATTATTCCCACCAATGTCTTTTGGAAGGGAGACTTAAAACTGTTACTTTTACATTTTGAGCTTAATAGAAAAACAAACAACTACTTTTTTCTGCCACAGTTTTATTGCATAATTTTTAAAAAATTTGTTAATAATAAATATGAAGCTTCAGTTATTGTGATGTTAGAGTAGGCAAAGTGACTATCTACTTCATTTTTAAGGAACTAGAAAGGGAAATTACTTTGCAGGCAAACAGAATTTACATTCATGCAAGGTATCTAGGCCCAAAACACTGACTCTAAATGATGCATTTAGAAATATTCATGACCTAAATGACAATGTACCTTTGGAAAGAAGCAGGTCTTTGTAATAGGAGCTGGTATGTGCAGTCTTGCATTTACTGGACCCGGAACCTCAGATAACCATCTTCTTGCAACTTAGTCTCCTCAGCTATAAAATGGGAATGATAAAAGCCTACCTAATGGGAAAGGCTTGAGAATGAGAAGTCAGCTTATAAAACATATGGCCTCATAAATAATGAGCATGTAATAAACGGTAGTAAAAGGAGTTTTGAGCTGCATCCTCCTCATCACTCTCCCTAAAGTCCTTCAAGGTTGTGAAGAGTTTGACAGGGAAGATATATTAAAGTTAGGTGGACTGAGAGAAACACTTGTTTTGAAATGATACACAACAGCAACAGTGGGAACCGACTGCTTTAGGTGACAGGAGAAGAACCAAGGAGGGAAGACTTGAGAGAGTAACTGAATGTTATTGCTAAGCTGAAATCTGTAAAGGGCACAAGGGCTTAGCATCATCCTGGAGTAAAAGGGCTAAACAAAGATTCTGAGAATGAGAATGTTTAGGTCACCCATGAAGTATCTGCTTTGCTAAGTTTATACTCCTCCGTTAACAATTGCTAAACCTTGAGCCAAAGCAAGGGCTCTTCCCTTGGGAAAATCATGTAGAAGACATGGGCTTCACGTGGTATAGGGAAATGACATGCTTTCATAAAGAATGTGAGGTTACCATAAGAAATAAAAGTATAAGGCTGGGGAGATAGCTCAGTGGGCTAAGAGCCTCTCTGGAAGCACAAGGACCCGGATTCAATCCCCAGTACTGCATGTCATTCCGGGCCTGGGCCATGCAGGCCTCCTTAATCCAGCACTGTGGTACAAGCCTATAATCCCAGTGCTGGTGAGGCTAAGGCAGGAGTATCATTACAAGTTCAAGATGTGGGGTGAGACGTGGTACCAAATAAGTAAATAAACAAACTTTAAAAAGGTTTTAAAAATTTGAAAAAGAAAGAAATGAGAGGATAATTGGTAACTATTATTTAAGAAAATCTGCATTTCACAGGTTGTAGGCTAGTAAGTTTATTTTTTAAATTTTTATTCATTTTAATGAGGAAAGAAGATAAAATAGCAATGAAACAGTTTTAAAACAAATTAGTAGGATATTTACAGTAATTAATATGTTGTATATTATTGTCTTCATAGTAGCTATTCAGAGGACAAGATGCAGATATATCTTGTCTAAACAATGTTAGTAAAAACCTTTATTCTCAGTGAACTAAGAGAAAGTAGATGTATATCTATCCTAACTCATATATATATATTTTTTTCTTCCCTCTTCTTTTTTTACAACAAAACTGTACTATATTTATATTTTTTTATTTATTCATTTTTTTGTGTGTCGAAACCAGGGATTGAACTCAGGCCCTTGCTCTTGCCAGGCAAGCACTTATTGTACTGAGCCATCTCCCCGGCCCCTTTTATTTACACTTTTGTGGAGTTAGTAATGTATGACACTAGGTTGACTAACAAAACACAGCTTCTCTAACTACAGTGGAACACCCATCTCTGAATAAAACAAATGAAAAAGGGGGATATGTTGGGATCCACAAAGCTAAGAAATCGATCAAATATATGTAGGTGGGACTTGGCCCAAAGCCTAAAGGAAACAAGCTACGTCACTCCTGAGATGAACATCCTGCCTGGTTAAGGTTAGCCAGTGCAATAGCATTACCCAGGGCACAATGAGAAAGATTCTAGATGCTTCAGCTGCCTTCTGAGCTTGACCACTGGCTTCTATTTTTCATGCATCTTCGGGTAAATTACTGAACTTCTGTGCCTCGGTTTCCACATCATAATAATCGGGATAATAAAGGCTTTGTATTGATGATTTTGTGGTTAACGAGATTAGGGCTGGAACTGGTAAGCTGAGCAAAGTGGATTGTGCTCCTTAGCAGTTTGGGCATTATTGACATCTTGTCTGCTGAGAGAGTAAAGAAACAAAGATGGAGGACGGGAAAGCAGCCCCCCTTCATTTCTGTTCATTCTCTCCCTACTTTGGATTGGGATTTACGCATTGCTTCTTCTGGCTTTTGGCCTTTGGCTTCAAAATAGAATTTTACACCTTGGAATTTCTTGGCTCCCCAGCTGGGAGACAGTGGATTGTGAACCTTGTCAGGCCCCAGAATTGCATGAGGCAATTCTTCCATATAAATATTGTTATTTATTTGATTTTTTTTATTGAGAAACAAATAGCAATGAGTCAGTTTCAAAACAGGTTAGTAGGACAGTTATATTAACTAATACATTGCATATTGTTGTCTTCGTAGTAGTTATTCATCATACAAGATGCAGACATGATATCCTGTCCAAACACTATTAGTACAAATCTTTCTTCTCACTGAATTAAGAGAAAGTAGCTGTATATCTATCCTAGCTATTTTGTATATACAGATACAAAATGGTTTTTCATTTATATTCCTTTTTTGTTTAGTTTGTCAGAGATGGGTATTCCATTGCCATTTAAATATTGTAGATGCGTGAATTCAGCAAAATAATCCAATATAGTCCAGTAGTCCATAATAGTAGTGGGTTATCCGTAGGACTGGTATTGTGAGAAGTTGTTGACTTGAGCCTTTTACAGCTCAGCATATTTATGATGTAAATATCTTCTTCTATGTATACTAGAGCTCTGTAAATTATCAGAAGAATTCTCTCTACATCTATAGACTAACAAGTGATCACAGACTGTTGGATGATAAATTACCAGCTTATGTCCTATAAATGCAGATTTTCTCTAGTATTAATGAATTACCAATCATGCTTTCATTTCTCCTGGTAACCTCATGTTCTTCATAGAAGTGTATTATTGAGCTATCCTGATGAAGCCCATGTCATCCACATGATTTCCACAAGGAAAGAGACCTTACTTTGACAGGACAACAAAGAATGCTATCTTTGTCCACTTGTATTTGCTTGAGGAAAACCAAACTCAAATCATCTAGACCTGTCCTATTTTAGTAATGTTTTGCTTCTTAGATGGGTTGATCCAAATTTGGGAAACGGAAATACAGAGGAAGGGGAACCTTGTTGAAAATT
>NW_004524633.1:10327674-10331130 GCF_000260255.1 Octodon degus
AAAAAAGAAAAAAATAATAATAAAAATCTAGGGATATTGAAATTATTTACAATTTGAGTCACCTCAAGTTTATTAAGATGACTTTAATATAAAAGTACCCATGCTAAGCTAATTAGTATCTATGCTAATTTAACAAGGCAGAATTTCTTTCCTTATTATTCATTTATTTTTGTCCCAGACATTAGCATCTCACAGAACGTAAGGACAGAAGTGTAGACTTCAACTCGATTACAGACTCAGAAGCTGAGCAGCTACCAGGCAGCAGGCAAGCTCTTGCCCGGCGCCTCCCGCCTTCCGACTGGGAGTGAAAATTTAGTCTCAGTCAGTCCAGCTAACTCAGCGAACTACTTATGTTGATTTTCTAGTATTGGTGATGAGTTGCTCGCAGAAGGAGAGGCTGGGAGAATGGTACGCAAGCAGGCGGTACGAGGGGCCCTGAACGTTAATCAAGTGTGGGATTTGGTACTTACTAATGCAACTGTGACACTATTTACACTTGTTTTTGACATCTCTATAACAACAGGAAGGTATTCAGAATGGGAAAAATGTTGGAAAATAGAATAAGTGGGCAAGTTACTTCGGCTTTATAGCAGCTATACAGAATTACAAAAGTAAAACAGTCCAAATCTTGTAATCTCTGAAACTAAATAATAATTTTAATTTGTCATTCCACTTTCTTCAGAAGTGCTTTTGAAAGTAAATTTTAAATTTTACAAAATAAATTGCATTTCACTGTAAAATGTTATTTATTTATTTTTAACGAGGAATCAAACTCAAGACTTTTGTGCTTGCGCCACTGAGCTACATCCCAGGAAGAAAAATGATGAATTTATTTCTGTTCTACAGCTACCATAGAAATTTACCAAAATCTGCAGAGTTTAAAACAAATTTATTCTCCCCGGTTCTGGAGGTTTCAAATTTTAAACCACAGCGTGTTCGTTGAGGCTCTGAGAACAGAGCCTCTAGCTCTAGCCCACACTTTCTCCATTCTTTCTTGGCTGTTCTTAGCCTTGTAGACTTCTGCTACAACCTGTGTGCATCCTTCCACCTTCTTCCTATACATCTCCATACGCAAGTTCCCCTCCTTCACAAATAATCCATGCGTGGGTTACTACAGCCCACTCAGTCCGTAAGCTGATTACATATTCACAAACACTTTTTCCACTGTAGTTATATTCACAAATTTTAAGTGGCTATGTATTTTTGAGGGAATCCTGTTCAACCAAACAGGGTAGATGATTACAATTAAATTTTCCTAAGTCATGTGGATTTTATTACAATTAAAGCATATTTTATAGAATTCTTCAAGAAACAAAGGCAAAATTAGACTCATATCTTTTTTTTTTAAAGGGAAAGAAGCTCAACTCTTATTTTCATTAATTTTCTTTCTGGAGATTTTTAATATTACCAGAAGTGAAAGAAATGTTAATGAACTATGCGATAATAAAATACCTTTGGTAAACACAGCCTACAATGCTACCTTAAATGTCAATCTTGAGCATTCGCTTTGTAATATCTGCAAAAATCCTGAAGACCTGGCATGTGATTCTTCCTTAGTTCATCACTAAACCGTGTTTAATCAAGCCTGCAAATAGTTTTTAAGACACCATGAACGTGGTGCAGTGGTTGATGCTTTGTGTCAAATTGAGAAGTGCAGGCGAGGGCCCAGGGTCTGCCTTTGTAAACATCCTGAGCCTGTCCAGGAAGAGGGAAGAGAGACGACGGCGGGCAGCAAGCACAAGGAGGAAAACAGGCTCGCTTACTCCTTTCCCTCCCTGAGCCGCCTTGAGCTGTTGCCCGTGCTGTGCTACCCGTCCTCGACCAACTGGGAACAGATTAAAACCTCTGCAGATTGTGATGTAAAGAAACCTTGCCTCCTCTACTTTTGAATGTGAGTATTTTATCTTAAAAATGAGGGAAAAGTAATTGAGACACCCTGTAAATGAGAATGTAGTCTGTGTTGATATTATGCTATAGTTGCAGAATCTCTGGCATTCCACAAATTAAAGGTAATGACTACTGTACTAATAGCGTTTAGACAAGATATCATGTCTACATCTTGTCCTCTGAATAACTACAATGAAGACAACAGTATGCAATGTGCTAATTATTGTAACTATCCTACTAACTGTTTTTGAAACTGCTTCAGGGGGCGGGGAGATAGCTCAGTAGAATAAGTGCTTGCCTAGCAAGCACAAGGGCCTGAGCTCAATCCCCGGTTCCCCCACCTGCCAAAAAGAAAGAAAGAAACTGCTTCAGTTCTATTTTCTTTTTTTCTCATTAAAATGAATAAAAAATTAAATAAAAAACAAAAATAAGATAAAATAATGCACGGGAAAAAAGAAATGGAAGCTTTTATAAATGGGAAGATGAAAAATGATTGAAGGAAGGTAGAGGGACTAGACAAAAAAGAACTAGACGTATTATGTATAGTTTTGTTTCCTAAGATGAATGTGATCACTGTATGACAAATATATACTAATAGGAAAATAAAATTACAAAGATAAATAGCACTGATTTGAGAACTATAGAGTGCTTTATATATTCTATGTAAATAAAATTGTACCTGTTCTTCTTCTATGTAGAATAACTGCCTAATGAGCAATAAATAAATAAATAAACAAACAAACAAATACATAAATAAAGGCAAGACTAACCAAGCCCTAAGAAATTCAGGCTTCTCCCTCACCATAAACATAGACTAGTTCCCAAAGATTCAGGCTGTTAATCTCTCCAAAAGAACCAGTAGCTATCAAGCACAGATCCTGTGGTCTTAAGCCCTATAATGCCCCCATCTGTGTGACCCTATGCCACAGTAGTCAGCTCAACACTCAGGAGCACAATGCTCAGGCTCATCCGTCCTTTAAAGGACAGATGCTACAGATATCCAGTAGCACAGTGGTCCACCATTTCTATCTCGGTGGACTATGACTCCAGGACCAACCTGAAGACCCAGGCACAGGCCAGCCTGCTCACGGATTCCAATAGCAAGATCACGCACAGTCTAGGGCAGTCAGCTTCCCCCAAACTCCAGATTGGCTCACAAAGAAAAGGTTTTCCTAAACAAAACCAGAATGGAAAGACTACAAAACAGTCTCTACTTCTTCAAGTACTCAGACACCACTGTGGTTAATAACAACTGAGAAACTACGACACAGCCAAGAGTTGAAATAAGACCAGCAGCTGATCCTAAAGAACTGCAGAAGAATGAACTTCCTGACAATGAGTTCAATGTACATATGCTATGTATTTGGTACAGGGTCTCATTAGGCAGCTGAGATTCACAGTGATCCATGTGCTTCAGCCTCCCCAGTTGGGACCACAGGCATGTGCCACCACACCTGGACTGGTCACTGACTCAGGGTGTCTGAGAGGAACCGACACGGCATGTTGTACCAGGGATCAAACTCTGGTCCTAGTGCTTGCCTAGGCAGGAAATTAGATGGCTGAGGTTTG
>NW_004524633.1:10331514-10345689 GCF_000260255.1 Octodon degus
CTATTATTCAATGCGAATCCACCCAGTACCACAGTTTCCTCTTCCCTCACCAGTGTAGGTGTACAGGAAATTAAATTCCTAACTGGATGAATAAACACTGGGCTTATGTTTATATCTGTATTGATTACCGACTCATCAAGTTTCTATTATTGAAGATCATTGGCAAAAATATTTTCTCAACTTCACTTATAGAAAATTATAGGAAATCAAGAATCCGAGCAGAAATAGTAACCTCCCATATTAATCCAATCCTTAAGCAATTTGATCCAAAAATCTATTGTATTAAATGGAATTGATATTTTTAGCCTGCAAACACATGATGAAAACACAAATGTATGCACAGATACAGAACAGTATTTTTATCATAAATAATATTTTATATATTATTTATCTATCAGTTCATCTACAAATGAGCAAGTATTGCATAGTGTATTTCAAAATTTCTCAAGTATATGACTTCTATTTCCACAAAGATAATATTTATTACCTAAGACTTTTAAATCTTTATTGCAAAAGCAGTATGCAAGTCTAAGCAAAGTAAAATTACAATTTGTAAAATATACTCAAACTTTTAAGTCCTTGAGTATTATATTCATGGTAATCATTGCATCTTTTTATTCATTTTTAGAATTGATTCATAAAGAGACCTAATGATCAACATTTGTAATTTATTTTTAAATGCTTGTAAAATTAAAATTTGTTTAGAGAATTAGATTCATCTCCTTATTTCAAAGATGTTTTTCCCAATAAGAAAATCTGTTCTGACAAGTAATGAAAATTACATTTCTAAATTCCACATTCTTCTAGGACATTCTGCTTGTATGAAAAAGCAGATTTTGTACAATGAAGAGTGTACTGTGTAATTTTTCTACTCAATCCCTTTAAGAAGTTAGTAAAATGAACAATCAATCCACATGATCTTTACACAGTTGCTCAGAACATTAGAATATTTCATACAGATAATCACTAGTTCAGTGGGAGTTCTCTGATTGCAGAGGATTTAACTGTTTAAGTAACCACACCGGGTAAGATACTTGGCAGATTTCACTGCTGGAAATATCTCATGAATCATGTGTCAATTGAATTTTAGCAAAGCAAGCAGGACCAAGTTCACACTACAGGCTAAAAATCTCTTTAAGAATGAAGTTACCTGGGTCCCACCAAAATTCTCTTTGGTATAGTAATATGATAATTGATTGCCAAAAATTACTTGAACCTAATATATTTTTAAAAGTAGTTCTGATTGGTATAAATGGAAAGTATGAAGTTACTTTTAAAGCTTTACTTCCACAGAAGGATTTGTGATACAAGGTAAAGCTGGAGAGAGTACAAATGCATTTCACAAGTCAACAAGTACGTAAAACAAATGACAATGTTCTTCACTAAAAAACACAAATCTGGACTTTAGTTTAATCCATGTTTAACGGAGGCATTGATGGCCCTTAATTAGCTTTTAAATCCTATATTTCTTTATAACATAGTACACTCAGCCATTTTCTACTTTTTTATTTATTTGTATCCAACATACATTCTGAATTTATCCTAAATTCTGATACACAGCTGAATATTTCATGTATTAGAATTAATTTGAATTCTGATCCTGTCACATCCTAAAGCCTATCAACATATCCAGCTTCCTATCATCCCAAACTTAATAAACAAATGCTTGTCTTGTCCTGTCAAGATAATAAATTGCACAAACTAATAATGAATTTAAAACTACATCCTACCATCTGTGATTTAGCATGCCCTCTTTGATCAACACTGGCTCATCCACATGCATACATTACTGAGCTGTTCTAATATGTTGTGATTTTCCTGACAATTATCAGTTTTTCTGAAATCATTCATTGTGGTCTGCAAAGATGATGGCAGTATTGCAATGGCAACCAGACAAAAGTCCCCTGCAATTATTTATACCCGGCCCAGAATAATAGAGCAAGTTCACGACTTATAAATACATGGAAGTTGTCAGATAGAACTGCAACCCAATGCAGGAAGAAGGAAACAAAATGAGATTATTGCTGCCTTTCTTCCCATTTCATATCCACTGCTCAGAATGACTCGTTTGGCCTCCTGCGCCAACAGTGCTGACGGGTTTGCATGACACCTGACTTTGCATCCTTCTTTTCTTTCTTTGCATTGAATAATTTTCTCTCCCCTTTTGTTTCCTGCTCAAATGCTATCTCTGCCATGAACTATTTGTGTCAAGTTCTGAATCCAGAGAGCTGACTCCAGATCTCAGTTCTTGCTCAATTACTCAACACCTATGATCTTCGTTAGGTAAATCAGCTTCTTGGCGCAAAGGATGGGGATGATGTTTGAGTCAGTTTTCCCACTGCCATACACAATAACGGACACCCACAACTGGGTGGGGTAAATTTGTTGGGCATCCCCAGTTTGGTGGATTGGCTCAAGTTTTCGGTCTAGGATCAACTGGCTCCAGAACAACTGGAGGTGAAGGACTCTACAGAGCAAAGCTGCTCAGTTCATGCCCCCACAAGCAGATCAAGGGAGAAGAACCAGGAGAGAAGGAAGCAATGAGCACACAGAGGGCCCACACCAGGCCTCCAAGCCCTAGACCCACCACCGATCCCCGAGCTCATGGCGAAGCAACCAGGTAGAATCTCCACCCTAATGGCCATAGGAATATTGTGACTATCAAATGTCTGAATCTATAAAAAGCACACCAAGCCATAATAAGCCCTATAATTTTATGCTATTAGTGTGGAGACTCCTCAAAAAGCTAGGTCTAGAAATCCTATTCAACCCAGCTATTCCCCTTTGAGTTATTTTCTCAAAAGAACTGAAAACATCATAACATAGTGAAATATGTGCACCCACGTTGATACAAAATTTGTTTCAGTCAAACCTTCAGAATAATCTATATGCCCATCACTTGAGGAATGGATGAAAAGATGGTATTTTGTTACAATAGAGTAATACTAAGCTATAAAGAAAGACAAACTAGAAACCTTTCTAGGTAAATGAATGCAACTAGAGGCTGTATTCATAAGTGAAATAAATCTGATCCACATGTGTAAATATCATATTTTCTCCCTAGTGTAAGAAATTGAAAGAATAAATAAAATCTGAAAAATAATAATGTAGTAAAATGGAAAGAAAGTGAACTTAAGGATTCAACAATGAAGTTGAGGAAAAGAAAAGACAAAAGAGAAAAAAATGAAAAAAAAAAGTTTGGTGAGATGGTTGTACTAATAACTTCCATCAGTTTTTCTGGAACATAGTAGCTAATGTGTAGAATTACCTTGAATAGCTCTGTATGCTTGTATCTGTGATCTATGCAACTGCATCAAGGACAGCAATGTGTACTCCAAAAACATGGTTGACTATCTCTCATCTTGGTCCTCTAAAAATGTGTACTGTTTCTAACATCTTATTGATTTTATTATATTCTCTTTAAAACAAATTTTAAGGGCTGAGCAAATAGCTCAGTGGAATAAAGCACCTGCAAGCAGGCACAGGGGTCTGGGGTTTGATCCCCAGGCCTGCCACGCTGGCCCTACTCCCGGGGCGTCCTGAGACTTCAATTGAGACTGGGCATGGTAGCACTAATCCCAGCTCTTGTGAGGCTGTAAATAGGGGATCACCAGAAGTCTGATCTGGTAATGAGACCCTGAACACCCTATAGACCCTTCCCTAAAATAAAATAAAAAAATAAAAATAAAAATAAATTTAAATAAAATTAAAAGAAACACAAGAAAAAAATTATGATTTCCTACAAGCAAGCAGTAATATTCCATTACTTGTCCAATCTTGCGTAACTATATCTGTTCATGAGCAGCAGATTTGACAATAAAAATAGATAACATAACAACCATTGTTAATTAGCTATTCTTGTTTTGAATATCCGTAATGTATGTATTGTTGTATTGTTCTATCTTTGTTTCTGCAAATTGTCTTTGCTTTTGTTTTTACTCTTCAAAATAAAATAAAATGAAAGAAATTTTAGGCTGTCTACCTCCACAAAATTTTTATTCAATTTCTTGACAAATGACATTGTATCTATTCTAAAGGATATTCTGTTGCAATAAGGTTGTTTGCTGCTGAATTGCCTGGTTGGCCACCTACACTTGGAACAACTTCAGAGCAGGAGCCAAGCTCCAGGTATCACGTGGCATGAAGGTTGACACTTCTTAGTTCATTAGCTGACTTTAGTTTTTGAATAATGGCAGATATAAGTCTGAAGTAAATAGAGTAGAGTCTGTAAGGTAAGAAAGAATTTAGTCTTATTTTAAGCTAAATGTGGTAAATTGCTCCAATAATTCAATAAACAACTTCACTCATCTATCTGGACAGTGAATCTACTACACACTAGTCTTTGAATTTTGAAAAAGTGTCTTATACTGGGACAATTTTGCAACCACGGAAGAAAATTCTGTCCCTGAATCAGAATTTCTCAGTGTAGCCTTGCAGTTTTTATTTTGATAATCTTTCTATGGAACAACCAATTCAAGCCCAGATCACAAAACATGTATATGCTCTATTTTTTATCCATTCAGGTAAGCACATTTTGCATTATTGCAAAGAGATGAGATAGTAAAATATTTTTAGGTAATGTAGAGAGCTGTGTTACCTAGTATCCTATGGCAGTATAGTATGGCCTTTGTAAGCAATGTCTGTGAAACTGTGTGCTGTGAAAGATGTGTGAGTAATCCCTATGCCGTAGAGTTATGCAAAATAGCTTCAGTTGCATCAAAGGACTCTAAATTCTCATTTATATCAGTGTGCTGTTTATCTGGAAGGAGAAGTAAAATGCACTCCATTCGGTGGGCCTGGGCGGAGGAGAATCATGGAGAACACTGATGACATCAGTGCTGCAGTTCATTACCACCCTTGTATCCCCATGAATTTCACATCTAGCACACAAGTTTGAAGTTAATTATCAAAGCTCCACAGAGCTGCCTTTTATGTTCTCTGAAAAAGAGAAAAGAATGATATCAAAGATCTCAAAAGCAAGATGACAGTGAATTAAAAGCGAATTATAGTAAAGTCTTTAAAAATAGCCATTTAGCCGTCTACCCGATTTCCCATTTCACAATTGAAATGGCTGTGAAGTAAAGACAACAGTGTTACATTTTTCACTCAGTTTTTACAATTATAAACTGATCATATACAGAATATTGTAGAAATATTTAAATACTGAAATATACAATACAATCAAGGAGTCCTAGAGAATCAAAAATCCACAAATCAAAAATAACCTACAGATGTACTTAGTTCAACAACCAATCTTTCTTCTTGCAAATAGGTCATTAATGTATTTGTCCACTAAATGAGGAATGGTATGAGGAATGTACATTATAATATTAAGAACAAAGAAATGGTGAACAGAAACTCCAGCTGGGGGACATTGATTTTGTTTGTGTAACCCTTACATGCAATACTGGAATGTATAACAGAACATAAAGAGCAATATTTTACTGTACAGTACAATTGAAAAAAAATTAGGCTATTGGATGAACCAAGTTACTATATGAAAAAAGAGACATTGAGGTTTTGTTAAAAATATGCAACACTACACAATAAAAAAATCATATACTGTAGCCATGGGGCACAAGTCTGAACAGTGTGCCTCCGCTGTAACTCTGATCCACTGCTAAACAGGTAAGTCTTCAGTGAAGAAGACCTGTATTGGATGATGCTACGCTTGCTAAAAGAAATGTCTGGGCACTAACGTGGCCTAGGGCAGAGGCCTGCAAGGCATAGTGTCTGTCTCTATTAGTGAAACTTTGAAACAGGAGATCACATTGATTCTTGGCACAGATAAATGTGTTGAACGCAAAGAACACAAGGAAAGGATAGAGAGAGAAAGGTGCCGTCATCCATGTCAGAATACAGAAGACGATAGACTAAGGTTAACAGGGGAAAGCGTAGATTGTACGAAGAGTTAACCACAAATTTGTCACTGAAGCATGGGGCATCTGTAAAGAATAATAAGGAAAGGCAGTTAGAAGGATGGTCATGAGGGCATCAAAACCTGCATGAGGGGAACCAGGTTTTCTTAGGCAATGAAAATTCCTGAATAGTTTTTGAATGAATAGAAGAGTAGAAAGAGATTTGTGCTGTGGAGTAGACTTTGGTAAGCAGGATGTAAGATGGATTTGACAGGAACAAAAGGATATGAAATAAAATCAAAGTGAAAGGAACATTTTATGAAACAAGGAATACAAAGTATGTGTAAATAGTAGACACATTTGCAGTAAGAAGGAGCAAAGTGTAAAACCTGAACTTATGTGCTAGAATATAATTGTGTATTAGAGTATTAAAGAGAATGACTTATTGAGTATTGAACTGACTTTTAAATGGAACTGGAAGAAATCAACGGAGGTAGTTTTGAGGATTCCAGTACTTATTTCTTTCATAATAGCAATTCAGTTTCATTCATAATAGCAATTCTTTTTAATCCTGTAAGAAGTAATAAAAATAAAATTATGTGTTGACATGGGATATTTGAAACAATTAACAATTGGAAGAATCACTATGAAATTAATAGAGAAAGTAAAACATAAGAATTTAACAGTAAGCCAACATATTCTTAGGCAACATATTTTCAGTAGGTCAAACTTCTAAACTGAGATGCAGATGGGAATGCTTAACATGAAGACTAGATACAGTTCCGACGTACACACACTGATCATTTATCATGATTGGAAATATATATATGTATATATATTTCCAATCATATAACATGCCAGTGTATTGATTATGAGTTAGTTCTATCTATAATGGTTACTTCTATCTATAATATTAAGAACAAATAAATGGTCAACAGAAATTCCAGCTGGGTGACTTTGATTTTGATTTGGTAATTCTTACATGCAATACTGAAATGCATAACAGAAAACAAAACAGCAATAATTTACTGTACAGTACAATGGTTACTTCTTCATGCTGTAAAATAGGAGTAAATAAAATATTAATAAATGTATCTCATGTTCTCACTGAATACATACCTCAGTAAGTTACATTTATTTCCTGGGCTTTTAAAAATGTATTTAGTAAAGTTCTACAGGGTCTCACTGCATAGATCCAACTCATACTGATCCTCTTGCTTTCAGCCTCCCAAGCACTGGGATTACACGTTTATGCCACCATACCCAATCTCAATCTCCATGTTAGCATGCTCTGGGGGCAGGGCTGGCGTGGTCCTGGGCTTTTTATGAGAAGCGAAGACTTGTTTTTCTAAAATTTCAGAGTATAGTTTCAGTTTAAATATATACAATAATCTGCAGGAGTTCCTATTGTGAGAAAAGTATTACTAAGATTCAAGTGACATTGTATGCTAGGATTCTTGCCCAGAGTTAAAATATCTTACTACTTCCATTTTCTATTTGCTCAGGATAGTTAGAAAATGTTTTTTCTACTTTGAGACTTTTATTTAACCTACACATAGAATTTTTACTTTATAAAATGAAAACCCTATTTTTGCTACCCACATTTTGCTTTAATTTCAAGTACAATCTGCCATGAATTTTTACCAATGTTTTCCTAAATCATGAGGATTAACACAGGCTATATAGTCACTATCGGTGTACAACTGCTCCACAGATGCCTTTTACACTGGCAAAGAAATTATAAGAGAATTATAGTGACATGCTTTGAAGTATGCTTAGAGAAAGTATAATGTATACATTAATTTTTCTTGTGTAAACCCTACTTAGGGAACTCAAGATATATTTCAAAATTATAAATTGTAAAAAGCAAGTGTGATATTATACTTTGCTATAAAGTTTAGTGTCTCTAAATGGTATATTTAATTCTTGTACTTGAAGATTTACGGGGCTGGGGAGATAGCTCAGTGGCACATGCACCTGATAGCAAAGGCAAGGTCATGAGTTCGATCCCCAGTACCAAAATAAAGAAATGAATGAATAAAATAAGAGAAAAATCTTAAAGATCTATGCACAGATTAGTAGTCATCTAATTTTAGTCTGACTCTAAAATTAGAAAATCATGCACCTAAGGCCAATAATCAGTTTTCTTACTGTTTGACTTCTTGTGACAATGACACCATAAATCTGGTGACTTATCAACAACAAATAGGAATTCTTCAGTTCTGTATTCTAGGAATCCCGAGGTCAAGATTTAAAAAGGTTCACTGCCCCAAGCACCCACATTTCTCCAGTTCCTTATCACTGAGTCCTTGGTGGAAAGATGGAGCAGCTCTCAGGGCCTTCTTGCCTAAGGACTTTAAGCCTCCAAATAGGGTCTCCACCCTCATGATGTGATGAGCCCCCAACAGCTCCCTGTATTAAAATCATCATGATCGGGATTAGGACTTCAGTCTATGAAGCTTTATGATAGCTTCAGCTAAATATCAATCAGACTAAGAAATTAAGTTTACTCAGGATTCAGAGTATAACATGAAAGGCATCTATAATTCATTTCCTAGTTATTTAAACATTTCCAACGAAATACCTCTCATTTTTTAAGACTCCTTCCAGAGTATCTTGTTAGGGAGGTCATGTGGCATGGAAACAGTTTGCCTTGGGTCTCACGTTGGTGTTGATATTCTCTAGACGCAGGCCTTAAGCAAGTGACATTGTAACCACTGTAAGGACAGTGGCATAGCACCTGATGGTGTAATTCTGTAAAGCTGTAGTACAGCAGGCAGGGGGTCACTGAGGGTTGCTCTCTGTTCCTCCTTCTCTCTCACACGCTAATAGATCAGATTTCATTTCTTGCTTTACTACATAAAATCTAATTTTTGTGATTGAATGTTGGATTATCTATAGCTGAAGAATTTCCCTCTACTGCTCTGACAAACATCAAGTCTGTCTCTGCCTCTACTGATGCAGCGCATTAGGCCATGACGCTAAGTGAAGCCTCTAGCCCTTTGGCCTCCCTCATCCCACAACTGAGGTTTCCCTGGCAATATGAAAAACGTTAGTGATTCTACAGTGAGGACATAGTAGAAACTCTATCCTCAGAGCCCCACATACTACTACAACAGAAAGACATTGCATAAATACCCAGAATATAATTGCACACTGATGATAACTGAAATATATGAAAAATTTAAAACCCCTCTTAATTTTACATGTCTTATAAACCATGATAAATATGCATTTCTAACTGAATCAGGCAGTACTTCATTTCTTACTGCTATAGGAGGAGTGGTTGAAAAATACAACATGAGTTTGAATTTTAAAAGTTTATAACACAAAAAGACATTGCCATCCTCCCCTAAAATACCCCAAACTTACTTTGAGCATACTTAGGGCTGGTGAAATTCAAAGCAAAGCAAAACAAAACAAAGCAAATATCACACAGATCCTACCAAGATCTTACATTTCAGGGACTCTGGTAAAAGCCCAAGACTCTGATCATCAAATAAAACTCCCTGACTGAACCCAGAGCTGGTACTTCCAACACCATATGGCTGGTGCTGGAGATCCAGCAAAGTGACAGAGACCCTTGAGTCTCCCCATTTTCTTGCCTTTTATGGTGCAATCCTGTTTTATTTCTTCTTCAACAACCCTCTGTGGGCTTCAGCGTCCACTGTCCCTCACTCTCTGTGAAGATCATCATGATGGTTGAGGCTGGTAAGAATTTACTCATTGCGAAACTTACAAAGAAGCCAAAAAGTGACCAAGAGAAAAATGTAGAGCACCAAAACTGGGCCAGATACAAGCTGTGGGGGAAAACTTCTTGGGCTTCTTCTACCAGGGGGCCTAATAGTCAGATTTTTAAAGACAAATGACATTCCACTTTTTGTAGGACACTTTCTCCAAAAAGTCTGCACCGTCGTCTCTTTTCTGAGCATTGCTTTTAGGTTCACAGGAGGCCCATACCTCATCCTAAAACTACTTCCAAGTGATGAAGAAAGCTTACATGCATTTTCAGGCCAGAAAGTGGCCCAGAGATAATCATTCTATATATCAAGAATTATAGAATAATTACTATATTTATGAATTAAAGAAAACAAGTAATAAGTTTAAAGATGCTGGTGTCCAACATTCATTTTCAGTAAAACCGCAAACCACTCAAAGAACAGTTTTGATCCAAGAATACAGTTTTTTTCTCTCTCGCCACCATCGAAGCTGCTGTTCCCCTAGCATAGGAAAATGAAAATGAATGGAGTCAACTCTGCACCCAGGAAAGAAGACAGAATATTCAATACTTACCAGTTTGTGTTCAAAGTTATTTCCTAAAATTCTTTCTTACGATAATAAACTGTTGTGATGAGGATAATAATATTTTTGTGTGTTTTGTTTGATTCAAAAAAATGAGATGAAGAACACTGTATTTCAAACATATGACTTATTTATCATTTTCCTTGTATGCTTCTTAGTTGTATTGGAATTATCTGCTATTCTGGGTAGTTAAGTAATATTCTGATATTAAAATTGAAAAGAGCACTTTGAACTGAAACTAATTTTTATTCAATAAAATTTACTAAGTCCCTCATTAGCATCTTAAAAATAATTAAAGGGAGAAACATTAAAGTTAGTAACAAAATTTACCTAAAAATTTCTCTATACTCTTCCATCACTTTTTGCCAGAAAAGAGAGTATAAAGGATTGAAACTGATTTTATACTAAGTAAAATGTAAAAGTCCAACTCCTTGATCAATGTACTATATACAAAGAATTAAAATGGAAATTCATTGCTAAAATTTTATAAAACCATTTTTGCTACATCATGAGCAAATGCAAAGAATTTGGGTAAGTCCAAAGTTGCTAAATTAGTACATATTAAAGCTGAGAATTAGACTCCATCTCATTCTTAAATCTGCCTTACACAAGAGGACTCTATTACAGCTACAGAGAAAAGAAGTAACTCTTACCAAAGGTAAATCTAAAGTATATATTTATAAAATATATACCCATAGGTACAAAGATCTCTAAGTACAAAACTGTTTTATAAGAATTACCTATTTGGGGCCAGACAGATGGCTCAGTAGAATAAGCGCTTCCCTGGCAAGTGCAAAGGTCTGAGTTCAATCCCCAGTTCCACCCCCCCCCAAAAAACTGTAAAAAACCAAGTAAATAAAAAATAAACTATGGTTTTTGATCTAATAAAATTAAAAAATACCTATTTGCAGAAAACCAGGAGATTTATTTATATGAACTATATTTGAAAGCCATAATATAATATGATCCAAAACAATGTAAATTATATACATATTAATCTTTCCTTTAAACAGACAAATCTATTGTTATAAATTAAGTATGAAATAAAAATGAAAAAATCAAAACAGATTTTAAGAAGTAAAAAACAATGAACGAACTACGTTCTCATTATAATCTTAAAATATTTTAATAATATGTTTCTGTACATTAACTGTGGTTTGGTTAAGGATCAGAAAAATGCACTGTTCATTTTATTAATCAAAATAAGCCATAAAAATTATTGATATCATTATTTGCATGAAGGTACAGTTATAATTTCAATTAAAATCATGAAAGGTGTTCTTGTAAATGCTAAACTTAAATGAATACTCTGGTCTATTGAAGGCTAGTTTCCTAAGTAGGTAGATGAATACATTTCAGTATTCTGCTCTGTAAAAGACAGAGGTAAAATGACATTTGTTGCAGAGCGCTTTTTTCATGTTTCACTAGCAAATAATCTTGGATTTTTAAAGTAGTTTACGCATCTGTTTTTACCATTGGATATGAGGCTGAATCTGTGATTGTAAATTTCTGTGCTCCTATGTAAATGAATTTGATGGTATAGTGCTCCTTAGATGAAGTGCTGTTTTCCTCAATAAACAATATGAAAACTAAAACCACAAATTAATTGCAAAAAGACACCAGAAAAAAATGAAGTCTGTGATGTGTAAAATTGAGGTGGGCTATATTCAATATAATTATATGAGTTAATAATTTCAATCTTGTTACTTAGAGTATTTATTTGATGCTATTTCAAATCATCTAAATCAAGCATATGACACCACTTTTGGATAAATGGAAACATTCTACCAGAATATGTTTGAACAAGGTTTGGAATTTTAATTTGTGTTGCAAGTTAAAAATGTCTTTGTTTTAGGTTAATAGGTGATTTATAGAGAAGGCTAGATTTATCCTTTCAGATTTATCTAAGTATAGCATCTTAATCAGATTTCCAGCACACCAAATTTAGTTCCTGATCTCAAGTTAATTCTATGTTTTATTACTCATTTTACTCAACATTTTAATTTATTTTTCATTACCAATACGCAGTATAGAACTTCTTTCGATATAACTATATTTTTTATTTATTTGTATTCAAAAGTATGTATTTTCCAGGATACAAAAGAGGATTACTGTATGCAGGTGGCCACAAATCACCTAGCTGTTTGTTTAATCACTGTAAGAAAATTATAACTTTTGGAACTTTCGGTTTTTCACAACTTTTGCTAAGTTATCAACCCAAGTTATTAAGAAAATTCAGTGCTGTTGGAATCTAATTGATTTTTTTTAATCTACTTTAAACAATAAGACACATGCTTTAGGAATTTTCTCCATCCAAATAAGAACTCATTCACACTTTCACTTTTGCATCCTAAATGTATACATCGAAACAAAACACTGCGTGTATGGATCCTCTTCCTCACAGGGCCATGCTTAGCAGATGAGAGCTGTCTGTAGAGCCAGTCCTCATCTCTAATGACATGTGGTATTTATAGATTTGAAATCACTGCACTGAGAGAAAGTAGCTGAATATCCATCCTAACTGTCTTGTATATACATATTTTTTCACTACAAAATAGACCTTTATTTATATCGCCTTTTTTTGTTTTCTTTTGTTGGAGATGGGTGTTTCCTTGCTGTGAGAGAAGCTATATTTGGAGAAATCTTTAAAGGACCTTTTTGTACTTGATGCCAATCCAAATATTATAACTACTTGAATTTGGCAAAATAACCCAATATAGTAGTCCATAGTAGTAGTGAGTTACCAGCACAACTGGCAATTGTCTGGAGTTGTTGAATTGAGCCTTTTACAGCTCAACATATTAATATAGCTTTACTTTTTTATAAGCAGAATATATTTATTTAGGGAAAGAAAGTTCCTGTCCAAGAGTATGACAGGAGGGGGGCTCAAGCGGGTGGTCCTCATCATATACCATCACTTTTTATACTTTGTGGTTATACTTTTCTATTGGATGGTTAAGACCAAGTTAAAGCATGACCTATATACCTAAAAATGTAGCTTTTGCTATTTGATAAGACAGTCAAATCCACTCAGGATTTACCCTGGAACCATATACAGCATCTTGTGGATCTCCTGTCAGTGCCAGCCATCTGGAAAAGTCATGGCCATTGCTTGACCAATTTGCTCTCTTTGAAAACCTGAGAGAATTTTTCTCTCTAGCTGACTCTCCTTTGACACACTATACATTGTTGATCACTCTCCTCTGTGGCCCCATAATCTCCTTGATCAGAAAATTTGGGACACCACTTAGATATAGGATGTCACAGCAGAGGTTCTTTTATGTCCTAAGTCCTCACTGACCTTGAGGGGGTAGGGTCAAAATGTTGGCTAACTTTTAAGCCCATCAATCTGTCTACTTTTTGGTCTGTAAACTTTATTTGTTAAACATCCAGAAGAGAATCTTACTGATATTATTATCCTATAACAGAGGAAGTTAAGCTTAACATCACTATTTGTCTGAATATTACATACCTTAGACACAAAATGAAACTGCTATTTTCCAACAACCATGGATGTTCTAAAATTTAAATCCCTATCGAATATTAAAAATAATTACTAATTTTTTACACAGACATTTATAAATCAAACCATATTCAACATTGTAGCAGTACAATCCTGCTACATTTTGTTTTTCTGGTCCCTCATTTACTTTTATTACCTTTTTTATGTATATTTACATTAAGGAAAGTATAGTAATAATTGATATTACATTAGGAGCAGTATGCAATTAGTAGACCAAAATGAGTGTTACTTTAAGCATGGTTTTACTTTACACATTGTTGTCAGCAATGTAGTTGCTTCGTTCACAGATATCAACATGTAGAGTTAGTCAGGGGGAGAATTCTACCCATTAACTATTGCTTTCGAAACAGCTACTTTCTATTAGTTCAATGAGAAGCAAGGTTTGTACTATAGTGTTTAGACAAGACTTCATGTCTACATTTTGTCCTCTGAATAGTTACTACGAAGACAACAATATGCAATGCATTAATTATTGTAACTGTCCCAGCCTGC
>NW_004524633.1:10347829-10358373 GCF_000260255.1 Octodon degus
TGCCTGTATTTATACTTTATGATTCCTCTTCTTTGTGCCTAACAAATTCAGCCCACGAGTATTTTCTTCTCTGTTAAGCTTTGACTGCAATAGTAATGTTGCCTGCTATATGTACATTAGAATTTTTAACATCTATTTCTTGTGGCCTTTACTTTATTGAGGTAAAGTTGCAAATGATAGACTGTGGCACTAATTATTAACATCATTCATCTAATATTATTTATTTTGTAACCTAAATTGATGGCACAATCTTATCCCAAAGCAGTTGACCAATATTTGTGTTCTGAGCGGCAAAAACAACCTTAAAAAAATCCTTCTGTGTACTTTGTGCTCACCATCAAATAGATTTAACACACAATACGGACAATAACGTGATAATTCTCCAGATGGAAATCTCAGTAGTAATAGAGAACATAGGGAGTTATTTGTGTTGTATGTATTAGCAAAGCTCACATTAAAAGGAAGAGGCATCAGTCACTTGATAAATTCATTAAATGCCACTGAACTACCTCAAGTTTTATTTTCATTTTAGTTTTATATCCTATCCACTTTCAAAAGACTCAAGATATTGTTTCATACTAGAACTTATGTGCAATAAAATGCGAGCTAGATAATAGCTACTGATGAATGCTGTTATTAGCTGGACACTCTTCTAAGTACTTTAGCAATATTAATTCATCGAATCCCCATGGCATGAAATGAGATAGGTGCTATTATCTCTAGTACCACTACAAATAAATAAATTGAAGACAAGGAAGTTAAAAAGATAAATAGTGAAACACTTGTCTAAGTTACACAGCAGCCTCAGATTGAATATTCCCTCTTCAGAGCTCCTTCCCCACACCCTCCCTGCCTCAGGTGAGACAAAGATGTATTAGATATCTTCAGATCCACACGATGAAACATCTTTTACATTTGGGCACTAATTTCCATCTTATGTTCTTTGACTCCCCCTTCTATCTTTTTATTTTTATTTTAGGTAAGAGCTTACAGGGTGTTGAGGATCTCACTACTAGATCAGACTCGTAGTGATCTGCCTAATTACAGCCTCCTAAGAGCTGGGATTATAGGCGTGCACCACGGTGTCCAGTCTTACTCTGTTACTTAATTCTCTTAAAATGTGGGTGTTTGCCATGACACTATGCCATACAGGTGTTCATGCTTCACATGCTATCTGGTTACAATACTTACAATGATTCTACAGTTGTACCCAAGGCATTCATTTCTTTAAATCAAGATCTACATAACTGGCTTCATGACACTTTATTGATAATATCTATTCCTTTTATTTTAAGAAAGAAGTTTATCACCTTGCATACAGAACCTCTTCAAACAATTTGGTTATGGAAGCATATATCACTTGCAGGAATTCTATCAATCCTGTCTTTCATCCAAAGTTATTTTACTATCACTTTAACAATTATCCATAATGAAATCTTAAGTTGAGAAGTAGTTGCTACCAAAACATGCCAGTTTTAGTTTCATTCAGAAATAACTGTACCTTGATCAAAGAAAATGCAAATATACTACTACAGAAAATTTTATTTGCTTTATGTAACACTAATTCTACAAGAGTACAGAAGATTAAAAATTGTGTTATTTTTCATATTTCAGAAATCTTTCATAACTTCTGAAAAGATTTCCTCAATTTCTATACCATAATTTAAGTTCTCAATTCAATATAATGCATTGAGCATGTTGCCCAAAGTTACGTGCTGAAACTTAACCATCGATGTAGGAATATTAGAAAGTAGGATCACTAAGAGTTGATTTGGTTGGGGAAACAGCAATGTCGTTGTTGTCTTTAAGAAATAAAATCCCAAGAGAGATCCCATACCTCTTTTACTGTGCAAGAGCATAGCTAGACATCACTTTGGATCAGAAAACAAGTACACACCAGAGGCTGTCTTGATCTTGGCTTGCTGGACTCCAGAGCTACTGGACATTATTCCCTCCCCTACAAAAGCTACCTTGTTTACAGCATTTTGTTATAACATACACACTATTTCCTTATGACTGGTGTCATAATCTGTAATGGGTAGGTCATATTTTAATGCACATATTATCCATATACACTTCCTGGTAGCTAATTACCAGGAGAAGACAACGAACTGGGTAAGGAGTGAGTGAAGCTCTGGGGAAATTATGCAGTCAAACTCCTAAACCAACTCAGTGGGTCTGCTCACGTAAAAGATACAAGATATGTGACCTGGACAATTAAAACCCAAACTCTGTAGTAGAGATTACTGAAGAGTTTGTAGATGACCTATAGATGATAGGAAATTTCATAAAATCAAGATGATAGATATTATTTCAGAAAGCTGAGGGGGGTCATAAACTAAAATACAATATTTATGTGGAACTTTAAACTGGTTGGAATTTATACAAATTGAATAAGGGAGGAGAAGAAGGATGTAGTTCTAGGTAAAGGAGAAAAGGTAAAGAAAACTGAGTAATGCACGTCTGAGCTAAAAAAAGATGAAATTTCCTCTACTACTACTTTGTGCTTTGTTTCTTCTTGTTATAAATACTTCAAATCTTTTTTTCAACAATTGAGAGATCCCAGTGTTGTTATTGATAGGAAAAATGTTTCTTTTGCCAACACGTGCTGATTCATTTTGTGTGTTGATTAGGCTGAGATATGCCCTCCAATTTTTGGTAAAAAGGGGTCTGAGGATCTAGCTCAGTGGCACATGGCCTTATTTGGGAAGCACAAGATCTTGAGTTTTATTTCCAGTAAAAATAAATACATAAATAAATAGTATTCTAAATAATGTTGGAGATGTACTCCTGATGTGATTAACACTTAAAACAGCAGATGTTGAGTATAGGATTATCTTGTATAATGTGCTTAGACCACATTGTCTACTTAAATCATTTAAACAATTTCAGAGCAAACACTGAAGCTTTCTATAGAAGAAATCCTTCTAAAAATGTAGCATAGATACTGTGCCTGAGTTTCCAGAAGGCTAACCCTGCACCAAAATTTTGCACACTTGCCTCACCAGCTAGCAAAATTCTTTACATAAATCCTCTTCTCTCTCTCAGCCTCTCTTTTTTCTCTTTTCTCTCTCTGTGTCTTTTCTTTCTTTCTCTATCACTCTCTTTTCCAACCATCTTTTTCACGTTTCCTCTCTTGTCCCCTGAAAACTCATGCCTAGTATTATTGTGACCCTTATGTGTGTAAATAATTAGCTGTCTCCCTACCTAGTAAGAAAACTAATTTTAAGCCTTGCAGCATACATGCATATTGTGACATATAGACAAATAGAAATAACTTGTTTGAAAACTGATTGACTAAAAACTAGGCAATTAGTTTGTTTAACTAGGGACAATTATATACACATCCTTTCCCTCAAGTAATGAATGTTCTTACATTCAAGTAATCAATGTAAAAACTTTTAAAATGTACAGTGCAAGTCAATGGAGAATTCTCTCATTTTCCATTGTGCATAAAGACAAAACATAGATAGTGGACAATGCTATTTCATTGTCTTAGAACCTTGCAATGTCTTCATATACTGAAAGGTGTTAATAAGAACATGTTACATAAGATTCCTTTCTTATATCCATTTTTATCAACTCCCTAACAGTGATTTCACATGCTCCTTGAATATAATTTAAATTGTGGCCACTGAAATACATTCCAGGTAGCACACACACCAAGAGGAATGCGATTTTTGCCTGCCAGTTGCAATCCCTCTACAACACAGTCGTATCTGTGCACCAGGAACACTCGCCCCCACTGGGAAATAGCAACTTCCTTATTCTGGAGATGGAGTTATTTGTCAAGCCGATCTGCTCCATGTCCTCATGCCCAGCATGCTATGCATAACTCTCTAGATAAATTGAAAGAACTGAAAGATAAATGAACACATAAATTCTTGGACCGTAGGGAGCCCCAGTCAAATTCAACAGAGGATTACTTACACCTACACGAAGATCTTTTGGCAAAACAGAAATGTGCAAGGAGAAAAAACGGGACATTAAAATGGAGAAATTTTCCTATGTGTTGGTGAGAAAAAGTAGCCTAAGAATTTATCATAACTTGATATATATGTTGTCCCTAAGTGGGTCTTCTAGGAAACCAAGATAGCATTAAGTGAAACGTGATTTCTACATTATATAAAAATGACTCTTCCAACATGAACCATATTAGACCAGTAGGATTATGAGTTAAGAGATAATAATGGAAAGATATTTATTTTACAGAAATGTATATGCAATACAACTCAAAGGACAAATACAAATATGTTACAGACATATTTCTTACAGTATGTAGTGTAATTTTACTTTACTTCTGAATGGTAAATTTTAGCAAATTTAGTAAATTATTCTACCTAGAAAATATTGATCAGAAGCATTAGTTAGAAAGTTTCCAATACATTAATCCTTATTGTGTGGATCTCATGGTGTTTTGCCTATAAGTATTTGAAAATGCTTATTAGTTTTAATAGATAGTAGTTTGACATATATATATGTAATATAACTTCACCCCTCTGATTCAGACATTTGGTTATGGATGTTTATACTTAGGGCAAAGTAAAATATTCTATGCTGAGAAGCAGTCACCTCATTAAAGAACATTGAGTTGAAATCACCTATCTAAACGGAATATATATTTACAAGTTACTTTTGGTTTTGCTCGAATTTAAAGTGCCTTTTTCACTGAGCAACAATTTGACAAAAATAAATATTTGGGAGGTTTAATTTATTCGGGTGCAATGGCTGTTGTGAACCTGAACATGTGGAAACTGTTCAAATTATCTGATAATGTCGCCTTGGAATTTATACGGCGCTCGATGGGAATTGTATTTGTTTAAGATGTTGAACAATAATATCCCATTACCTCATCTATCATCTCTTCCTCATTGTCAACAAAGAATCTCTAATAGTTCCATTTTCATTTTATCTCTTTTGGAAATACTTGAAGAACTGAAAAGTTCATGTTAAGATGCTTTAGGGACTCTCTAGGAAATATTTCCATCTCATTAGGCTAGATGCCCAGAAGTTCAGGCAGAGAAGTCAGACAATGAATTTCAGATCAAATCACAGAATTAGAATACTTTTATAGAGTGACAATGAGTCTGAAGAGGGATTAAATAATAAATCACCACTCATCGTCACTTCAATATATGAATCTTCCTGCTATGTCTTGGAATGCAGTCAAGAATGGGTCTTTTTCATTCAGCTACAGGAATACAGAGCATGAAAATAGGAGCAAAGTAATACCCTAGGAATATTAAGTGTTTGTTCAGGAGAGACACAAGCTAGAACACTGTGTTACTAGTCAAAATGGAAATAAGTCTCAGAGAGATTTCCAAGGTAATGCAAATTAGAAAAATGTAACAAGTACAAGAAACATTAACCCAATAGTTAATGGCAGCCACCAGAAGCAAAAGAAGTTTTATTGGAATTTCAGTATAGTGACAGAAAATAGTAATGCGAGTCAATGCCATGACCAGAGAATTGTACGGAAACTGGGATGGTGTGGAATGTGTTGGAAGAAAAAGTAACAACCAACAGTGAGACATTAACTAAAGCTGAAGCTCCAAATTCATTCCACAGGAAAATCTTAAATGATAGAATTTTCTGAAAAATAGTGAATCATTTTATATAGTGGTTTACAGTGCTTCTCCCAAGCTGAAGCGTTTCAAGAGCAAAACAGTATCCCATTCTTAAATAACTGCACCTCAGTTGACATACATTCCGTTCTAAACCAAATTCTATACAGAACCAAGGATCTGCCTTAACGTTTGTAATATTTCTATTTATTCTATATTCTGTGTTCCCATTGTCCTCTGGATTGAATTTTTGTATATTGTATTTATAATGAACTTGAGTTGTGCTACACTGATAATTTCTTCATGGCTGTATTCCTTGATACTATAATCAAACTGCCCTGTTGTGTACAACATTTCTATCATTTTCTCTCGGACTTGGTGGAAAAGTAAGTATGTAGGAGGCCTTCAAAGAGCATTTGTCGCTTCAATGCCTTTCAAGTTATCAGATCAAAGTTCTGAAAGCCTTCACCTTGTTGGTAAGGGTGCCTTCTAGTACGCTTCTTATGAAATACACATTATTCACATAGGAGTCAGCATTTGGATATCTAGTAAAATACTGATAAAATACTGACACATTTCATATAAGTTGATTTTCCATCTAATTGTATGAAGAATTTTGATTCTTTGCTTAAGAATGGATCTCTTTCACATTACTTCCAGTTCGGTATTCTCCAAAACCCTACAGCCATTCCTATTTCTTTAGCTACTCTGAGGAAAATTATAATCCAACTTCATAGTAGTAAAAGTTCAAATATGTATATCTGCATTTTATTTATTTATTTTGTACTTTTAGGGAAGGGTCTACAGGGTGTTCAGGGTCTCACTACCAGATCGGACTCATAGTGAGTCTCCTGTTTACTTGTAGTGATCAGCATCCCAAGAGCTGGGATTACAGCTGTGCGACACCATCCCTGTAGCAATTGCCATCTCAGCGTGCCTTGCAGGGGCGGGGCCCACGCAGCATATATCTGTATTTTAATATCATTTTGCTGGTGCTTTTTTTTCTTTTATCTATCTACATTATGATTTTTAATATATTCTCAAATGTTCAGAAAAATAAATTTCACTGAGTCAATTTGTCTCTTCTACTTATGTTTCATCAGAATGGCTACATCCTCTAAAATCAAACTGGCTTATTATGGAAAGTATGTGTTGAACAGAGCTAATTTTGACTATGAAGTACATGCAAGTTAAATGCTCACCCTTTCTGCTAATCTGACATGCATATCATTTTTAATAAAATTTTATTTACTTTATTGGAATATATTTCACTTTTAACTAATTCAAATAAAATAATAAAGAATGTGAGTGTTTATCTAGATCTAATTCCTGAATATCAATTATTTTATACTAGGTTCTAAATAGATATTTGAATGAACAGGTAAACAGATATTCAAACACAATAAAATTAGGACACAAAGTTAACTAATTAGATATTATTACATTCTGTTCCATGCATGATACTTAAGATTTGATCATTTAAGAAAGCCTACTATCATGGATCAAAACTATGTCCTAGATTCAAACCAGGGAAGCTTCCCTGCGAAATGTTGACATTTATTATCTTTTCTCTAAATTAAAGAATAATTTAAAGTGATGTTAAACATATATGCTTGCATGTCACATTTTAAGTAGTAACTATGAAATAATAGTAAATGTATGACTAGACACAAGTCATGCAATGCGCTTAGTAATAGAAGTTGGAATGCAGTTCCTGGGAATATTGACGTCATAGAACGCTGCGTGGAAGTCTGCTTTCACGTCCTGCACCACGAATGTCTCAGTAGCTAGCAGTTTAGGGTAGCAAGTACGCAGGCATTGCACTTTCGGAATACATTTTCACCTTTTTGACTGAAGAGTGTTCACCAGATGATAATTAGTATCTGCTAAGTGCTCTTCAGACTAACATGATATCAAGAAATATCACCAAAGTGTTGACACAGCGCTTGTCCAGCTGGAGATTCCAAACAAGTCTGTTTTCACTGCCATTTGCTGTAAACTGTACAGGCACCAGCTGGTCAGACCCTTGTTCTCTACGCAATTTCGATAGAAGCAAACAAGAATGCGCTTTTCCTTTGTTTGTTTATCTAGCTTACCTAGTTTAAACGGATGAGGAGGTAGAAAATACACATTAGAAATTAAAATAGAATTATGAAGTATGATTTTAACCATGGATCTTTACCACATTCTAAATAGCAAGCATAATTTATTTTTTAACATCTATTTCACTTCTACAGCTCACCAGAGTAGAAAGTTATTGAACAAATCTTATATAAAAACTAGAATATATTTCATATTTGAGGAAAATGTTATCAATTTTTAATGGATTACAAAAATACAATTAAAAAATTGAAACTATTTCACATTATAAATAAAATAAAAAACGTCATTTGGATATAAAACCCACTTAATGGAATGGTTAAGAGAGTTAATATTAGAGTACGTTGTTCCTTTAAACCCAAATTAAGATCTGTGGCTCACAGTCTTCCATATTTTCTTAGATCAAACTGTGAAGTATAGTACATAATTACATTTCTTATATCATAAGATTGAGGGAGAGATTAGAGAAAAAGAAAGTACATGTGCCTTGTTTTCCACTGCTCCTGACACGTAGGAAGTATCTGACAAGTACTGACCTAGGATCACCATTTTTTCTTCTTATAAAATATGTTGATAAACATACATGTTCTTTGGATGTCCTACGTGTTTTCTTCATATGCATGAAGAAGTTTGCTTTTATATTTAAAAAAGTAGTGCTTTTTTACTATTAGGAAAAATTAGAAGAGTTGATAAGAGAAAAAAAAATTAATGAGCACGTCTACCAAAGTGTCTTCTTATTCACTGTGTAAGAGTACAGGTGTGGAATGGGCCCTACTCTCTCTTTCCATCCCTGAGAGATGTTAAATAGAATCTGAGTCTACAAACAGACACATGGCTGTGCTTCCCTTGGAATCAAACTTGCAAAGAACACATACCTTAAATTCATAATAAAAAAAAACCTACGTGTTATATATTTAAGTATCACTTCCTCAGATAAGTTTGTAAACTCTGCAGAGTAACCACATTTGAACATTTCTAGATTTAAAAAGTTGGGCTGCAGAGATGGCTCAGTAGAATAAGCACTTGCCTGGCAAGCACAAGGGTCTGAGTTCAATCACTGGTTCCACCAAGAAAAAGAGAGATTTAAAAAGTTTATTTTTGTTATTCTGTGTTATAGCAAAGACAAAGCAAAATGCTTGAAGGGTCTTGGGTTGAAGATTAAAAAATCACAACTTCTTGTCAAATTTTGTCCATTTTTCTACAACTTCCAGTCAGGCAAATTTTTTAAGCATGTGGTGTACAATTTGAGGGTTCTTGGGCTATATCTTGGTGGTTTTCAACTGGGAGAGTTTTGTGGGCAAGAGGACATTGGACGGTAACTAGATTCCCTTCCAGTATTCAGAATACAGGTGGTGGGTCGCGCTGCTCTCAAGTAGACAAAGGCCACAGGTACCACCAATCACATCCAACCAGCAGGACAACTTTACAACAAAGAAGTATGAGAATTAAGATATCTAAAATGCTGAAATTGAGAACCTCTTGAATAATCTTCTAGAGATACTCTGGTCCGGTATACGAGCAAAGTATCAGAAAAACCCTGTTTCACCTACATTATTAAGAAAAATATGGTACAGACTTTCAAAACAAGAATAGAAAATTATCAATGGTTGTTATATTACATTTTGTTATTGTCAAATTTGTTGTTCAGGTTACCAGATACAAATATACAATACTGATTAAACAACTAAACATTAACTCTTTCTTTTAATAAACCTTAATTTTTTCTTGTCCTCTTTACTTTTTATTTTAGTGTATTTTAAAGGGAGTATAATAATAATTGATAATACATTACAAATGGTATACATTTAGAAGAAAAAGACAAGCAGCATTCAACCATGGTTTTTGCTGCCCTTGACGTAGTTGTTGCCTTCTGTCTTTGTTTTTGCTTTTATTTTTTAAAACAAAAAAAAAAATAAAATAAAAATATGGCTCCTACATGTTTACCACCAACTTAGAATAATAGTATCAATGGAATTCAGAGAAATAAGATAAAAATTAAGTATACATAAATAAGCTACATATCTTTCTGAAATAAAAATATCTATCACCTCAAAACTGTAAGCTCCTATATGCCTAAATTATCATATGAAATATAACCAAGAAAGAAATATAAAGAATGAAAGAGTATATACAAAAATTAAAGTAGACAATTATATGAGAAAATATTTTGTAGCTGGAACATAATCTGCTACATTAAATTCTCAAAACACTTCATGTGTACTTATGCACTAAAATTACCTAAATAGTTTCAGTTTCATGGGAAAAAAACACAATTAGAAACAGGAAATGTGGGCAGTGGAGTTATCTCAGGGGTCTCCATGCCTGCCTAGGCAAGCACAAGGATGCGAGTTTGATCTCTGATACTGTCTGCCATGCCATCCCTGTCCCCAGGCACAAAGAGCAGGCCACCAAAACTGGGTGAGGTGGAGCATGCCTGCAACCCCAGCACTGGGGAGGCTGACGGAGCTGTCCTGCTGGTTGAATGTGACTGGCAGTACCGGTGGCCCTTATCTACTTGACGGCTGCTCCACCTACCACCTGTAGTCTGAGTACTGAAAGGGAATCTAGCTACTATCACTGGGGATTGCTGCAAGTCCGAGCTGCACAGTGAGACCCTGTACCAAATGCAAAAATTGTTGCAAAATTTTTTAAAAAAACAGAAAATTTTATTTTTTGGTTGCTCCCTTAGTAGCTGTACAACTTTATCAATTTGCTGTATGATTCTCTCCATGCTGTTATTCTGAGTACTATGAGGGGGAAAGAATGACTAAAGATCTTTTTAAAGCACCCCTCAACATGAGATGTTTTTCTGCTCACTTCAAGGCATTTTTTAGTCTCACGCATCTGTAAATTGCTTGTGTTTTTCTGTTTGCCTAGTTT
>NW_004524633.1:10359382-10359882 GCF_000260255.1 Octodon degus
TACAAAGAGACATATTCTACTCCTCTCATTGCATAAAATTTTTTATCTCACTCAATGAAACCAAGTGGATTTCATCTATCCAATGCCTACTTGCAGGAATCTAAAATAATACTCACAAATACAGTTCTCTGCTTTTTTTTTTTTTTTACCTATTCTTTCCAACCATAATTTTTATAATATAACCTGAAGTAGATTGCCCAACACCCTAGGTCACAGTCAACAACAACGAAAACCCCAGTAATTGCTATTTATATTGTACAAGCTAATATTAAACATCCCCATATCTTGATGTCTTTGACACATCGATAAACTCCTCACTCGTCACCTGCTGCTTCTGCACACTGTGTTAGCAGTAATATAAGAACATTAGCTCACAGTAAATCAGGCTACTTCTTATCACTCCATTGCCTGTATTTATACTTTATGATTCCTCTTCTTTGTGCCTAACAAATTCAGCCCACGAGTATTTTCTTCTCTGTTAAGCTTTGACTGCAATAGTA
>NW_004524633.1:10359982-10367457 GCF_000260255.1 Octodon degus
CTACACAAGACAAAGTAAATGGTTTTCTGATTGTGGTCTTATCAAGCCATAGTTTACAGTGGGGGTTCAGCATTCACTAAGGCATCAGAAAATTACAAAAATACAGAGAGTCATTGATTCCAATTCAATTCAAGTCAGTATAATTCAGTGCAGTTAACCTTAATTCAGATGATGGAGTAGGTGCTGAGGATACAGAAAAGAAAAACAAATATGTATCTATATCCAGCTTTCTGAAGCACTGCTTGTCAGATGTAGCAGAGATGGGCATGAGCCTTGACAACACAAAAAGTAGACAACCCATTGTGCTACTGCTGTTAGTTCTCCTAAACTATGAAATACAAGTATTATTTTTTCCTCAAACCCTCTTTTCCCTGTACGCTGTCAGTCATGCCACTACTTATTGTGGCATTTAGAAATAATGTTTTTGGCTCATAAAACTATACCTTAAATTATGATAATGATTTCTAATATTTAAATGCTCCATCTCAAAACTAGACAAAGTTGTCTCTTATCTATTACGAAAGAAGAAATCTTTGCAATTTCATTATATGGCTATGACACAGAAGAATCTCAATATATCAAATTATGGAAAGAGAGCTTATCTATGGATGAAAATATATCTCATTCTATCCTTTCAAAAGATAGTAGCTTCATGTCCATTTGAAGGACTATTATAATGGATAAACATACAGGAAACAAGGAGATGTTTGTTGACAGTTATTAGGTAGAAGAAAAATTATTCTTCATGTGTTTGTATCTTAGGCAAAACTACTAATCGGCCAAAGTGTAAATTTTGTTATTACTTGTGATTTTTTTATTATTTTGCTTCCTTCATTTTCAGTGGTAATTCTTCAAATTTTTCTTCTTATAAAATTTTTAATAATATTTCTTTATACAGGTATATTGAGTTTTCTAAAATTAAAATATAATAACCTAAATCTAGGTATAATTTACTATATGCTGTACATTATACTGATTTAAGTAACTTTCCTCTTTTGGGGCTGAGAATAAGTTTAAGAAGTATTCCCATTTCAACCATAACTGATCATGAGAGATTAGGTGAACGGCCTGAAGTCTCCAGAGCTACGAAGTGAGAGAATCTAGGTCACTCTCACTGAAATCTTAGAGCTTAAAAATCGTACTTTCCTACAAAGTGTGCTTGTGTATGTTGTGTAGAGACAGTGTCCACTGTTGGCTTTGCCTAAAACCCAGTTTTGATTCTTTCTCAATAAGCCCTATTTGTATAAAATTATTCTTCTATAGGAACATTCTTACTCACTGAATTACATGAGTGGTATGAGTAAGCAACACAGGATAATTTACTCGCGTTCATTCCACACTTCATCGTGAGCCAGGACCTGTTGACATAAACACACAAGGTTTTGTTTGTTTGTTTGTTTGTTTGTTTTTGGTGGATTGAACTCAGGCCCTTGCACTTGCCAGGGAAGCGCTTATTCCACTGAGCCATCTCCCCGGCCCTACACACAAGTTTTGGATGAACAAAGCTTCACAATTCCATGAAGTACGAACTGCTGTCACAGAAGGCACTAAGTGACTTCCCAAACCAAACTTCAGGGGCTGGAAGTTTGTGGTTCCAAATAAACAGTGACTCCATGATGCGCCATATTCATTGTGTTCCTCCGCTTTCCTAGAGCTAATTGTCCCCAACTAGATGAAGTGTGGGCATGGAGAGTGATATTATACAATTGGTCAGATTAGGTTATGATATCTTAAATAAATGTCAGTAGAAAGCCAACATTATTTCCTACTTGATTCAGGCTTTCCTCACCTATATCTTTCAACATTCTGAAAAGCTGGCATTTACAGATTGGGTAATTACATTCCTTTCAGAAAAGTAATTGAATTTCAAGTTAGTCTACAAGCAAGATATAATAAAAAACATTCTTATGAATTTAAAAAATACATAAAATGTGTGACCGCGTCAACACATATCTTTCTGAAAGTCAAGATATAATTATCAGATGATGGCTTATATTTATAACCTACAGGAAGATATATTTTACAAGGATTATAAATAAGTATGTTATAAAAATAGCATTTGGATTTTTTTATTTAAAGAATAAAAGTTGCACATATTTTACAAAAATAACAAAAGTTATCAAGAAGTAGTCACAGTTAATTTGAGCCTAAATAGATGTCTAGAGAATAAGCTGACATAAGGTTGGTACTAAAATATGGGAATTTGGGCCAGCCAAATAGCTCAGGGGATTAAAGTGCCTGCAAGCAAGTGCAGGGGCCGGGGGTTCAATCCCTGGGCCTGCTGTGCTGGCCCTACCCCTGGGGCTTGCTGAGAGGGCAATTGAGACTGGGCATGGTGGCACACTCCTATAATCCCAGCTCTTGGGTGGCTGTAAACAGGAGAATCACTACGAGTCTGATCTAGTAGTGAGAACCTGAACACCCTGTAGACCCTTCCCTAAAATACAAAAAAGAAAAAAGAAGAAATTAATAAATTAAAATATGGGAATGTGCAGCTTTTGCACTATGCCTGCACATATAAACAACTTCTCTTATTTGATTGCATAATGAGACCTGTATTGTGACTTTTTCACCTAATTGATGTGTTATTACAAATACTTACATTTTCTTCACGTGCTTTATAAGACAGTAGTAAGTAAATCTTCCAGTGTATGGAAAATCACATTTCTCAAACAGTGTTACTCAGAATTTTGGCTTGAACAGTTAGTTCCCCAGAAAAATAATACAAAATAAAAAGATTTGTTAAAAACCACATACTTATTATAACCACACATCATGCAGAGTAACAGTGTCGAATTAAATGTTGCAAAGTCCTATAATTCTCATACATCTCACTTTTAATACTCAATTCTTTGTGTCAACAAAACCTCACTGACCAGCAAGGGTATCTTTGGTCCTACTTGGCCCAGAGCTTGGAAGATCTGCGTAGTTACATAAAAGTAGTGCGAGAAAGAAATAAACACACTGTTGTGGTAGAGCATATTTGCAGGGGGAGAGTGGGCATCTTTACTGGGCAGGAAACTCATCCCAGATTTACTGGCAAAGCCGGCTTTCTGAGGGCTTCCATGGTAAGGTGTAATGACAAGGTAGATGCTAGGGTGGTGTTTCCCCTTTCTTCCATGAAAATAGGGAAATGAAGCAGATGCTGTAAGTGAAAATAATAGGATCTCTCAAGAGTAGATTGTGAAACGTTCTTTTAATCCCCTCCAGAACTAAAGATGTCCTGCAATGAGAACTCAAGCAACATTGGCTTCTTCTCCATAAAGAACATCGTGGGAGAGTCATGCTGAGGGCGTTCTCCCTCTTTCCTCAGGAACTATGTCTTCTTTCTAGTTGCTTTGGTTTCCTATGTTCATGGATGTTTTTGCCAGTATATCAGTTTTATGATGACAGGCTTGTGTTTTTATTTTTCTTTTGTCCTAATGAATTCCAGGTACATAGTACAATGCTCTCAATATCAAGTTCTTAAAAATATTTATTATATTAAAGACCAAATCATAACATATATAAAATCATCCTGCAAGAACTAGAAGCAACGTTTCTTTTTTCATTTATAAAAATAAATTTTTAAGTGTCATTTAATTCCTTTTCTTGAATACAATAAAAGGAAGTTCCATGACTATTTAAGGCATATTGTTTGGAAAAATTAATTTTATACATGTTCTCCCCCATACATAATTATAGGATTATGTTATGAAATAAGATGAGGACCATATTAGTCAGTAAATAGAAAGGTAATTTGTGCTATGAAAAATCTAAATATTCTATTTTCACTTAGAATGCATAAATATGTCAGTCATACAATATCTGGCCAATATGTTTTGCTAATGAGTAAACTACGGAAGTGTTGAAAGTCCTGCGCACCCGCACTGCTCCTGTTCACATCACCAGACATTTAGCTTCTACGTCTTGCCAGTGAAGTGACAATTTAAAGACATTTATGGAGCACTCTGAGTGGAGAGTGCAAATAGGTTTAATTATTTCCCTACAAATATTTTACAGCTACAACATCTACACCCAGTCGTCATTTTTAACGGTTTCTTTCACTGAGGTAATCAAGGCAGTCCACTTCAGTCTTGTAGAGATAACAATTTTTCTCTTCATGCCCACGTGTTAACTCTCTCTGTCAATCTTAAAATTAAACTACCAGGAAGGCAATATCAGGGTTTGATTAAATGGAAATCTACTTACCGGCTGTGAACACCAGTTCAGATTAGAGGAACTAAAAGAGTACAGATCAAATATAGGTCAACTGAATCAGTTTTTATCTTTTTACTTTTTGTAGTAACATCACGTATCTTGATAAGCACTGTGTAGTCAGAATTTATTTAGAGAATTCTGATCTAGAGTGATTAAATGTTCTTTATTATTGAGGACTTCCTGTGCAAATTAGATGTTTTTCTCTCTAAAAGAAATACCTCTGTGTTTTGTTTTTTTATATTCAAGCAATTTTATAAGGTAAAAAGTCTGTGGTCTGAATAAAATACATGCTTACTGATATAAACAGATAAAATACATTCTTAAATCCTTTATAATTCGTGATAAATGTAGTCAGTCAGTCAGTCAGTCAAAAAAAAAAAAACAACAACAACAACAAGAGGCCAGTGACATGGCTCAGGAGAATAAACACTTGCCTGGTAAGCACAAGGGTCTGAGTTCAATCCCTGGTTCTACCAAAAAAGAAAAAGAAAGAAAGATGCTTAGATTTTTAATTCAAAGCTTATGACATAACTTATCAAAACTAAGTGATGATATGTTTTATCATGTAATTAGTCTACTGGTTTGTTTAGATAATTCAAATTGAAGGTTTTAATGGTGGAATATGAATGATCAAAAGTAGTATTTAAATGTACTAGTTACCTTAATTATAAAAGTGTGTCCCCACTGACATATACAAAATGTTTGCTAATGAGCAAACTTTCTGAAGAGCCATCATATATAAATACACGTTTCATTACATCTTATAAAATTTTTAATTGAACATGAAGATATATTTAAAGTTGTTCCAAAAGTAAAAATTTCTTTAGATATAAAAGACATTGACAAAATGATTTTAACATGTTTATGATGTCAATATAATAAATTTATTATTTTATGAAATAATCTCTTGAGCAAATTGTATTTATTCAGTTGTCAGCTCTTCATCAATATAGACAGATAGCTAGGTAGATAGATAGAGAGATAGATAGATAGATAGATAGATAGATAGATAGATAGATAGATACAGAGTCCCCATAATGAAATGCTGCACATATCATCACTATCAATTTAATTATTTTCATGTCAAAATATTTTTCTATAAGGTACACTTGCTCTAAACACTTGGATTTTTTTTTCTGTTTTAATTATGCATGACTGACATTAGCTTTTTGCCTATTTGACCACTAACCTGTTTGCTGATGCCAAATGAAAATCACTCAAGATGTATAATAATTTCACTCACTCAAAAAGAATGTCTTGTTATTCTTTAATTTTAATTAGTTTATGGTATAAAAAGTCAATCCGTTCCAGTATTCCATTTAATCTTAGACTATATCAAACTTCCTCTTTGCATTTTCTCTAAAGAAAATACTTAAAATTCAAATGCTCAATTTAATTGAAGTAAGAATTAATTCTGATCCTATACTATGTCACTAACAACATGGAATTAATTAGTCAGTGGTTAAGAGTAGCTCAAGCTTTCAAGCAAATGTGATAAAAACAATCAGTGAAGTATTTATTAGATTTCCCATTAAAAAGTAAACTAAAGTTCAGGCACCAGAATCCAAAATTTTATCTCTAAAACCAAACTAAGGATGTTTTGTTCTCTAATCCCTAGGAAATGCAGTGTTCAGCCTATCTACTAGAAATTTATTTTATATATATGGAAAACCCTCCAATGAACTGCTTTTTCAATATTTTGAACTTAAAATTATTTTTTTTCATTGGGTGTAGAAACTAAAGGCAATTTCATGCCTGATAAATTCTGAATTTATTTCACTGGTCTTTTGGAGAAGAACTCAACCTTCCCCTGAGACTTGAAATGTCCATTTTATGATCCCCTACTCAAAACATTTAGGGTTCTAGTCCTCCAATGCTCCACATATTAAGATTCAAGGGATTTTTTAAGCAATTACTAAAATTACTTTTACAATATACTTTTACTTATTTAACATTAGATCGATAACATTATTTAATTAATGATACCATCTTAGACTATTTTCCATTCATGCTGTTGTATCATAATATAAACATTTATTAATATTAATGTTTATTGGGAGCATAGTATTAATATTTACAGGGAAAATTTGCAGCCAGCTTCATAAAGTTTCTGGTATATGTTTTATCTAACACTAACATGAACGTGAATAAATGAAACTGTGATGCCTTTCACCTTCACATATATCCCAAATAGCACCCATGTAAAAATAAGCTAACCAACAATGAGCTACCATAACTGACTAGAAATATATGTGTGGCATACATAGACCTATGTTTAAACTAAACGAGTGAAAAGTCCTACGTAGAAAAGCACTTGACTTACGCACAGGTGATACATTCTAAGAACCCTACTGAAATCTGAAACCTTGGAAAATGGGTATGGGAAATGGTATATAGGATTAGGTACTTTCCTAGCTTTCAGGTCACAAAGTGACTAACTGGAGGGTAAGGTGTACACGGGATTCACTGGACAAAAGCATGGGTGAGTCCCATCCTGTACAAAACAGAGGAGGTCGGCGCAAGGATCCATGGCACTGTGCTGAATGGTGTGCATGTTGAGGTTCAGGAATTGCTCCTGTCTAGTAAAGGGCAGTAGTACTGTAGGCTGAGCACAAGTGACTAACTGTGGAAGGGACCATGTGGACAAGCAGGTGCTGGTGCCTTCCTTCCTGCAAACATTTACTGAAGCACCAAGACTATTCAACCCCCCAAAAAATTCATGCCTGTAGAGCACTCTTTTATAATATATGCAGATATATAACAAAAACACAAGTCAGGGACTTTTTCTTATGTATCAAACCCAGTATGTTAAATTGAACACTAATGCAAAGCCACTGGCCTGGTTGCCTGATGCATAAATTCTGAAAGTGTTTGGGGTGCGTGTGTGTATGCTCTCACATATCTTGGTGTGTGTGTGTGTGTGTGTGTGTGTGGTGTGTGTGTGGTGTGTGTGTGTAGAGAGTCAAACAAAACATTGAGAGAAATGAAATTAATTGTTACTGTGCTAAGTTTAGAAAATAAATAGAAATTAAATATTATTCAAACTATTCTTAGAAAATCAATTGATGATGAGAAAGGGACTAAAAAGAGAGAACAAAGGAGACAAGCCAGGGATCCTACCTAAAATAAAGAATAATTGTTGAGTCTATAAACATGCAGAAAGGCACAAAAGTAATTACTTTACTAGATAATCTTGATTTTGCTTGAGGCTAACGGATTCTCTCTAACATCAATTGAATTTTATTATTGACATTTATAAAAATCAAAATAGTTCA
>NW_004524633.1:10367557-10373314 GCF_000260255.1 Octodon degus
TTTTTCGGAACCGGGGATTGAACTCAGACACTTGTGCTTGCCAGGGAAGCGCTTATTCCACTGAGCCATCTCCCCGGCTCCCTTTAATGTATATTTTGTACCAGGCATGATGCTGAATTGTGTACACATTTACCACATTTAATTCTCACATCATATAAGTTAAATATTGTCATTATCATATTTTAAGGGCCCAATCTAAAAAAATATATATACGTAGCTGGAAGTACCCTAGGATTAACACACTGAAGGGTTTTATGCGAAATTTTGAATATTACAATGCGCCTATGTAGGAGAAGAAAATGTGGCTATGTATTTTAATCAAATTAAAAATATTAACAACATTCTATATTTCAATCATTTTTCCACATGAATATATTACACGTATTATCTACTGTTCAATGTTAGAAGATAATGAAAATTCTAGCATTGGCCACCAGAAAACAACTGCTTATATGTGCTAAATGTAAAGAACTTTTTCTCAGAATGACCCAGAGAAAATTTAAAAAAAAAAAAAAAACCAAGTCACAAGTAATAGATATGAGAAATAAGTGTTATCCATTTTGTCAGAGGAGGGGTCAGAATAGTTCAGAAAGTGAAATGACAATTGTGTGGATGGGATGTTTCCAAGAAGAATTAGTTACAGAAGAATTACATGTCTTATTTGCTGTGTTGGTCATAGGGAAGATCGTGGTTAATTATGAATTTTTCCTTACACACTTTATCATTTTAGCCAAGGACAGAACAATTCTAGCATACTGAGAAAATTACACTATTTTAGAAGGAACTCATTAAAGAAGAAGGCTTCCATTCATTATTAGAAGAAATTATGAAGAAAAAAACTGTTTATGCCACAAGATGATAAATATTAGGGAAAAACTCTCATAAAATTAGAGAGGCAACTATAAAGGAAAGAGTTTTAGATAAAGAAAAATTGAGTCCCAACATAGAAACAATATTAATAGGATGGTCATCACATGTTCAAACTTATTTTTCAGATTATCAGAAGACTTTCACTAATTAAAAATAAGTAAGCCTCAGAAATTATCAGGATGTAGGGGCAGGGGAGATGGCTCAGTGGAATAAGTGCTTCCCTGGCAAGCGCAAGGGTCTGAGTTCAATCCCTGGTTTCACCACAAAAAAAAAAAGAAAGAAAAAGGAAAGAAAGAAAGAAAGAAAGAAAGAAAGAAAGAAAGAAAGAAAGAAAGAAAGAAAGAAAAGAAATTATCAAGATGCAAATAGAGTACACCAAATAAAAATAAATAGTAAATATTTCTTTAATTACACGTTACACAAAGAAGTACCATCCTTCATAAATGGGTTATACACTTAAAGTCTGAAGAAGGGTGACATGTGAAAACACTGAAAAATACTCTTTAATTATGTGTCATCAAATAAAAGCAAACTTTCATCCATTGAGGCTATAACCTATATAATCCTACCAGCTAGCAGAAAGGGCAACATGTCTACCATTTATTTTCACTCAAACATCAATTAAAGGTAAGATTGTGTAACATGTCAATTACATGCTTAATAAAATTGTAGTGAAATCATCTTTTTTAGGTCGCTAGACTTTTTTTTTAATTGCTTGCCTACCTTAGGAATAGTGTTATTTAATTTTAGGCTACCGAGGCCTCTCCAATGAGATTCATGTCTTCAGTTAAACTAAAATTAACATAAATATGATTAAATTTGGGACTTGGAATACTATCACAAGCAACTTTTGCTAAGTACTACAAAATGCAAAAAGCTCCAAAATTTTTGTGGCATTCAAAACGTTGAGCAAAGCTTTGGATACACAGGAATAGGATTGAAGCCTGCTTGTGCACTTATTTCCTGCGCTACAGTTAAGAAAATTATTCAGCTTCAATGAGATTTTTTTCCCTACTTATAATTTAGAAAACTTAGAGTTCACTGCAGATATACTAAAGTAACCAGTATAAAATATTAGATTGATATCGTGTTTAATAGCTATTAATCTCTTCTTGTGGTATCCATAACTTGTAATCATTAGGGCTACGATCATCATCAGAAGATGGTCCTCCATCACCAGAAAAATCTATAGTTTTAGGAACTGACCACTTTTCTAACAAATTCTCATATTGGTCATTTAACTTATGATGTAAAATACTTACTATCATTTAGAATAATCTCATATTTTGCTCAAATATCTAATATACTTTGTTGACATTTTATCACTATAGACACAAAAGTAGCTAAAATGAGTTTAGTGCTTAATAACTGAATAAACAACAGGTATAAGTCATGGGGTAAGTCACCAAACTCACTGTACAAAAAACATTTCAATTCTGAATTAATCACTTCCTGTGTCTTACAACATAAGGAGAGCTACCAAATCCTACAAGCAGGCTTGTCATAAAACTGGAAGAACACCTTGTTGCATATTATTGTGAAACTATGTCAGATATAATAGATACTAGAGGAGCATTAGATGAATCTGAATCATGATGTTGATGACTCTATCACTATAAACATAAAACATTCTGCTGTGCATTTTGCAAATATGCAGAATTAGAGCAAACATTCATACGTAATTTCTGAGCTTGGGCTCAGCATACTATGGCTAAAACAGAAGTGCAGAGAAAATTCTTGCCTATAAATACTGCCTCTGAACAATATTGCCATCCGCACGACATACAAATGACCTGAGGAACTTCAGGAAATGCTGAATTCTGGATAATTACTTGCTACCAACATAGAACCCAGAGTTTCCTGTGTTTTTGTTTTTGCTTTTTTTTTAATTCCATCCTTCTTACCCGCTATTCCTATGTGGTCATCAGATATCCTACTTCTGTTCTGAACTGTCACAAAAGTTCATCTTCACTTTCTGACTTTTTTGCTGTGATGAGATTATGCTTGCTAATTTTCTTCTATCTTTTTCTATTTTGATTTTCATTTTTCCTATGTGTCCTCAATTTTTCATGTGACCATTCATCATGCCTCTGAAGTATTAGCAATAAGTGCATCAAATCACATCAGTCCAATGTGCACGAAGTCTGATTCCATTGCACTAAGCAGCACTGGTTCCAGACCCTGAACTGCTGCTTTGGTATTTCTACTTCAAGATCACAGGCATTTCTCTTATTTATGGGGCTGCACAACAAATGCCACTAGGTCTACCAAATACAATTGTTAAAATTACAATATATATGTTCAATGAATACAGTACTGATGGTCAAAAAATTGGGAAGGACTTAGATGGGGAAATACTGTATACTCACATTGGTAAATTGCTTCAATTAATTTCAGATTGAGAATAGAAGAAAAGTAGCTCAAGATCACTGACTGACATAAACTTAGTGTTTACTATGCTTCCTAGATTATTGCTGTATGTTTTACAATACCTCATAAAACCCACCAAGCTCTTCATGGGATGCAAAACATTTTCTCAAGCCTGGTTACTTAGTATGTAGAGAAGTGTCCATGCAAACTCGGTTCATACACATTCTGGACACCTTAAAGTCTGACCAGTTTCAAACTAAAATGTCACAATAACAAACTATGAATAAGCAAATGTAACTCCAAAACTATTGACACATTATACCTTTAATTTCCTGTCAATGATGTACAAAAATGAATCTACATCATTGGGTAGAGAAGTCTCTAAATATTCATATTAAATTTCCTTTGGTTCACATATTCCAATAAAGAATTACTATTGAAAACATTGAAGGCCAATGGATATGGATATTACTTTCTAGTATAAACATAAATGAAACTATAAATTTTAGAATAATACACCAGAGTGAAAAATATGATTCTAGAGTTCCTATTGGAACATTACGTCATCGTGGGAAGCATTTAGGCTTAGTATAAATCCCATTGTTTAATTAACAATATTTATGGCAATATACTTCATCTTACTCTGGTCGTACCCAGTAAATTTTCTGGGTTTAATTCTGTGTCATCATAAAGGATCAGAAACTTCCATTCACCTGTATAGAACCAGGACCAGATATTATCTCCCTCCATTTTTTTCTCCTCTTCGTACTTACAGATTTCACTCTACATTCAAAGTTTGAGCATTAAACATGTGCCAAAGACTATGTAGGGTAGCAACTGATTTTTCAAGATATTACTGTTGTGGCTTCTGTCCAGGTTTCCCCACGAAGCTTCATGTGCTGGTCACAGAGGGGCTTTTGAGAGGTAGCTAAGAGTGTGATGCTTGGATCAAGTGTGTGTGATTACTAAATAAATCCAAGGATGTTTTAATCATAGTTCTGAGTGTGGGTAAGGGAAAGTTCCACCCTGTGCATGGGTGGCACTATTCCAAAGCCAAATAGCCTAAGTAGTTATAAAATGACAAAAAGAAGACAAGGCAGCTGCTGCTTCTTTGCTCCCTTGCAGCCTTCTTCCCACCATGACCCGTTTTCCTCAGTGATGCCTCTTGGTTGTGCCTCCTTCCATTGGAGTCAACTAGGACCAGAAGCTTCTACAAACTGTGAGCTGAATAATGCCTTCCTCTTTCCACTTTGGGTGTTCGGTATTTTGTCTCAATAACATGAAAAATTAACTAAATCAATTATTTTGAAAAAGGCTACACACAAATTAAATACAACTATGTTCTCCTGTAAGAAACATTTTCTCTATAAGATTAGGAAAGCTTTTATGATCCCTTGGATGTATTTGTCAAATCTTTATACAATAGAACAGGATGCAATTGGAATGAATACATACCATGTTCTAATTATAACTCATATTTGCAATGTATCTTAAATTGATTTAATCTGTCTAAATTTATCTTAGATATATTGAAGGGTACATTTAGATATACTGGAGCTATGCTTGGGAAAAACCAGGCTTCTGAAGAGAACAGAACACTCATTTCCTAAGATCTTTAAAGTGACCAGAACCTCTAAACACTGTACAACAGCAGCTGCAACTAGAAGATTGAAGAAAGAAAGAAAACATTCACCATGCAAGATGAGCATGGGCCCTGGAGCTGGGCCCAAATGATTTTTATTTCAGTAAAGAAGAGTTTAGTTCTGGAATGAAAAGGCTTAGAAACATCTTCCTGAAATTCAGCAAATCACTAACTATTTAGAAAGTACAATGAACTGGCTTCTAGTCAAAAAAGCAACCCTAAATGTGGTCAACCATTGCCAAGTTCTTCCTTTGTGCCAATACACTTTTTCTACAGAAATGATTAGGAGATGAACAGCATGCCAGCAGGAGGTTAAAGAGCTGAAAAAGTCTTCTATCAGGATGCAGAACTTAACAGGGCTTATCTATGCTAATAGGTGGTCTCCTCAACATGAACAATCAATGTCTATGACCGTATTAAAATTCGATCAGGTAGTACCAGTAAGCTGTGGTTTATAAAGTTCTGTTAACTTACATCTGCGCAAAGGTTAGGTTGCTGCAAAATTCTGTTCTGGTTTGGTTTATGTAGCTACTTTTCACAATCTAGTGTTATTCATGTGCAGCAAAAGATAATTCTCTCTACCACTGTTATCTGTATGGATTTGAATAATTGAAGCCTTAGGCGAAAGGAAGAGCAGGTTTCACAATGTGAGATAAAAACAGGATAATTATTAGAGTCACAATAGACATTTTACTAACTTGAACTATTTTGGCTTTATGCAGCTTATAATACCAAAGAGCAAAAGTCCTCTTACATAACTTGAAACACCTTGGCTCTTTATAAAATCACAGCACCTCAAAAAACTTATTACTAGACCAATGCATGTTAAATTATTTTCTGCTGAAATCCACAGTAAGAAATACAACTGAGATCTG
>NW_004524633.1:10373792-10391722 GCF_000260255.1 Octodon degus
GGACTACTACATATATTCGTTTACTAATATTCCAAAATTATGAGGTGATGCTTACATATGCCAAGTACTTTCCTAAGGCCCAGTGAACAGATGAACGCATGCTTTGTCTGCTGAGCTATCTGGCTGGCCCCACAGCAGATTTTCTAATCAAAATGTAGAATTAAAGAACAAAGTTATGGGCCAGGGATATAGCTCAGTGGTATAAGCACCTGCCTAGCAAGTGCAAGGTTCTGAGTTTGATTCCCATTACCAAAAATAACAAAACAACTCAAAAGAACACAAAGTACAACAGGGAAAAACACAAAAAAGTATCATTTAATTTCTTTAAGACCTTCTAAGTCTTAATAATTTCACACTGAAGTAACTGAAATCTAATTCAGTAATGATTATGCCTCAGTAGAAAATGCCTAGCTTTACTCTCTGATAGAGTATAGGAAGTTCCTATTTGACTAGTTAATAAGAAACATGCAAAATATCTTAAAAATAGAATCTAACCCAGTTTACAATTTCCTTTAGCAAAGTAAAAAGACAAGTAATACTCTATTTCCAAAGAAAAGAATAGAGGAATAGTTTTGATCTATTTGGATACATGGGAAGTGTCAAAAAAATTATCTTTAGTGGATTAGTAAAGTTTTGAGAGAAATGAACTGGCATAGATTCAGAAATTAAAACTTGGTCTCGATTGAGAGTACATTTCAACTGTGTTGATTTGAAATTAACATTTTCCAGAAAAGTCATGCGAAAATGTGACACGAACAGGATGGACAGTAACTGCTCCTTTACGCTAGAGGCAGATGCTAGCATGCATGTTTCAGAAAATATTTTGTAGAAATGAAGGTGAAGTTTCCTGGTCAGAGAATTTCATAAGATTTAGATTAAGAGAGGAGTTTTTTTTTTAAAAAAAAAAAAAACAATAATACTCACTTTTGAAGCTTCTCAGAGCTTTCTGAAGGCCTTCTAATGCAAGTCATGTGATGTCTATAAGGCTTCAATTTAATCCATTTTTCAAAACAAGATATGATAGAGAAATGGTTTGATTTATAATTCGAAAAATCCCATTGCTTTTAGAACTGAATTCCTACAAAAGTCGAAAACTTGAACTGTAAATATTGTTATGGTCACATACTTCATAAGAAACCAGAATCTTTGATTTGCTCCTCAGGTATCCGGCTACATAAAAGAAGGACTTCTAATTCCTATTGATTTCCACAGACAACACTGTCGGTAGCAACTTAGCATTTTGATCTCACGTCCAGAAGTATGTTTTAATCCTAGTTCTCTCTGCTTCAGTTAAAAAAAAAAAAAAGATACAGTATTATCAAATCTTGTCAACATATTTTCATCAACTACTTTATTTTCCACTCATAAAAATAAAATAATTTTCACCTAAATTTGTTTATTCAATTGTAAATGAACTCAGTATTTAAAAACTCGGTTTATTATTCTCATCAAAAGGTAAGTATTAAAAAGAATGTGTCTATATCTTTTCGTTATTACATCCCTTGGCCACTGCCATTTCTGTGCGTGTCTCCTTAAGTATTTATTACTCCAGTGCTAGTCAGAAAAATTATACACCGTGTTGTATATAGTCGTTCAGTCAAACATAATTAACATCACCAAAACTATTACTTTTCACTGTATATCAATAAGGGTTCTGTAAGTAACTCTTAAAACATTCTGTATATTCAAAACAGAGAAGATTTAATATAGAGGATTTAGCATGAAAGGCATGGAATTGCTGAAAAGCCCCACACGCTGGTGAAATAACCCGGAGTTTGGTACCAGGAGGAAACCACGACTGGTCCTTGATTGGTGGAATCAAGACATAAGGCAGTAAAATCCAAAGAGCTGCTGTTCAGGTTGAATCTGACATGAAATGTTCCAGTGGGAGATGAAGATACTAATGGTCACTGCCTAAAAAAAGACAAGCAAGGAAAACAACTGCTCTGGATTTTCTTTTTGTCTTGATCTCTCTTCTCTCACAGCTATCTTCCACTAGCCAATAACTGTGTGAAGACAGTTGACATGGAAGACTGGAGGGACTGGCCACCTCAGCTCCTTGTATAGCAAGAAGATGACAGACAGGCCTGCTACCCCTGGACTCAACCCGTGGGCACAGACCGGGATGTATCCAATTGTCTCAGTAACTTAGGTATGAAGTATTAGGCAATTAATTTCATTTATGGAGTAAATCTAATTGTAAAATCAAACAATTTAAAGGAAGTAGTTCATCAACATGCTTGCATGTCAAGATTTGTACAAGCAAACGGAGTTTTCGATTTTCAAAACAAAAAGATTGGGCAAAATTAAATATGTGTAGAAAATTAAAAAATAATATGTTGTTCTTTAATCAATAATGGTTTTATATTAACATATCAAGTATTATATGAATCTAACAGAATAGTTCTGAAACATCACTCCAGGTAACATTGTAGTACGTTATTGCATGTTCTAGAACTTCTTCTTCAAATTGACTCTTTATGATAATCTATTATCTCTTCCTTTTTCAAGAAGAAAGCAACCACAGAACTTCACATGTATCTTTCAATGGCATTATATAGTACATGCAGAGTTGTTTAAATAAGGCTGGATATTTTAATTTGACAATGCTTGGAGATTTGCAGTTTATTTGGAAATCAAAATACATTGGTACGCAAAAGTCCTCTTTCTTACTGCAACATCATACCAAGTTATCACATCACTTCCATTCAACTTTTTTTTGCATTAAAATTGAAGAGCTGTGTTCAATTTTGCTAAAATAAAAAGACAGTATCACATTTAAGAATAGAATCTCACTTTTGATTAGAGCATGACAAGTAGATAATAGGACATTTTGAATTCATAGCAGGAAGGTGGCTAAAACTACAAAATCCACAAAGAAAGGCTGAATGAGAAACAGATTGAAAAAATTAGTTTAAAATTGATGTGTGTTTAAAAGATATGCAGGCACAGGGAGGATGTAAATGAGAGCATTCAGAGTTGTCTCCCAAGAATACTGAGTATCTTTGATCTGTCTGCACACTAAGTTTGTTAATCTAGTAATAATAAAGCAACTGGGGCTGGGGAGATGGCTCAGTAGAATAAGTACTTCCCTGGCAAGTGCAAGGGCCTGAGTTCAATCCCCAGTTCAAAAAAGAAAAAAAAATAAAACAACTGATCGGCAATAAAGTAATCACAAAATTATATTTGAAAAAGCCGTCTAAAATTTACGTAGCTGCAGAACAGTGTTTGACTGGATTCTCCACATGTAGAAACATTGAATTTTAAGGTGACCAGCGGGCAGGAGCATCTTTTCCTCTGTAGTCTGCCACCTGGTGACTAAGTTACTCAGCCCTTCTAGATACCATAAAGTGCAACATGAAGAGCAGAGAAAAGTCTGTTTAATGATGCAGATCAACAGAGTACATTACAAATGAAATGCCCTATATATTAATGATAGTAGCAATCAACTGTATTTAGCACATTAGTGCAAAAGTTTGTGCTTACAGAAAATTATACTGTACTTTTAGACATTTATGTATTTACTTAAGTCAAAAATTTAAGGGCCGGCCAAATTGCTCAGTAGATTAAAGCATCTGCAAGCAGGTGCAAGGTCCAGGGGGGTTCCATCCCAGGCCAGGGGTTTGATCCCCCTCGGGCCTCCTGCTGCGCCCAGAGCATGCTGAGAGGGCAATTGAGACTGCACATGGTGGCATGAGCTTGTAATCCCAGCTCTTGGGAGGCTGTAAACAGGCATATCACTACGAGTCAAATCTAGTACTGAGACCCTGAACACAATGTAGACCCTTCCCTAAAATAAAAAAAAAAAATAGTTAAGGAAGGTATTAAAAAGTTACCATACTAAGGACGTGCATCATTAAGTAGTTTATGAATGAGGTTCAAATACTTCAAGTTTATCCTTTGGAGAAATAGTAAAGAATGTTATTATTATTGCCATCATTGTTATTTGTCTTTTTGAGAAATGGGTATTGGTTATGCAGCTAAAACTGGCCTTGAGCTCACTTTGTAGACCAGGCTGGTCTTGAATCACAACAATCCTCCTACCTCAGCCTCCCAGTGCTGGGATTACAGGTGTGTCCCACCACACTCCACAAAGAATAGTATTATTGACTAGCCTTAAAAATCAACGCAGAAAAAGATAAAGACATTCAAATTATTAATTAGGCTTTCTGTAATTATAAGCTAAACAGATACTATGTAGAAAATGAGGGGCTGGGGAGATGGCTCAGTGGAATAAGTGCTTCCCTGGCAAGCAGAAGGGCCTGAGTTCAATCCCCCAGTTACACCAAAAAAAAAAAAAAAAAAAAAAAAAAAAGAAAGAAAATGATTGTTTGTAGATAACAGAATGATTTCATCTTTGGGATCTAGCTCTTCTTGAGGAAAACTTTGGTTGTGTCTTGTTTACAATCTTTCTTTTATCTTTCTTTCTTTCTTTCTTTCTTTCTTTCTTTCTTTCTTCTTCTTTTTTTTTTCTTCAGTACAGGGGATTGAACTCAGAAACTTGTGCTTCCCAGGCAAGTGCTTATTCTACTGAGCTATCTGCCTGACTCACAATTCTCTTCTTAAAACCTGATATTTTGGCACATAGGCAATAGCAATGTGTCACTTGACCTTTAAACTTCTGTTTCATTACTGTAACCACATGCAGCAGAGTCACTGACTGTGGTGTTCACCTTCTCAGGCCTTCAGCACTTACAGTTATTTCATGACTGTCCTGCCTTTATTGTTTTTTCTTAAGCATTTTGAGGACCATTTTGCTACAACAACAACAAAAAGCACAATATGTCCTGTAGGTCTCCATAGATGACATTTAATTTGCCTAAGTACTCTTCGAAGCACCTAGTTCATGTTTCTGTAGTGATGAGAAGGAGGTGGAGGTTCACAGCATAAATTTTTGTTTTGTTTTCTATTAAATTAGAATTAACACCAGTTATGATTTAACTAAGTAAAAAAAAAATACATGACTTTACTCTTGATGAGAAATCTGTCATATGAGCTTTTCATATTCTGAGACCCTCTAAGCTGTATCTGTATTGATCTATGAACAAAGCAAAAACTGGATGGAGGAAATGTCAAGAAAAATAATTGATATTATTAAATGTTTTCAATGGACAGAGAATGTCTTGTAAAAATGTTAAATTATATTGAAAATTATGGGAAATGTAAAAGTTCAACAATTGGGTAGTTCCTAAAGAAGTATAAAATTAATATAAGAAAACTATTTGGAGAGAAGAGTAATGCAATAAAATTTCTGTTTCACAGATGACAAAACTATTTTGTATTAAAAAATCTAAGGGAGAAAAAACCAATTGGTTAGAAGCATCATTGAGAATAGAGATGTTATTCTCTTTTAGAAGTTTCAAAATACAAAAGGTCATGGAAATTAACATATTACAAAACTCCAGATATGGCAAGTAAATGGAGAACAAACTACCTAGACAGTAAAGAAGGACTACACCAAACCGACAACATTATGACAACAGTGCCTCCATAGATGGGGAAAGTATTACTTTCTTAATGAAAGCAATGATTGAATAAATGCACGTCTGCTGGAAACAGAAGGTGCTTGCAGCTATTTTAATTAACTATACTGTTTATTACAGTGTTCACTGGGTAGCAACATGCCAGGATGTATCATGAAAAGATCAGCCATCTACCAAATCTTTTACATTAAAAATGATTTTGTTCAGGACACATAAGCAACACACCAGTACAAATATCATCTAGCAGCTCCCATAGTACGAAAGGTAGTATTTTGTCATTAACACTGTTATCCGAACTTCTGACAGAAACTCAATATAAAGCGTAAACACAGGTTTAATGTATACGTGATCAAGTGCTCATCACTAGTCCCACAATGAAAAGTTATTTTGCTATGTTATCACAAAAACATGTGTTACGTGTGTATCACAGGTGTTTTCTTAACAAAGAAAACATCATTTAAGACATTTTTCATCGCCATGTATTTGAAAATATGATGGCATTGAGTGTAAATCTGGGCTCATACACATCAAGTGCACAAGTCTCACACTACACTCACATGATTGACTTTAGAATGTTGTATGATTCAAGCACAAATGCATCTCAGCCCCTTTCCCTTAAGCATAGACTGCACACTCGCTTGCTGAAATCTACCCTTATAAATCAGCTACCACCCTGTGGAGAGAAAGCAGATCTTTCCGGAAGACTGGAGGTGTTGGCAGGCGGGGGTGTCAGAGCAGAAGGGGGGGGTGCAGCAAAAGTGAAGGAGCTTTAGGTTTGTTTGGAGCTAAGCACCGCTGACCATCAATGTGTATTTTCACAGGAGTGGAAATGTTTCTAGAAGCTCACTGTGCAGTTGCTTAGGGGTAAAGCCAGGCTGGGAGGTTCAATAATGAGCAAATATTTCAGTGTTTGAGCTTGGAGAAAGAAGGGGAAACAGCAGGAGACTTGGAAAAAAGTAAAACTGAAAACAGAAAGGAAGCAAAGAAAGGAGGGAGGGAGATTTGCAGGAACAAGGGAGAGGGGACCAGAAGTGAGGGAGGAGGGAAAGAGAGCTAGGGAGCGGGAGGAGGGAGGGAGGCAGGGAGGGAGAGGCTCAGTGTGTACACACGTGTGAGTGACAGTGACAGTGACAGCGCGTGGAGCCGAGGAGTGCGTGCCTTTCAAACAGTGACAGAATCTGAGCGTGAAAGCGGTCGTTGGCGCACTGAGAGAAGCGCCAGGGTGTGCACGCGTGTGAGAGACGCCCAGGGAGTGTGTTTATACAAATGAGAATCACGAGGACCAGAGAGCAGTGCTGAGGGGCTCGGGAGCACGCTGGGTGTGACCCAGATGGGGACGAGCGCAGGGATGGGGACCGGGCAAGTAGGAGTCGGGAAGGGGAAGACGAGGTTCAGAAAAGGGAGCCGAAGGAGGTGAAGAATCAACCTGGACGGAGAGGGTGGGAAAGAGGGAGTCAAAGAAGTGGATCGGGAAGAGAATGAGAGTGGTGGAGAAGAAAAGGAGAAAGAAAGAAAGAAAGAAAAAAAACCTGTAAAAATGGCAAAGAAATGCAAGGGAGGGAAAAAGAGCAAACGGAGAGAGAAAGCAAACTGTGAGAAAGAAGGAGAGGAGGGTGGGAGCGGTGAGGGCACATAAATTAAGCACGCAGCGTCCACGCCAGAGGGAAAATAAACCGGGCAGTTGGCAAAAGTCGCCTGTACCCTGGTACCGGAGAGCGGCGTCCGATAAACTTGTCAGAGTCTCTCAAGCAGCCCTGACAGCGAAGAAGGCGCCGGGGCGCGAGTTTGCACCGGGCACCTGGCCCTGCCGTGAGCCCCGCCGCCGCACTCTTCCTGGGCTCCGGAGGGCTGGGGTCCCGCTGCCCCGACAGGGTTCTATGGAGCGAGCTTTGCCGGGCTCCAAGGGAGCCAGAGAGGGTGGCCGAGGACGAGATAGACGTACAGACACACAGACAGACACAGACAGACGGGCGCTCGCGCCGTTCTTCCTACCTAAGCACCGCCGTGTCCCCTTTCCTGACCATCATGTTGTCCACGGACGCCCAGGGGAAGTCCACGCTCTGTCCGGCCGGCAGGCACGAGGGCAGCAGGCAGCACAGGCTCAGCAGCACCGCCGCCAGCCACTGGTTCGAGCAGCAAGCGCCCTGCACCAAGAGCATCATGTCCATCCTGCTCGCCGCTCTCCGCAGCTCTCGGCTCCGCGCCCCCGCCCCCCGGAGCGGGCGAGTGTTCCCGGGAGCAGGCGGCGCGCCACGGGGTTTTGCTTTTTTTTTCTTTTTCTTTTTGCAGTGGGTGGGTGGGTTTCTTTCCCTTCTCTCTTCCCCCTCCTACTTGTTGGGTGTTGTTTCTCTCTTATTTCCCCTCCTCCTCCTTCTCCTCCGCCTCCTCCCGGCGCGCCCTCCCTCCCTCCCTCCCACCCCTCGGCTCCGCGCTGCACCTCCTCGGCTGCGGGCCGCGTCCCGAGTGTGCGCGCCTACGGCTCGGGCGGCTCGCACCCCATCTAGCGAGCGGCGAGCGGCGAGCGGCGAGGAGCGCGCCCGGCGGCGGAGGGCGGAGCGCGGAGCGACCGCGGCGGCTCGAGCTGCAGGAGCTGCGGGAGCAGTGCAGGGCGCAGCGGCGGCCCCGGCCCCCGGGCTCGCGCGCGTTGCCAGGCGGCCGTTTCCCTGGCAACCCCGCCCGGGGATGCTAGATGCAGCCGGGAGGGGGAAAGGGAAGAAAAAAATAGTAAGCGAGAGCGACAGAAGGAAAAAAAAAAAAAAAAAAAAATACAAAAGAAAAGAGAGAAAGACAAAACAAAAAATAAGGAGAGCTGCACCCTCTTACGCTAACCCGAGCTCAGAGCTGGCCCGGCCCGCGGGTTCCCTCTTGGCCACAAGCAGAGCGGGGGACGCTTTACAGCCCAAGTCCCAGGGTCCGGGCTGGGCGACCCGGCCTGTGGGCTCCTCCCGTGCCTGCCCCTAGCACCCTAAGTTTGAAGTCCTCCAAGTTACAGTGGGCGCCGTCGCGACGCTGCAGCCCGCAAAGTGCACGGTTCTGTCTTGCCCGAGTGGGCGCGCTGCAATGAACACGCTGCCAACTAGTTCTTATTTATTTATTTATTTATTTATTTATTTTTGCCCGTTTTCGGGAAGATGGAGTGAAGGGATGGCGAGGACTGCAGGGACGCGGGGACGCGGTCATTTCGCGGGGGGCGCCATGGGGAGCAGGGGCCCGGGGCGCAGCCGGGTGGGTCCTGCAGGCGGCGGCGGAGGCCGCCGCAATCCCGGGCTGGATCCGCACCGCCGAGCCGAGCCGTCCTGTTATGTAAGATGCCATTTGGCCGGCGGGCGCCCGTGGGGCGGAGGGATCGGCGCCGCGGAACCCAGGCCCGGCCGAGACCCAGAGGACGAGTCCCGAGGCTCGGTCTTCACCAGCTCCGACACGGCGCGTTTGTTCGCTGCGCCGAGCGGCAGCCTAGGTACCGCTTGTAGCGGACCCGTTAGCGGGTCGCGACCTGGCGCAGAACCCAAGGGGTTGTGAGGTCGGGGACTCCCCGTACCCCCTTGCTCTCCCCCGCCCCTTTTCTTCGGAACTCTGTTTCTGACTCAATACCCGTTAGCTTTTCCGGGCCATTTACAAATCAATAAGAGAGCCAGGCGGGAGTCCTGGCTCCTAAACCAATCAATCCTTTTCACGGAAGGAGTTTGGGCGGCCGAATCCGGAGGAGAGAGAGAAAGGAGTCCCATCTCGTAAACTAGCGCTCCTCGGCTGAGGGCCTCCTTCGCGTTTCCGCCTCGGCAGTGTTTTGGAGAGTCCGAGCCTGGATCCGTCCTCCTTCCCTCGGCGGAGGCGAACGAAGCACAGCCAGGCGCCGCGAGCTCTGCAGGGTTCAGCGGCCAGATTCCCGTGGGCCCACCTCTGCTCGGGGTGGGCAGGTATTCGTTTACCTCGGTGGAGGCGACACCCCGTGATTTTTATCGCCGAACTCGTGAACATAAGGGGACAGGGGAAGACGCAGATCACCTGTGATCCTACAGCCCCTAACCAACTCCCCCTCCCAATCCAGCTGAAGCCTCAGGCTGGGCTACGGAGCGAGCTGCTGGCGGCTGGCTGCAGGAGTCACTGGTGTGACGCGTGCTCGGGCACAATTCCCCAATCCGCTAGGAAATGGAAAGTGCAGTCTAGTATTCAGCCTCGTTCTGAAGCATCAATAAAATGTTAGTCATTTGCGGATGAATGAAAACAGTTTCTTTACCGTCTGGTGTGCAAGGGAAATAATTGTCCAATGACAGCCTCGCTAATACGATGCCAAATACCTAGGTAACACTGTCATCGTGTTAACTGCGTATTCCATTCTCCCGTGGCTGACGATGGATAAAGATTAAAATTATCTAGGGCAAACGAAGGATTAGAAGAACCGACAGGTCATGTGCATGGGCAAAGCTCTGCGGTACGGTATTGTGTTTTTTTTTTTTTTTTTTTCCGGAGATGAACTAGATCCCAGGGGAGACGAGGGTGTAAGCTACAGCTTCCAGCATTGAGACTCAGTTTAGAGCTCTTTGGTGCAGGGGTAATGCTGCCGGAGTTCTCAGTACAAGCTTTGAAACCCACCCTTCCCTAACCGCTGTTTCCCAGAGATCTGACATCTTCAGAGTCCACAGGGGAGGGGGAAGAAGGAGGTGGGGCTTCCAGGACCTGGAAGGGAGCTCTGCAGCCGTTTTAATCTGTAGAACACCCCTTTGGGCTTGTGAAGAGAAGCCGGCGCCACTTCTATTTAAAGGCAAAGAGTTTATGTTTCTTATTCCTACCATCAGCGGCTCGTCTGTGCTCAGCAGTCGCTTAAGGCTCATAGAACTCCTCCAAAGCAAGAGCTGAGTAAATCTATTTTATGGGTGTGTGGAATACTGAAGAAGTTATTTACAGGTTTCTCATTGCTAGTATTTAAAATAAGTGCAGGAATGTTGGGTGGGACCCCGTTTACACTGGGCACTTCTGTTGTCATCTGTCTCCTGAGGAGGAAAACAGCTTCAAAAGCTTCTCATGACCTCCTTTCCCTTTGACCTAAGGATGGATGGATTTGGCATTTGAGGTCCTAGATCTCTTCCATGGGAAGTCATAAATTCTGGAATTCTTGGCTGCTTTTGAGTAAAAGTCAGAACAAAAACAATAACATGAAAGGTAGAAATCCTCCTAGTATCAACAATAGGAAGAAGCATTATTTTACAAGTTTTAGATGGTAAAGATAATGTTGGGTGTGATAGGGAAACACCCCTGGTCAGAATTTTCAGCACCCAACACTGGGATGAATTCTTTTACAATTATGTTCTGCATTTTATCAGAAAAAAAGAAAACAATAAACACTACAGAGCTAGTGTGGAGGAGGAGCAGAAGTTTGATTAAGATGGTTGAGTATTCTCTTGCCATAATTCCTTCCTTTATGCCCTGTGAACTGTATTTTGAACCACTCAAATGTTTTCAAAAGGATAATAACATAAAGCTTCTTTATTTAATAAGCTCTTTTTAAAAAATTCAGTGGTGTAAAAGATACTGTTACTATAGAAAAAATAAAATATACATTGACTTTGGACTTAGATCAAGAGTAAAGCTACTTTCATCTTTTATGTTATTATTACTGTCTGCACATGAGAAACTTTAGGAAACCAGTTTCCAAGACATAATAGATACAATTAAGGTGCTTTGTAACTCCTGAAGGGGTCAGTTGGAGGCCACTATCAACGGAATATATGAATAGAGCACCAACCTGTCTGTAATTCATTTGCCATTTGAGTGGAGCTGGCCTAAAATTAGAGCACCTTCTCAATCAAAACGGAATGGTACTGATGGTTTTTGAATCAGTGAGATGTATGGAGCCCAGGAAATCTCTTGCAGGGATGCTGAACCTGGACTTTTCCACAGCGCTATGCAGATAATCCTAGCTGGGACTGCTTGCACCTTGGGTAACGTGTAGTGGCCTCCGCACCGCTACCTGCTGGGCACCAGCAAAGCAGGAGATGGCAGTAGTTGCGATAATCAGCATTTCTTTGGACATTTCTCCATGTCATGTGCTTTGGGCATCATGAATCAGCATAACTTATGAAACCTTCCATTGTAAGGTATATTTCTTAAACTATGTCCTCTCTTCTCATTGTCAAATAAGACAATGAAACGGATTAGTCATTAAAACATATCGATGTGAAATGTGAAACTGCAAAATTCAGTCTTCATTTATTCAGTGTCTTTACTAATGTAGGATCCATTAGGTAAAATTAGCACTGGTGCCGTGGATTTAGTGAGGGGCCATCACAAACTATCTTTCTTTGGTTTTCATCTGTACACTATGGAAGAAATGATCGAACAGAATTACAGTCACCATATCTACTCTTGAAATGCGTACTTTAGTTATGCATAGTCTAGTTATTCTAATGACTGTACAGGAAAGAAGTCCCAAGCGAGCTTGTTGGCTTTGAGAACTACGGGGCTACCTACTCTCCTAGCAAGGCTCGAATGCCACTTCCACTGAATGGCCCTGAAAATTTCATCTAAGTACTGAAAAACGAACAGTCTTACAAGAAATTGAGATTAGAAAACATTTCTAACACAGTGAGAATTTTTTTTTATAATAGGTATAGTTTTATTACAGATGTTTTAAAAGTTTTCAGAGGTTGGGAAAAAAATGTTCATTTTAATTTTTTTTTTCATTTCCCAAGGTTTTTGGAATTGCAAGTATATCTGTTAAAAACATTGGTCTTGATTTTTTTTTTCAGCACCTGGGATTGAACTCAGGACTTTGCACTTGCTAGGTAAACACTTATTCTACTGAGTTATCTCCCTGGCACTGACCTTGATACTTTCTAATGAACTGTCAGGAATGTAAAAATCTCATTTTCCCAAAGAAATATTTTGTTCATTTTTTTTTCATTTTGTTTCTTAAAATCTTTCGATTCATAGTCCGAATATTTTCAGATTCTATTGTGTGTTAATTTTCCCTTTTTATTTTTTCTAGGATTAATATTTATGTGTGTATAGAACATAGTACATCATTCTGTGAATTTATAAAACCATCTTGAAAGGAATTACAGTATTTAATTTAAAGAAAAAAAAGTCTTACTACTAATACATTTTTTATAAAATAAGAGGTTGAAAACATGCCTTAAAACATAAATTTTAAGCAGAGAAGACCTGTAGCTTTTCCATTTCATGGCCATTTTTGGCAAGTATTTGGGCTTTTATGACTATTCTTTAAACTTTTGAGAGTCATGAGAAAACTCATAGGTATGTAAATAATTGCTTTTACTTAAGATCAGAGGAAAATAAGGGCCGATCAGATAGCTCAAAAGATTAAAGTGCCTTCTTAGACCCAGGGACTAGGGTTGGATCCCAGGTGTGTAGTGCCGGCCCTGCCCTCAGGAGGCGCTGAGATGAGATTGAGACCTGGCATGGTGGAGTGCCCCTGTAGTCCCAACGCTCTACGTAGTGAGACCCTGTAGGCCCTGTACTAAATACATTTAAAAAATCATTAAAAACTAACCAGATTTGTGATGATCTTAAGGAACAATATAAAATACTTTTCCAGATTTATAACAGCTGCTCATGTTCATGACATGTTCAAATTTTTGTTCTAAAATATAGTCCTTTTATAACAAACATACTTTCAGAAAAGTGCATAAAACATAAAGGTGCTGCTTAGAGAATTAATTTTAGAAATGTAATATCATCTTAGTTTCATTTGGATTAAAAAAAGGAAAAACTACAAGCTCTCCAAAGATTCCACCAGCCCTTTCTTAATCACAACCTTTTTTCCTTTGAAATTAATCACTATAATTATTTCATGGTCACAATTTCCTCATTTCTTTACATTTTCTCATTTTGCTTTATGTGCCTTTGAAACAATAGCTTGGTTTTACATATATTTATACAAAAGCATTTCATGTCATATAATTATGCAGTATTTGTTTTTCTATCCATGCTCTTGTGCTGAACATTATATGGTAGGATTTCTCTACACAATTGTGCAGCTGTTGTTTCTTCATTTGTGTGTCTATGTAGCATTTCACAGTGTGACTTTACAGTTATATATTTATTCATTACAATGTTGGCAGACAATCATGTTCTGTATTGCCTATTATAGACAGTGATGTTATAAACACTCCTGAGGATGAGAGTTAAAACATCTCTCTGCTTGGTACACACACACACACACACACACACACACACACACGCACACACATTATATGTTATTTAACATAACAGTAAACACATTTTTGTATCTACACATACTGAAGCAAAAATACTACACTAAAACTACAGCATGAAACATAAATCTGGTACAATGTTATAGGATGTGAATCATTCACATTGTAGCTTCTGAGACCGGAAGTTGCTCTGCCTAAGTCTGTGCTTACGTGCCCTGTGACCGCGAGGTACAGAGGGCTTTATCTACATGAAACTGAGATGATATTACATTCCTAAGATGAATTCTCTATGGGAAGAACTATGCATCTATCTCTTCCTAAATTTATAATTTTTCTTCCTTCATTAGTAAATTAATCTTAGCTTACTATAAAATATTTTACCCTGTACACTTGCTTTTTTCTTATTCGTTGACTAGGTAATATAATCTAGCTTTAAACACATTGTGTAGCTCTACCAAACAATTTTCCTTGTATTTTTATTGTATATGCTTTGTCCCATCTCAAAGTGTTTTGTTTTTCACTTTAAATATCTTGTTAAAGACAGACACAATCACACGCATCACCCTAGCTTGCCTTGGACTGACCCATCAGTCTCATCGGTTTTTCACTCCCAAGGGAGTTTATCAGGGACGGTCACATGCATGATGTTGGCATCCACCATGATGATGTTTTTTTCAGGAAAATGCCCTTCAGTATCTAATGGAGGCTCTCCTTGAGGAGGAGATATCTATATATATGTCTATGTCTATGTCTATGTCTATGTCTATGTCTATGTCTATGTCTATATCTATATCTATCTAGTTATGTCCATGGTTGTTTGCATGGTTTATCTTTCTTCATATTTACTTGGAAACATGTAGTGTACATTCCTGCATGTTAATGAAAACTTGTTGGCATGGGGTCCACATGACCAGTTTGTAAACAGATCGTTAAAGTCTGCACAACCTTCTGGTCAATCCTTCACTGAGAACATTGCTGATTCTTCCATTTCTTCTGCACTTTCCTTTCCTCTTGTTTCTTCTTCAGCTAAGCACTGATGTTCCATGCCAATGACTCCACATGAGGCAGTTCTTCAGGAACACCTCTATAATCTGTTAGATGCCTTCCTCACCTCTCACCAGATTGGAAGAGTTTTCCATTTATACTACAGCCATGTTGATTTTTGCCACCCTCTCACCTTCGGTAAATCCTTTGAAGTCAGGCACATCTTTTGCATGTCTTCTTCCCAATGCCATTCATACATTGCTTGATGATACTGTATCAATCTAAGCTCAAGTGAAGTTATTGATGCTGTTAGATATGTCACAGTACTTCTAGAGTTGCATCAATTGCTTCTTATTGTGTACCCCCCTCATTTGTAGCACCAGATTGATCAAAGATAGCGTTCTTTCTAAAGTAGTAACTCCTAATTGCTTGAAGCATTTGCTGGATCGAAGATGTCATCCTCTAAGTGTTAAATACAACTTTGATGCTGGGACGAAGATAACCAATTAATGGATGGGTGTTGGAGCATTATCAATAAGAAGCAATTTTTTTAAAAAATTTTGAGACAGCCTTCAGGCTTGCCTTACATTCAATATGTAGCCCTAGCTGGCCTCAAATTCCTGGCAATCTTCCTGGCTCAGTCTCCCAAGTTCTGGGGTTACTGGTGTGCACCACTACTCCTGGCTAGCAAGCAAAATCTTGAAAACCATATTATTATCCAAACAATACTTCTCTCCTTTTTGCTGGCATAGCAACTGAGAGGATATCTTGGTGGAGAAGCTGTTTCTTCCATGACTTAACTTGCTGTTTTAGTACTGTACTGGCAGTGTGTGCAAAGCCTTGCTCTAAAAACCCCGGATCTGTCACGCTGCCAGATGCAAAGGGTTTCCATTTGTGGTCTGCAAACTGTCCTCAGTTAAGACTGTCACCTTGTCCTTAGTACCCTTCAAATGTGACATTGTCTTGGCTTCCTTCTACATGAAAATATCTTCATCCTTTCCTTTCCAAGGTGGATAAGTTTCATCCATATTGAAGATGTATTCTGGCAAGTCATTTTCTTCAACAACCAGCTTATAGTTTTATAGGTTCCAAAAAATGTTCCAGGTGATACCACGTCAGTAATTTCAGACTCATCACTTAATTTCACATTAGGTGATGAAGGACAATTCTTGCATCATTTAAACCACCCAGACTCTCATTTAATTTTGCATTGTAGTCAGGTGCTGTCTTTGATTTCAGCATCAAAAATAAAATTTTGCATCAGCTGTGATCTTTATGGAGCTGAGAGTTGAATTGTATGAGCCTTGTGTTCAAGCCACTCATAAGTTTTTCCTTTCCTGATGAAGGCTCTTCCCATATTTTTGTTAGTTTTAGTGCCTTCTAAGGAATTCTCTCTCTCTCTCTCTCTCTCTCTCTCTCTCTCTCTCTCTCTCTCTCTTTCCTTCCATCTTTCTTTCTTTTGTAGGGGTACTAGGGATCAAACTCAGGGTCTTGCACTTGCCAGGCAGACACTTATGCTGTGGAATTATTCCTTAACACTTTCCACACTTTGTTATTCTTCAAGTTGTAGCTGAGGTTCAATGGGACAGGTCAGACTACCAATCAGTAACCTTCACTGCTTTTTTTTTCACCTTCATTACACTTCATTATTTTTAATTCAATTTCAGAGTCAATGGCTCAGTGAGGCCTTCTATGGGCCATAAACTCTGTAGACATCTTATTCAGAGAGGCCAGGATGAAGCAAACAACACAAAATTGAAGTGAGTAGAAGAGAAATGATGTGATCAAGAGACGCAATACCCACAAAAAGTCTAAGGCTCATGTTTGCATGCTATGGCACACTATTTTGCAAAAAAAAAACCAAAACATCTTTTATAAGTAGAGTATGCTCTACTAATCAAAACTGTACTAGGGAAGTACACAAAGCAGCAACATATCCACTGGTAGCATTATATACTTTATGTAATTGTGTTTGTATTTTTGTATTACCAGTGACATCATAGATTCGTTGACATGAGGTTCACAGCAAGCACATGGGTCATTCCTTGGGGTACAGTGTTAAAAAGGCCATAACATCACTAGTTAGTAGGGGTCCTCCAACTCCTTTTAGGTGCGTGTAAGTTAGCATTGATCAAAATGGCCTTATGCAGTGCATGATTGTAGGGAAATCATTTTAAGAAGCAATCCCATGTGGTTGTAGAAGCTCACAAGACTAACATCAAAATAGTTCCATGGTAGACTAGAGACATAGTAAAAGCTGATGTTATGGCTACAGTCTGAGGACAATCTATTAGCAGAATTCTCTCTTCCTCAGGGCACCTCATGCTGTTTTTCTGTTAAAGTTGCCAACTGATAAAACAAACACTACTCACATTATGAGGGTAATCTGCTTTACTCAATGTCTAAGGACTTAAAATTTTAAAACTATCTAAAAGAGTAACCTTTACCACAATATCCAGACTGCTATTTGACCCAAGACCTGAGTACCAAGGTCTAAATTGACTCATAAAATAATCATTACATCGGCTTTCTTAGAGCTCCTTTATATGTTTATGAGTAGTTCTTCCTAATTTCAGCTTAAATTTTAAAAATTAATAATATCAAAACTTTGCTGTCTTTATACTCTATGTGTTAGTTCAACCTTTTGAAATTTAAATAACTTGAAGGTCAGGAATGAACTATAAATTCTTTTGATGCGGAAAAATCAAGCACATAATATTTTATTCTGTTTTGGGTCTTGTTTCCTTTAATTAATAGTGGATGAAGGACATAAGAAGAAAAAAATGGGGGGCCGGGGAGATGGCTTAGTGGAATAAGGACTTCTCTGGCAAGCGCAAGGGCCTGAGTTCAATCCCTGGTTCCACCAAAAAAAAAAAAAAAAAAAAATGCTTGCATGGTTTGTTGATATTGGGCTTCTTTTAAACTCATGACTTAAAAAAATTGCTTTTTGAATCTGCATCAAAACTATAAGGAGGCCAGGTTTAGTAGCACACTTATAATCCCAGTATTCTGGGAGGCTGAGGGGGGAAGATTGCAAATTTGAGTGCAGGAAGATTTAAAGTTCAAGCCCAGTCTGAACAACCTAAGGAAACTCTGTTTCAAAATAGAAAGAAAGAGAAAGAAAGAAAGAAAGAAAGAAAGAAAGAAAGAAAGAAAGAAAGAAAGAAAGAAAGAAAAGAAGAAGAAGAAGAAAGAAAGAAAAGAAAGAGTTAGCCATGGGCGTAGGCCAGCTCAAAGGTCTTGGATTCAATCCCCAGCAATGAAACAAAACAAAAGAAAACTAAAACAAACC
>NW_004524633.1:10391822-10412501 GCF_000260255.1 Octodon degus
AAGAAAACTAAAACAAACCACAAAGGCAACGTTACAAACTTATAATGGGAACCAACCCAATTTTGAATGGAGTCAGATAAGAATACTGAAGCATCTTTACATTGAAGTGATGGCTAGTCAAAGCTACTTTTGTTAAAATTTTTTCAAATTATATTCTACTTCCTCTTGTATCTCTTCTTTCCCTGAGTACAGAGTATTGTCTCTTTGTGTAGTTGATATATTTATTGCATCACTCATATAATGGGAACGTTCCTTTATTCCTTTCTCTAACTTACATCAATATAATCATCGTATAATTAAAACTAATGTCCCAAAGCCCCATGCATGTTATAGCATATCAAAATAATGCTTTCATTTTTAAAGCCTGAATAGTATTACTTGTTCTTAAAGAACACAAAATAGAAAAAAAAAAACTAGAAAGGATACAAATTTTACTAAACAAAGTAATAGGAATTCAGCAATGGTTGCTGTATTGTCTGATGTTATCTGCAAATTTGTTTTTCAAGTTATCAAATGTAAACATGAAAAATTGGTGAAAAAAGTGAAATTACAACAATAGACTTATAAGAAATTAAAAAGAAAAAAAATTAATAACAAGAAAAACATTTAACCATTAACTGCTTCTTTCAAAGACCAACAGAAATCATCAGTACAACTATCCAAATTATTTACTCTCTCTCTCTATATATATTTTTTTTTCTCTTCTTTCTTTTATCCTTCTTCTCATCTGTTTTTACTTCCATTGGACAAATTCTTTCTCTTGCACAGTATCTATTGTACCTCTCAGGTTTTATCCACACTTTCAGGTTCTCACACTAGCAAGACAATGCAATGTGTGCATATGTGGGTCTGATTTATTCCACTTACTAATACAGACTCTAGTCCCATCCACTTATCTACAAAAGACTCAAATTTATCATTTTATACAGTTGACTAATACTCTATTCTGTAAAAATATCACATTTCTTTTTACCAGTTCCTCTACTGATGGACATTTGGGTTGTTGCCAAGATTTAGCTATGACAAATTCTGCTGCGATAAACATGCATGCATTTATATCACTGTGGTATGATGATTTCAGTACTTTTGGAAAAATACCTAAGAAGGAAATAGCTGGCTTGAAAGGGTCCACCAATCCTAGCTTTTTGAGGACTCTCCATACTGATTTCCATAATGGTGTACCAGCCTACACTCCCACCAACAGTAGAGAAGGCTTCCTTTTACCCCAGCATATGTTATTGGTTGACTTCTTGATGATAGCCATTCTCTCTGGCATCAGATGGTATTTCAGCGTTGTTTTTTTTTCCAATTTGTGGGCTTTCTCTCTACTCTTTTGGTGATTTCTTTTGATGTGCACATAGTTTTCAAACAGATGTGATCCCAATAATTCTTTGCAGTATTTCCCATGTTGTTTGATTTTTGTTTATAAATTCCCTACCCTTACCTATGACTTCAAGATTTCTACCTACATTGTCCTCCTGAAGATTTAGCCTCTCAGTTTTAATATTTAAATATTTGATCCATTTTGGCTGTAGTTTTGTCCATGGCAAGAGTCATGGATTTATTTTAGCCTATGGAAGGCCAGTTTTTCCAGCAGCATGTATTAAACAGGCTATCTTTCTTCCAGTGAATATGGTTGGCTCTTTGGGTGAAGATAAGGTGGCTGAGTGAGTAGTTGTGTTTGCATCTCTTTGATCTTCTGCCCTGGTTTTTGTGGCCATTATTATAAAGTAAAATGTATATAAATGGAAAGGTATAAAACATTGATCAAAGAAATTGAAGGAGACCCAAATAACTGGAAAGATATCCTATGGTCAATAATCAGAAGGACTAATAGTTTAAAAATATGCATACTACTAGAGCAACACAAAGGCTTCATGTCTTACTTATCAAAACTTCAATGACTTCTTTATGGAAATAAAAATAGATATGTATGAAAACTCCCAAAATTAAATAGTCAATACAATACTAAGAAAAGAAATAGAACAAGTGTATCTCATTTCTTAAGTTAAAATTATACAACAATTCCACAGTAATATAAGCATTTCCACACAAGCAAAAAATCTAGAACACTAGGAAATATACTGGAGAAGCAAAGTATAGAAAATATACTAGAGAAAAAGATACAATGGGAAAGTATAGTCTTTTCACTGAACAATAATATCATAGGGAATGGAATGAAACTGAACCTTTATCTTATAATAGCCACAGAAATCAGTCAAAAGAGATACAAGACCTAAATATAAGATGTGAAGCCATGAAACTCCTAGAAGAGAGCATAGAAGAAAATCTTAACACGTTGGCCTTGATAGTGATATATTTGGTACTATACCAAAAGCTCAGCCTATAGAATCAAAACTGGATAGTGCTACTACATCTTTCTGTTTTGTATGTTTTTTCTTATTTTTTATATTGAAAAGAAAAAACTAAACAAAAACAAATAACAAGAATGAAGACAGTATCAAAGCAACATACAACAATACAAATGATACAGGATTTCAAAACAAGAATAGAAAATTTACAATGGTTGTTATATTATGTGTTCGTATCATTAGACTTATTGCTGAGATTATCAGATATAGTTATGCAAGCCTGATTAAACAATTAGACATTAACTTTTCTTTCCAATAAACCTTAACTGTTTTTTTTTTTTTTTTTCCCCAGAACCGGGGATTGAACTCAGGCCCTTGCGCTTGCCAGGGAAGCGTTTATTCCACTGAGCCATCTCCCCAGCTCTTAACTGTTTTCTTGTGCCTTTATTTTTTATTTTTTACTTTAAAAAGAGTATAATAGTAATTGATAGGGCATTAGACATGGTACACAGGGACTGGGAAGATAGCTTGAAGTCATAAGCACCTGTCTTTTAAGCTCAAGGTCCCAAATTCAATCCCCAGTACTGCATTCCATGCATGCCCCGAAACCAGACATGGTGTTACACCCCTGTAATCCCAGACCTTATGAGTCTGAGACAAGAAGACCACTATGAGTGTGAACTGTGCAGGGAGACCCTGAACCAAATAAATAAATAAATAAATAAATCTTTTTTTAAAAAAAATCTGATGGAAATTAGTAGTAAAATCATCTCAGTTATCTCGGATATATACTTGTATGATTTTTCCCCTTCCTTTTTTCCTATCTTTTCTCCTTTCTGTCATCCTCATTATCTATTTCTCATGTTCAGTTTCTGTTTTACTCTATCTCTTTGTACTATATCATCTAAAAAGCATTTTTTACAGCTAAGAAATACAATAAAATTAAAAGACATACTATGGACTCAACCAAAACACTTACAGATGACATGGCTGATTATATGTAGATATGTATAAATTATAAGGAGCACTTACAGTGTACTATCAGAAAACAATCCTAATTAAAACTGGACAAATGGCCAGAACAGACATTTCTACAAAGAAAACATAAAACTGGCTAGTGAGTATACAAAATGATGACTAAATCACTAAGTAGAAAATTATTTTTTCTAGTGAGTGTTATACAGTTTTTTTCTCTCTAAAGAACTATTACTTTAAATGAGTTTATTCATTAGTGTGGAATCTACTGTCACTCATGTCCATAAAGAAAATGATTTTTTTTTTCTTTTTGGCAGAACTGGGGATTGAACTCAGGCCCTTGTGCTCGCCAGGGAAGCGCTTATTCCACTGAGCCATCTCACCGGCCCCAAACTAAAATTTTGAAAAATAATACGATGAACTTAATCACAGAGCTTCTCAAACATTAAATATTTCAAACCTTGCAGGCTTTTCTGTGATACCACTGAAAGGGCTGTGATTCTATCAAGCTGTGCTTCTGCTTCCACCACCCCTAATTGCTTTCGGCCAACAGAAACTCTTTGAGACCCTAGATTAATTTTGGCGATGACTATATTTACTGGAAAGAAACAATACTAGAAACAAAGGAAGAGCAACATATCTTAGCTAAATTTTAAATCAATATTTGTAGACTACAAAATCATCTCAACTGGAATGAAAATTGAAATAGAAACCAGGAGTCCTCAAATCATGTACGGTTTTAGTCACCAAGTAGTGAAGGACCAAAGATAAATCTCTTGTATTCTTTTTCATTTCTGCAAAGCAAAATGTTGGAATACTGTGGAATATCTAGGGCTCCTTCCAGAAGTGTTTTGACAAGGGGAGGATCTGTTTGATTGCTACGAACTCATGTCCCTTCACAGCGCTTACTGAAGGAGGGAATTGATTCTTGTGCACTGAATGCCTCTTTCTCAAACTTCATCTGGGTATGATGATGGGGAAGAACTAACCAGGCAGTTGTTGCCTGTTTCATGTTTGTAGAAAAGCAGCTCAGTCAATGTACGGGATACTTAAGCTGAGTCTATGTCTTGCCATTGACGACTGAAAAGAGATTTGCCAGAAAAGTGAGGTAAGTATGTGTCTGTGTGGGTGAATTATGAATAACAGGCAATGTGCAAAGCCTGATTTACCAAACTAAATCAAGGAGACTTGACCTAGACCTGAATAGCGATGAAGCTAGAAATGAATAGAACTAACTAGAATAGAGATGAAGATAATCATATTGCTTGACACATATTCTTTCCTGCTTCGTGTGTGCAAATGCCCTTGTATGTACAAGCTGTACACACAAACACAATACACTTTACAATGAAGGTATTTTTGAAATAACTACTAATCAATTAATTAATGAATTTGGTACAGGGTTTCACTACACAGCTAGGACTTGTAGTGATCCTCCTCTTATTTCTCCCTCCTCAGCGCTGGGATTGCAGGTGTGCACCATCCTGCCCAATTTTGGTGGCCAGCACATGCGCTTGAGGATCCGGAACCGACATGGCATGCTGGGCTGGTGCTTGCCAGGCAGGTGCCTAGACCGCTGAGGTATCTCTCCAGCGCCTATAATGAAGGTATTTAAGTGACTAGCATGGGTTTAAAGAATATTTGAAGAGGATCTATCCTAATAGCTTTATAATTGAGACAAGACTTCAGAATATAAAAAGTGTTTGCCCAGACCTCACAATTTCTACGTGAGACATGTAAATGATCTCTTAAAACAAATACAAGTATGCTCTATCTTTGTAATTATAATCTAGGAGTTATCCTTACCCATATCTCTCAGTTCTAATTGGATTTATGGGGTAACATTTATCTAGACTCATTTATGGGTGATCTAATTTTCCATTACCCAAAAAGCAAACACAGGAGTCCTTCATGATATTTATTTCCATGTCCTCCGACAAAGCAGAGAATATGGTCAGACAATAGCATAATTTCTTCTTCTCTGATTAGCTCATTTTTTTTCCACATGTCTTTTTTATTGTCCATAGGACCATTCAAAAATGAACCTTGGTATTCCCCAGGGACACACTCATTTGATTACTCATCTATAATGGTTGTATATTTTTCATTGTGGGGTCCCAGGGCTTCTAAGAATGAGACCCACTTTATTTTATCGTGATTGATTTTAACTCTCCTGGAAATTTTCACTGCAGAGTAAGAATGGCAGCGTGGGAAAGAAGACAAGATAGTGTTTGGTATAGTGCTTTCTCAAATTGCTGCTGCTTATATTTACGTTCTCACCTCACAGATAAATCATTTTTCAAAGCAGTGTGCCATGGGTGGTTGGTGATTTCTCTAGTTTGCCTTTTCATCGTGTGTCATTGCCACTGTTAAGCTTTAGAACAGTTGAGTGGACTAAATACCAGGGCCTATATAAGAAAAGTCAGGACAAAGCTGATAGTTTGGAACAACATAAAGGAGCACCTTCAGTAGGGTCATAGTGTGTGCTAGACTCTGCAATTTTATTTATTAACTCATTTTATAGTATTATTTGACTCAATTGTATATTACAGATATTTTATTTTAGAAAACAAATTCCACATGATAAACAGATAAATGGCATTTAAAATTTTTTTTCTGTAATTTTCTTAAAATTTGTGTATTTGGTACAGGGTCTCACTACCCAGCTTGGACTCATAGTGATCCTCCTGCTTTTAGCCTCCCTAGCACTGAGATTACAGGAATGCGCCACCACCACCGCTTCTGGTCTTGGTCACTGACTCAGTGTATCTGGGGGTGGGGCTGGTGTAGCATGTGATATCAGGAATCAAACCCCAGCCCCTGCCTTACCTAAGCAGGCATTTAGTCTGCTGAGCTAGCAGTGTAATACTACACTGACCCTAGTATTTTTATTTTATTTTTTAAATTTTTAAGTCATTCATTTAATTTTTTATCATATCTCTAATGCAGTCTTACAAGGCAAATTTAATCAACTGAATTTTGGTTAATGGCGATCAAAAGCCTATTATTCTTTTATTTTGTTTTAGTTAAGTATAGTAGATTTATCATGATTTGATTTTTACCACTAAGAAACATAACATACCAGAAAGTATTTCAATGTACTTTGTAGATATTGTTTGAAATTATTTTTATTGTATAAAATTTTTAGGAAAAGAAAACCCAGTTGTATGGAAATTACTACAAAGAATGAATAACTGGGATCTCATCCTATTAAAAAGTAAAACAAATTGCCAATAGAGTTAAACAACAATCTGTAGACTAGAAAAAATATTTTAGCCAGTTGTGCTTCAGGCAAAGAACTAATATCTAGGACATATGAAGAACTGAAAGATATCAGACCCACATATTTAAAGACTTAGCCCCGAAATGACCGTCTGAAGTGAGTAATTCACTTCTCAGAGGAAGAAGTACAAATGACACATATATTGAAAAAGTGTTCAGCATTACTAGTCATTTGAGAGATGTGAATTAAGAGAACACTGAAATTTGGTTTTATCCTAAAAAGAATGTTTGGGATCAAGAAATGAACCAATAAAAAAAAAAAAGAAATGAACCAAAAAAACAATGCTGGAGGGGCTGTAGGAAAAGAACCCTTCTCCACTGTTGGTGGGAGGGTGGACTGTTTCAACAACTATGGAACACAGCGTGGAAATCCCTGAAAACTTGATTAGAGGTCTCCATTAAAGCCAGCTATTTCCCTTCTCTGTATCTTTGCAAAAGAATTGAAAACATTATTCTACAGGGATGCAAGCATACCCATGTTTATAGCAGCACATTTCGTAATACATAAAACTTGACAACAAGAAATGCCCACTAACCAAAGAATGTATAAAGACATGCTTCTTTTTAAAAATACAGTGGAGTATTACTGAGCACAAACTTGCAATATTTTTAGTTGAATGGGTGGATCTTGAGACCATGCTAGTAAGTGACATAAACAGGACACACTTGCAAATATCACATCATGTCTCTGCCTTGTTTTACTGAATGTGTAAATAAGGGCCAAAGTGTGTAAAAGGCATTGTGAAGCAGGAGGAAATCGTTCAAAGAAAAGGCCCTAGGGAGGGGGACAGAGGAAAGGAAAAAAGTGAAAAGAAAGCAAAAAAGAGTCCATACTTTTAAGTAAAATAAATTGGATATATATGTTTAAATACCACATTGTTTCTCTGGTATGAGAAAATGAAAGATTAAATGAGGATTAAAATGTATAATAGGAAAGTAGGAAATACTGCCTTCCTAGGATATAGGAAGACAATGTTCAAAGGGGGAGGAGAGAATGAAAGAAGGGAAAAGAAAAACAGAACGGAAGGAAGAAAATGGAATCAAAACTTTGTGTTTAAGGAGAGAAAGAGGACTGAAGATCGCATAGGGGATTAGGGGAAAAAGAACCACCAATATATAACCTGTATGGGCCCAATCCACACCTAATGAATGGGGTCGTTATGTTTATCTAAAATGAACCAATACAATTAATAAAAAAACTAAGTGCAGAGAAATTTTAAAAGAAAAATTATGTTAAGCCTTGTCTGTTTTTCGCCATTTATTGACAAAGTTAAGAAAATTCTACCTTTGTCTTAATTATAAAATTTATCTCTTTTCTTAAATTTCTTTCTATTTACATATAATCTAATCTTTTATTCTTTATGAAATGCAGAAATATGATTGTTACACTATTTGTCAACATTTCATTGGTTCATATTACAATGAGAAGAGTATCAACCTAAATTTTTAACATTTCTGCAGACTACAGGATCTGGCTTATCTCTTATTTACTAATTTCTACATCAAGAATAAGGTAGCAATGTCTTTGGTTAAAATAAGAAAGTACTATAGATCTAGTTACTGACTGTAAATCACAGAAATTTATTTTTCATAGTTCTTGTGTATGAAGTCCAAGATCAAAGTGTTTTCAGGGTAAGATTCCCCTGAGGATTCTGGAGTTGATTTTTCCACGGCTGCCTTCTCCTAGTGTCTGTTCGTGACTTTTCCCCTGTACTAGTTGTCTTAGAATCTCCTTCACTAGTTACAGGAACAACAATCATAAAAGATTAGGTCGCCACCTTTAGGAGCCTATTTAAGGTCCCATCACTAACATTCTTATATCCAAGAACAGTCACGCAGGAGATGAAGGCACCCACATACGAATTTTCAGTAGCCAAACTTAAATCCAAATTGTTCTGTGTTCCTTGAGCTCTTTGTCTTCCTCACATTTTTATAGTGAGTCTGTCACAATATTAAGGTCTTCGCCTTATTTTTCAACACTAAAAGATGAGTTATGTCTATAGCTTTGTACTGTATATTTCTGATGTCAGACTTGAAAGTGAGACACCCACAGAATTTTACTATTGTTTATTTTCTAATGGAATGAAAAAAGAAAAGTGAGTAAGTATCATCATTTCTGTCAAATGTCATCATTCTGAGAACTTTCCAGTCAAATGAATAAATAAGAATATACTTTATGTATGTGAATATGTATAGATAGATTTAAATATATAGAGATATCTACAAATATTTCTATATATAGCCAATACATCTATATTGCTAAGCACAGGCATATGCTGATATCTCCAGCACTAATTTAGCAATATATACATAATCCTAATGTTCTCCCCTAGCATAGCTTTGAATTCATATTTTAAACAGAAAGAAATCCAGATTTTTCATATTTACCATGTTGGTACCTGTCTTGGTTACTCTTCTGTCATTACTGGGACAAGATACCCACCACCCAGAATTAAGGCAGGAAAGATTTATTTAACTCAGTTAGTGGAGGTTTCGGTCCATACTTAGCTGGCTCTGAGGCAGAGTGGCACATGGCAGAGGACAGCCATTCATGGTGGCACCAGAGTGCGAAGATCAAAAGGAGGGGCAGCAGCTGTGGCTCCTAGCTAGCTTCTCTCCCATCCTTACACTGTAATGTAGATTGCCTGCGCCAGGGCGGGAGCAGCATCCCCACCCACAATAATCAATCACAAACTCCAGAAGCTTCCCCTTGACTGCATGAGGCTCTGGGGGGACAACTAGGCACAAATCATAACACTACCTAAGTTCATTTCCACCATACATGGGTTGTAGTGTCAGGAATGTTACCCTATTCCTCCTGTGAAACAATGCAATCCACTAGAATATTGGAGTATGCAATTCTTGACTTCTGTCCTACCACTCACTTGCAAAATTTCTCATCTCAGCATCTTTTCAACCCACTTCAATGTGTTTTGTTTTAGACATTTGAAGTAGTAAATTCCATTATTCCATTTACTTTCATTATAAGGATTCCTAGACCTCTTTAATGAGACTTGCTAAAAACACACACACACATTACAGTGCAGTTTGTATGGTGATGCACTGCTTTGAAGAATTCAGTGTCCTATAACCTCATTACAATGTAATCCAAAATAGTTTTCATCACCTTAAATTTTCCTTTGCATCTCACTTGTTCAACTTTCACTCAATCCATGGCAACTAGTGAGCTGCTTACTGTTTCTACATTATTTTGCTTTTTCACCTAAATTTATACAATTGTTATCATACAACATGTAATCTTTTAGATTTTCTGATATGCAACAGTGTGTTTTTAGGGTCATAAATGTCATATTGATCTATGAAAGCATCTTCATGCTTAGCTTCCAGAGCCTGAGGAGGAATTCTTCTCAAAAGAGTTACATTTCAAAGTGGCATCAACTGAATGTCAGGAAGAAAAATGAAAGTGGGTTGGCAGTTGTTCTTACAAATCCACCTTTGATCTCCACGTCTATGGAGTCTTGATAGCACTATTCCAACCACCTTAACAGTTTAAAGAAGTAATGCACATTGAAACAAGCATATGCAAGCAGTACCTATGAGCTGGTACTGGAAACATAAGGATTTTTTTTTTTTTTTACTACTATAGGGCTTCTTCAATAAAAATGAAAGAAATCAGGGCTTACAGGAGACAGAATCAAAATGTCTTAAGGAAAAGAGTGTGCCGGAATGAACACAAACAAGTTAAGACAGGATCATATGAAAACTAGAGATTGGAGGAAAATCATTATGAAAGATTTCTAAGACAGAAAAAGTAATGTAGGAAAATTTGCATTCACTTTATTATAGGTTAAATCTGATAGAAGCTGAAGCACCCATCAGTGATGTGAGGAACAAATTTGAAATGCTTTTCTAGAATAGAGAATAAAATACTTTTGTGAAAGTAATCATTGAATTTTTGTGAATACAGAATGCCTCTATTAAGAAGACTATGTTCATTAATATTTGATACATATTTCACTAAATATTCATGTACTTATTTTGTTCTCTTCAGTATATCAAGCATGGGAAGGCTGACAGCAAAGATTGTCAATATCGAAATTTCTACAGCGATAAAATATTCAAAATTCAGGCTTGCCAGAAATGCTATCAACATAACAAGGGGTATTGAGTAGTTAAAATGTGGCTAGAACAACTAGGGATCCAAGTTATTTTTTAGTTATTTAATTTAAATTTAAATAGTCATACATAGCTAGTAGTTATGCATCAGACAGGGAAGAATAAGAAATTGCTTGGTTGTGTTGTAATCATATTGATTAGTTATCTTTCTGAAATATCCTCTGCATAAGGTTTATCTAATCATCTAGTACTTATGAAATCTCTAATTTTAGGGGTACATTTTATAAATAGCAGTTCCACAAATTAAGTGTGTGTAGTTAAATAATTTGCACTTATATCAATTCCCACATATCCACCATCTGGATGAGAATTCAGGGCACTTCCTTTATTTCAAAAGTTTTCCTTATAGTGCCTCCCAGTCAGTATTGCTTTAAATGATAATCACTATTCTGACATCTATCACCAAAAATTTACTTGACTGAGTAAATGGCAAATAATGATTTCTATTTTTTAACCCACTTTCACTCTTCCTGTGATTGAGATGCATACATTCTATACTTATTAGCAGGGTGTCATTTTCTATTGTCATATCATGTTCTATTTTGTGATATCTGGTTGATTATTTTACCCCTTTTAGTAATGGGGGATATTTGGAAGGCTTCCAATATTAAGCTATTATTAGTAAAGCTGCTTTTAACATGCTGTAAGTTTTGGAGATATATCCTTTGTCGATGCCTGAAAATGTCAGAAATTTTTGTGAAGTGTTTAAGCAACGTACATTCCTAAGAGCAATACAAGAATGTGTCTTAGGTGCAGATTAACTGGGTGTGGAACAGTTAAATATCTTAACCAGCCTCACATATCTCAGGATACCTGAAATAGGATTTAGATGAGCAAACATGGACCAATGAGGATCTTTTTAGTTATCAGTCTAATCCATGCACAAGCAAACAAATAAACAGAAAATTACTAGGCAGAAGAAGAAACAACAAACCCAAGTTAATCACAGTTAAAAAATCTCAATAGGGGCTGGGAGATGGCTTAGTGGAATAAGTTCTTACCTGGCAAGCACAAAGGCCTGAGTTCAATCTCTGGTTTTGAAAAAAAAATTAAATCGTATTTAAGAAATCAAAACTATTGCATTAGATATTTCTTTGGTTAGTTTTACCAGTAAGCTGATAGATATTTCAAATTTGATAAGCAGTTTTAAGATAATTAAAAAGAATGAATATTCTTCAGTTCATATGGCCAGCTTACTGTTATTTTGAATAACAAAAATCCAAAATACATTTTGACAGAAAAACAGATCTCAATCAAATTCAGAAACAGAAGTAAAAAGTACAAAATCTTTGAGGGTGAAACCCCTAACTTAGAAAAATCATACTCTTTGACCATAATTTCTCTATAGTAAGACTGTATAATTCTTTAACCAGAAGAGAGTCACTCAACTATTTCACCTAACTAATGTAAAATCAAATACTCATTTATACTCATTATTATATAGTTAGCAAAACCATTGTATAAAATCTAAAATCCATTGATGACTTTTAAAACAATTTATCAAACCAGAATATCAAATTTAGTCTAATAACCTGGTCACTATTATAGGAAATCTATAGCAACATTCACACTTAATTAAATTATCAAATATTAACATCAATTATGGTAAAGTTAAGGCTATACCTACCATAAATTCCATTAAACATTATTCATGCTTCCAATCAGAGCATGATGCAAGAAAAAGAACAAAATTAAAGTTACCATCGCAAGTGACTGACGCTATTTTAAATAATTAATACAATTATAAAAAGATCTAATATAGAATTAGCATTAATAAGGAAGATTCACAATATTGCTGAAATAATATATATGCCTATTTTGTGTATATATATAACATATGTATATTATGCCAATTATATTCCTATGAACTAGACATGAAAAGATTAAAAATGCAATATATACTATAAGAACAATATGTTTATGAAATATTCTTTCAGTTTTTATGCAACCCATTCATTGAAAAATTGTAGAACTTCCAAGTCAATTGAAGCCAAGAAATTATAGAAGAATAACAAGGACTTTGAGCAAGCTTAAAATATAATTAATATTGTAATAATGCTCTTAACTATAATTTTTAATTTAAAGGATATAATATTTAAGGTAGGGTGTTAATGCTATGGGGTGGACCAAAAAAGAAGAAGGAATAGAGTTGAGAAAGGTGTGCAAACACATCTGTGTTCATGACATGTGAAATATAAAATTTTAGAAATTGTGAACTCACAATTTTAGATTACCCAGGAAAAGACTGACTTTGAAATAAGTAGTGCTGACTATGGGATGACTATTGTATATAGGACTTCCTGTTTTGTTATGATTTGCACAGAAGTTTTGACTTTTTTTTATGCTATCATGTTAAAATTTCTGTGTTACCAAAAAAAAAAAAAATGAAATAGGGTCTTTAATATACCCACATAACCTGCAAAAGGTAAGTTCTTTCCTGCCTCTTACGTCATTAATTCTGGGACAAAATTTAGACACACTTACTTCCCATTGTAACACACCTAGATTCTTTAAGCTAAGACTTCCTGGACTTCACTTTGTGTGGGGTCATTTGGTGCTTTGCAAACACCCAAGTTAAAGAGACTTGGACAAGTTGTAGGAATGCTAATTCTTGACACTGTTACTGCTTTGACCTACACACGGCCCTTTGTCTGTGATACAGAAGTCCTGTGCTTTTGCCAGTTATCGTGAAATGATGGGATGCTAAAGTGTTAGACTACAAGGAAGACAGAACATCAGCTTTTCACTGTTTGGTTTGAGAAAAAACCAAGGAACTGAGCAGCATAGACCTCAGGATGCTACTGTCTCTGGGAGGAGAAAAAATGAGAAGGATTTGATGGAAAAGAAAACACTGAGGGCCATTTCTTAGATGCTAACCACATTCTACTTCTGGATGAGAGATATTAAATGAACACTAAACTTACAACTTTGTTTAAATTATGTACATGTGTTTTATGCACTTTTCTAATGTTTCTATAATAACAATAGTTAAAATAATAGATTAGATATCTGTAGCTGTTACTTTGTATTTAAGTGTAGTGATTCTTCCTATGACAAGTGCTAAATTTTAAGCAGAAAGAAATATATACATGCTTTATATTTATTAATGGAAAAAGTATGTAAAATATAAGAGAGTAAACCTAGAAAAATTAAACCCGATACTAATTATCTTCATCTCTGAGTAGTGTTAATAAAAGCTGTTCTCATATCTTCCATTCCTATAGATGATTTTGTGATGGTTGTGCAACTGGCCTATGTTATCAGGGGAATAAAAAAGTTTCATTAAGCTAAGGAGGCAGAGGATAAACAAGTAATAAACACAATATATTGAGATTTCTTCATTACATGCAAGGGTTGATCAAACATGCAGTACGTATTTGAATGAAAGTACTATTACAGTAAAAACATATTGCCATTAATTCCACTCGAAGTCTTCCTCCTGATGTGGAAGTGTGGGAGATAATCTAAAACTGTGAGTTGTTTCATGTCTACAATTTTATGTTTCATGTGTCATGAATCCAGATGTTTGCACTTCTTTCTCGACTGCATTCCTTCTACGTTTTTGCCCACCCCACAGCATTAACGCACTCATTGAATCATCATTGCCAACTTCTGCAGCAGCTCTGAAATCCTCTTGGCTGCGTATGTTTACAAGATGTGACCCAAAAATGACTAATCACTCTGCCAGCAGCACCCAGGAGAAAGGCAGGCTTGTAAAATGCTTATGGGGTCAGTGTGTGCCGATCTGCTGTGTTCACCTAAGGAGATCCGGTCCTGTGGGATTTCTAACTTCCCCCTAAAGTCAAAATGATCATGAAAGGCAAGTATTTTTAATTGATTCAGAACAGCAAGGCAACTGCAATAGCAGAAGTAGACATTCAAGAATGAGCACTTGCCAGATGTCATGGTCATGAATTTTTTTAAACTTCTCCTATGTTGTTAGAATACCTTCTCCATCAATTTGGAAAGATGGTTTTGCAGCCTGTATCAGTTGGGTTGGCTTTAAGTTCAACACATTTTATCCAAGTTCTTCTGGCCTTAAAGTGTATGTTAAGAAGTCTACTATAAGGGCTGGGGAGATAGCTCAGCAATCTAAGCACCTTCCAGGCAAGCACAAGCACCTGAGCTTGATCTCACACCGAGTCAGCCAATAACACCTGGTGTAGTGGTGCACACGTGTCATCCCAGTGCTGGGGAGGCTGAGACAGGAGGATCAGTACAAGCTTGGACTGCATAGCAAAACCTTATAACAAACAAACAAATAAACAAATACATAAATGAAGTCTGCTGCAATTCCAGTGGATTCACCTTCCTGCAGTGAATTTGTTGAATTTTCTCTAACTCGTTTAAGGTTAGCTCTCATGTTATATTTCTAAGATTCTGTCTACCATGTTTCATAGAATGATCCATATTTTCCTGAATGTTGACTGAAGATTGGAGATATTTATGTCAAAGAAAAAAGTACTTGCAGCACTAGTAATAGTCAGAAAATCAAAATTTTCTAAACCCTATTCTCCATGCTCTGAATCTCACAAAAAGAGGTTTGATTATATCTGCACAATCACTGTGCTTAGGATTAGAATGAACCTAAACTTCATAAGAATCCAATATTCACAATGAACTTCTAGCAAATCTGATGGAATTTTGTCTTTATATTTGCTGTAACGGGAGACACTATTTTATTCATAGACTATAAATCAATTTACAGGAGGAGATACTATCTCTATCTTCTGATACTTTTACTAAAAAAATATCTTTACCAGTTTTTCTGGTAGACGACTGTTACTATTTCTGCTTTCATGATATGCATATACATGAGAAATTGTTAGAGAATTTTCTTCCAACATTAACACTGAAGGACGAAATTGTTCTATAAACATTTTGTGTTCATTAACAGATTTTACCTGCAACACACTTATTCTCATTTTGGTGGAGAGTAAAATGAAACCAAAGTAAGTGAGAATCAGTTTGTCAGTTTCGTCCCTTTGTTGCCTTGCAGTGGGAATGTTATTGGAGGAAATTCTCATAAAACCTCAGAAAATTACATATTCATCATGGCGGAATCACTGCTTCCATGTTTCTTTTGTCACAGGAGGTGTGTCTAGTAAGAAAGAAGACAATAGATATGTAAGTCAGGGTACCCATGTGAACAAACAATACTGGCCCATTACAAATTGCAAGATTAAAAGTAATAAAAATGGGTATTTGGATTAACATGTAGAAAGAAAAGGGTATTTTAACAAAAAAAATGTATAACGAGGAAGAAGCAAAGAAAATAAAGGAAAAGAAAAGAAAAGAAAATAGATGAATGAAAACTATGTTTCCCATGTTTTGCAACTTTCTCTAAGAAAATAATTGAAACTATTAATGGAAACACAATGTAGTTTGAAAAGGTATTTGCTGTAGTTTGTTTTGCATGTATGTTTAACTGTTTCATCAGCTGCACTTCATTTAGGAAGACTGTCTTTCAGAACCCAGCTAGATCTTTTACAAAGATTTAATAATAAAGTTTCCCTTTGTTGTTAATAGTGCCAGTCCGTGGTCTAGGACCTGGTGATTAAGGCTCAGGAGGTGCAGTATTGAACCTGAATTTTAGCGAGGAAGAAGGCAATAAAACAGGTGACCGCTTAAAGAGTGTATTTTCAAAAACAGTTGTTCCTTGTTATTCATAGAGGAATAGATAATGACTCCCCTCTGATACCAAAATCTGTTAATGCTCAAATTCTTAGCTAAATGTATCCTTGTATACCCTTTAAATCATTCCTGTGTGATTTATTATACATAATCAAATGTGATTGCTAGGTAAATACTTGTTATACAGTATTGATTAGGGAATGGCAGCAAAGGCTATCATGGTCTATGCAGATTTAATTGTTCTATAACATTTTTGATTGAAGATTAGTTCAAGCCAAAGATAAGGAACCCATTTATGTGTATTTATGGAAATACACTGGGCTTAAGGGTGAGCTCCCAACCATGAAGAAAATACAGATGGTAATAGAAAAGACAATTAGTAACTTAGATTTCAAAGATTTCAATTAATAACAGATTTCATGAATAGTCAGGGTATTCAAAATATGCCCCTGTGAAAAAATTCTATTTCTTTTTCTTTTTTTTTTTTTTGTTCAGGGTCTCAATACACAGCCCAGACTCGTAGTGATTCTCCTGATTTGTGCCTCCCTAGTGCTGGGATTACATATGTGCGCCACCACGCCCGGACTCCTTCACCAGCTCAGTGTGCCCTGGGGGCAGGGCCTGCGTGGCATGTGGAGCCAGGGATCAAACCCTGGCCCCTGAGCTTACCTAAGCAAGGGCTTAGTCCACTGAGTTATACCGCTGGCCCTGAAAAAATACTTTTGGCAACAATTTTCACAAAGCATCTTTCTGAAATATTTAAGTAATAATTCTTTCAGGAAATGAAAGGGAGTAGTACCCCTGTCAGAACAAGCATATTTTTGTAAATTTGTGCTTTGATGAGTAATTTTTTTTTTAATTTTAAGGAAAGGTCTACAGGGTGTTCAGGGTCTCACTACTAGATGGGACTCAGTGATCATCCTTTTTACAGTCTCCCAAGAGCTGAGAATACAGGCGCACTCCACTATGTCCAGTCTTAATTGTCCTCTCAGCTAGCCCTGGGTGTGGGGCTGGCATGGCGTGCCTAGGGATAGAACCCTCAGCCTCTGCGCCTGATTGCAGGCTTTTTAATCTGCTGAGCTCTTTGCCCGGCCCTGATGAGTAATCTTTTAAACAGCAATTCCAAAAATACTGATGGATATGTGAAAACTAGTAAACTTGGGGATTTTAATTTTAACTAGAAATAATCATGACTTTTGCAACATAGATTTTATGATTGATTCAGTTTGGTATTTTGAGTTTCACTTTGTTCCAACCTACAAATCCTCACGTAACTTCTCAATTACCTTGTCACTGGCTATGAGGTAAAAACATTACAGCTGTCCTCTTTGTGCATGGTCAGCAACCAATGACCGCTCATCAGACACATAGCTGCATACTCCAGCACACTCACTCTAACAGACATATATAATCTTCAGGAAACTACTTGGCTTTTATGAAAGCCATATCCCATCACATATCTCGAGTACATGGAATTACCAGGTTGGACCAATGGACTCAGGAAGTTGAAATGTTCATTAATAGGACCATAGATTTGTTTATTTTTTTACTGTTTATTTTGCTGGTAGTATACAAATTTTATTTTAAGTATTATTATATTTCCAACATCCAGGAATATTTACTAAATAATTAAATTTTATGAATTTTCAAATTGAATCATTTCCTCCACTTAAATAGAAAGAAATTAATCTTTTTGATGACTATACAGAAAAAAATCACCATGTTAGACACGTCAATATTAGTCCACTTTTGTTTCCTTCGATCAATAAGTTGATATTACTATAAAGGAAAGAAAAAGGCATAGCACAAAATAAAACAAGAATTGTGCAGTAACAATGAAAGGCTTTTTCAAAAATAACAAGGATAAGCAAAGTCAAGTTGAAATTGAAGTCTGAAATTTGAAATATATAACAAAATAGAATTATGAAATATTTGCTGAGAAAGAGTGGGTATACAGTTGCTTTCTCTTTCGCCCTCAAAATACTGGTTTGCAGAACCACTACTTTTATCTATGCCTTTCCTTTGTTTCTGTCAAATACTGAAAAGCAAGCATCATTGCTTCAGAAGGCTAGATAGAAAAAATCTCACTTGTGGTACTGCCTTCAGGACAGGCAAAATTGATTTTGAATTCTGACCCTTTCTGGCTTGTGACCTTCAATGAAAAACTTTCTTTTAAAAAACATCCTTTGAGCCCTAGATTTCACAGTATTAAAATAAAAAAGAGGATGTTGAAAATGGTGAAAGCACATGGGAAAGCACCAGTCTTCACGAAGAGGGGAAAGCTGAAGGTGGCCAGGTCATGAGCATCACACTTAGGAACAACTTCTGACATTGCCAGTTCTGTGCATAACCCACTACTGTTATGGAGTACTGGACTCTATTGGATTATTTTGCTGAATTCTTGCACCTACAATATTTGGATGGCAATGGAATACCTATCTCTGACAAAACTAAACAAAAAAGGGGATATAAATGTAGCACCATTTTGTAGTGAAAAAAATATATATCTGTATATACAAAACAGAATAGATATACAGCTACTTACTCTTAGTTCAATGAGAGGAAAGATTTGTACTAATAGTGTTTAGAGATGATATCGTGTCTGAATCTTGTCCTCTGAATAACTACTATGAAGACAATAATACCCAATGTATTAATTATTGTAACTGTCCTACTAACCTGTTTGGAAACTGTCTCATTGTTATTTCTTTCTCAATAAAATTAATAAAAAGTAGAATACTACTCAGCCATTAAAAAAAAAAGAAAAAAGAAACAGCAGGAGAGCTCCCAGAGGCTGTGTCACGGAGGAGCAGTGACAAGGTAGCCATCAGCAGTGGTTCAGTCTTCATTCAAAAGGATGTCCAGGAAATCCGTGTGGCCCAGATGGGTGGAAAGCTCACTGCCAACCCAGGGAAAGCCCAAAGAGGAAATACATTGAAATAGACAGTGATAAAGAGACCAGGGGTGAATTAGTATCCCTTGAGACATTGAACATCCTCATAAAACGCCTAAGTCTGACCAGACAACATGACTACCAACTGTAATGGCTGAAAAACATGGACTGACATGACTTTATGAGGACAATAACCAAAATGAACCCATTTTCCAATTCTACAAATAAAGAGAAGAAAAACTAGAAGAACATTAAGATGCTGTGGTACTGCCAGAATGTTTGATCTGAAGCCTTGCAGTCCTTCCTCCTGAGCAAAGCAGCTAGCACTATGAGATGCGCTTTTGACAAAGAGTAAAAGAATGAAGTAACTTCCAAGTGAGCTTTCCATTCCAAGGAGGATGCTAAACATGTGCAGTTATTCTGAAAATTAGTAAATGCAGGGTACTTATTTAGATTAAAAAGTTCTAAAAACACAATTGTGAAACCCATAGCAATATTGGTAGCAGTTGGTGTTCTAAATTTAGGATAGGGAAAATTGGTAATCTTTGAAATGCAAATGGGCTTATAAATTTATTTTAAAATTTATGCATTTTAGGCCATGCTCTCTCACTCTCTCAGGAAATCTCCACCCCACCCGTCCATCCCAAGCTCAGGCCTGGTGAGTGTGGGGGTGAGCTCTAGCGCTCTCCTGCACTCCTGTGAGCTGGTTGGATCTCCCCAGATCAAGCCCAGGCCAGCCCCTGACATGAGGGCCTCTGGACACCTCTCCCTCAAGCCTGAGGAGTGAGTGAGAACATTTGTGATGCTTTTAGAGCCCCTAGATCTAGCCCAAGCCCAGGCCTGGCCAGTGTGTGGGAGAGCTTCTGCGCTCCCCTGTGTCCCCTGGGCCTGGGACACAACAGAGGGGAGCCACAGGTTCACTGTTGCACCAGGGGGGCCCAACAGGTTCACTTCCAAGGGCTGCAGCAAGAAGGAGCTGAACACAAGAGCTAGACCCAAGCCAGGCATAACTGGATAAACTCAAATATAATACATGTGCACCCAAATTTCATTAGGTGCTAAGGTTATAATGCACCAAAGCTGTACACCAAAGGTCAGAGGTCAGGGGCCGGGGAGATAGCTCAGTAGAATAAGCACTTGCCTGGCAAGCACAAGGGCCTGAGTTCAATCCCCAGTTCTGCCAAAAAAACATAAACAAAAAACACAAATATCAGAGGTCAGTGCTCTATGAAATGACAAAGAGGAGGACCAAAATGCAATCACAGGCCTCAAGTCCACCCAGAAAAAGTGCAGAGGACACTAGCTCAGCTGAAATGTATGACTTAATAGCATCAGAAGTAAAGAAGCGACAGCAGAAAGGTATAGAGGAACTCAGAGCAGAATTAATTTCCACAACAAGAAAAAGAAATCTCTGAAGTCATAGCATCTGAAGTAAAGAATCAAACA
>NW_004524633.1:10413036-10414861 GCF_000260255.1 Octodon degus
TATAAAAAGAATATGGGCAGAAGTAATAGCAGAAAACTTCCCAGATATGAGGAAACAATCTGACATTCACATTACCAAAGCATACAGATCACCAAATAACTTCAACTCATTTAAAAACACATCGAGACGTATAATAGTCAAGATCTCAGAAATTCAGCTCAAGAATAATATACTGAAAGCCGCTAGAGAAAAGAAGCAGATCCCATTCAAAGGAAAACACATCAGAATTATGGCCAACTTCTCTTCACAAACCATGAATACAAGAAGAGCATAGAGCAAAGTACTTCAAGTCCTCTAAGAAAACAAATTCCAGCAGAGACTACTATACCCTGAAAAACTCTCAAGTTTGATGGAGAAGCAAAATACTTCCATGACAAAGAACAACTAAGGAATTTCATGGTAACAAAGCTAACCCTACACAGACTACTGAAAGACTCTAGAGAGTGACCAAAATGATCAGAACTCCACGAATAAGACCAGAAGGAACCTACTAAATAGGACAAACAATTAAACACAGGACAAAAAGGAGTTAACAGCAACAGGTAAATAACATGTCAATTGTAAGTCAACACATCTCAATTATAACCATCAATGTAAATGGACTCAATTCACCAATTAAGAGAAATAGACTGGCACAGTGGATTAGGAAACAAAATCCAACAATATGCTGTATAAAAGAAACACACTTAACTCATAAAGAAATTCATAGGCTGAAAGTCAAAGGATGTAAAACAATATTGCATGCCCCAGGAACTCAGAAAAAAAACAGGGTTAGCAATCCTGTTCTCAGACAGTCTCAACTTCACACCAAGAATATTCAAATGAAATAAAGAATGCCATTATACACTCTTTTGGGGAAAAATTCAAGAGGAAGAGGTAACACTCATAAATAAGTATGCACCAAACATGGGAGCACCCAACTATATAAGACAAATCTTAATGAACATTAAAAATCTAATATGCAATACCACAATCTCAACAGGAGAACTTAACACCCCCTTATCCCAAAATGACAGGTCAAGCAGACAAAAAATTAGCAAAGAAGTAGCACAACTGAACCAGAGCTTGGAACAAATGGACTTGGTGGACATATACAGAGTATTGCACCAAACCACAGCTGAATACACATTTTTTTTCAGCTGCACATGGGTCATTTTCTAAAGCAGACCATGTACTGGTCCATAGGTCATGCATAAGTATACATCAGAAAACAGAAATTATACCATGCATATTATCTGACCACAGTACAATGAAACTAGAAATAAATGACAAAAGAAACCAGAAAAAAACCCTAAATACTTGGAAATTAAACAACACCCTACTCAGCAACCAATGGGTCACAGGTGAAATTAAACAAGAAAGTCAACAATATCTACAATTCAATTAAAATTCAACCACAACTTATCAGAATTTATGGGATGCGATGAAAGCAATTCCTAGAGGGAAATTAATAGCCGTGAACTCAAATATTAGGAAAACAGCTCAGAAAGAAATAAACATCATAATGATGCACCTCTAGCAACTAGAAAAAAAAGAGCAAACCAAACCCAGAGCCCAAAGAGGTGAAGAAATCATAAAGATTAGGGCAGAAATTAATTCATTTGTGATGGAGAAAACAGTTCAAAAAAGTAATGAATCAAAAAGCTGGTTCTTTGAAAGACTAAATAAAATTGATAAGCCTGTAACTAACCTCATCAAAAAGGGGGAAGAAAAAAATTCAAATACAATCAATAAGAATGAAAAGGGTGCAATCACCACAGACCCAGTGGAAATTCAGAAGATTATCAATAGCTACTTTGAGAATATTTACGCTCACAGAATAGAA
>NW_004524633.1:10416245-10425126 GCF_000260255.1 Octodon degus
TACAGATTTAATGCAATCCCTATCAAACTACCGTGACATACCTCTCAGACCTAGAGAATTATTCCTAAAATTTGTTTGCAACCACAAAAGACCTAGAATAGCAAAGGCAATCCTGTCCCACAAAGACAAGGCAGGAGGCATTACAGTTACAGTTCCTGACTTGAAACTATACTACACTTAGTGGAATAAGCGCTTCCCTGGCAAGTGCAAGGGCCTGAGTTCAATCCTTGGTTCCCCAAAAAAAAAAAAAAAAAAGAAAAAGAAAAAAAAAAAAGAAATTATACTACAAATCTGTGAAAAAAATCACCGTGGTATTGGCGACAAAATAGACCTCAGGATCAATAGAATAGATTAGAAGATGCCCAGGCCTCTACAAACACGCTCTGAAACCTGATCTTCAACAAAGTGGCTAAACATGCTCACTGGAAGAAAGACAAACGGCGCTGGAAAAGCTGGCTTTCTACATGCTGAAAAATAAACTTGATGCAAGTCTATCACTGCGCGCTAAGCCAAAGTCAAAGTGGATTAAAGATCTAAACATTAAAACAGAAACAATAAATCTCCTGGAAGAGAAAGTAGTAGGAACTCCTGAAGACATAGGGGTAGGCAAAGAGTTCATGGACAAAAATCAAATCGCACGGGTAATACTTGAAAGAATTAAGACCTGGGACCACATCTTACTCAGAAGTTTTTGCACATTAGAAGAAATTACAAACAAAGTATAAAGACAACCCACAAATTTCAAAAAAACTTAACTAATAAGCACTCAGACAAAGGTCTGCTCTGTAGAATTTATAAAGAAGTAAAAAAAAACCAAAAACATTAGGGTCCCAAAATTTAAAGACCCAATCCAGAAATGGGCACCTGAGATGAACACACACTTCTCAGATGACAAAATTAAAGAAGCTAATAAATATATGAAAAAATGCTCCACATCACTAGCCATCCACAAAATGCAAATTAAAACAACACTGAGATACAATCTCACCCCAGAAAGCATGGCTACATGAAAAATTCAACCAACAACCAATGTTGGAGAGGCTGTGGGGGAAAGGGAACCCTTCTCCACTGCTGGTGGGAATGTAGACTGGTGCAGCCATTATGAAAAATCATTGTGGAGACTCCTTAAAAAACTAGGACTGGAAATCCCACTCAAGCCAGATATCCCCCTACAGGGAATTTCCCTGGAGGAACTGAAAATGTCATATCATAGTGATATATGAGTACCTAAGTTTATAGTAGCACAATTTGTGGTTGCCAAATTGTGGAAACAACCAAGATGCCCATCACATGAGCAATGGTTGAAATAGATGTGGTATTTTTATACAATGGAACTATAAAAAATGATAAACACAAAGCCTTCATATTTAAGTGAATGCCACTTGAAGATATAGTTATAAGCAAAATAAACCAGACCCACATGTGTAAATATTGTATAGTCTCCCTAGTATAAGATCTCAAAAGAAGAAATACAAATAGAAATGTATAACACAATTAAAAGGAAAGTGAGAACTTGAGGATTGAACAATGAGTAGAGGGCAAGGAGAAAAGCTGGGAAACATGACAGGGGCAAAGCCATACATTTATACACACAAATGGGTAAGACAATGATCCTGAGAAACATCAGCAGGTTTTTGAAACTAGCAGTTAATTGTTAGTATTCTCACCCTGACTAACTATACATCCTGATACCTGTGAACCAAACAACTGTACTGAAGATAGCAATGTGTAAAAGAAGGGTCACTCGTGGAATGCCTGTCATCCTGGTCTTATAAATATGTACTTCTTGTCATGACATACCAATTGTTACCATACTCTCTCTCAAGTAAAAGTGGGTTTTTAAATTTAGTTTTAAATAAAGGGAAATAAATGAAAAAGAGACATAAGAAATAAAATTCACAGTACTGTCCTGTTACAATGCTGTATATGGTTAGATTTCTAAACTTCTGTGTAAAAATATGTAAATATTTATTCCTATCTTTTAAAATTATTTTTTCTTCATATTCTGTAGGGACTTAAATTTGAACATATCAATACTTGTTGGAAAATATCTGTTCTATGTTATGCCTAAGATGTTTGATATTTAGACAGATAGTTAGGATAAACCGAACTGCATAAGTTGAAGGGTAATAATAAGCTTCTCTTCTTGAGGGTTAACAACCTAAGTTTGCAGATCTAAAATTAGAGAAAAGCAAGGGCTTCAAGATCAGCCAACATTTTGGCCCTAGCCTTTCAAGTCAGTGAAGACTCAGGACACAGGAGAACATATACTGTAACATTGTGTAACTCAGTTGAGTCCCAAATTTTCTGATCAAGGAGATTATGGAGACACAGAGAAATGTGATCGATGATGTATAGTGTGTCTAAGGAAAGTCACATGGAGAGAAACCATTCTCTCAGGCTTTCACAGAGTGCAAATTGTTCAAGCAATGGCCATGACTCATTCACATGGCTGACACTAACAAAAGCTCTACAAACTGTGGTACAGGGTTTCAGGATAAATCCTGAGGGTACTTGACTGTACAATACATTGTATCAGATATGAAAGATACATTTCTTGTTATATAGGTATTGCTTTATCTTGGTCTTAACCATCCAGCAGAAGAGTAAAAAAAAACGAGGTACATAAAGTAAAGCCATATTAAAATGCTGAGCTGTGAATCGCTCAAGTCAACAACTTCTGTGGCTAACCCACTGCTATTGTGAACTGCTGGACTGTGTTGGATTGTTTTGCTGAATTCATGCATCTATAGTATTTAGATGGCAATGGAATACCATATTTGACAGAACTAAACAAAAAAAGGGGATACAAAGGAAGGACCATTTTGTATCTGTATATACAGAATAGTTAGAATAGATATACAGCTACTTTCACTTAATTGAATGAGAAGAAAAATTTGTACTAATAGTGTTTGGACAGAATATCCTGTCTGCTTCTTGTACTGTGGATAACCACTGAGAAGATAATAATGTACAATGTATTAATTGTTGAAACTGTGTTATTAATCAGTTCTGAAACTGCCTCATTGCTATTTGTTTCTCAATAAAATAAAATTTATACATTTTAATACTGAGTGCTTACTCATTGTCACTGTAGATATAAAGCTCAATGAGCCGTCACCCTTCCCTCAAGGCCTCTGCAGGGTGGTGATACACAGGTGTGCTCACAGTGCAGCTGAAGTAGCACTCCCGGGGAAACAGGTCCACTTAGAGTCCATCTGGGAGCTCTGAGGCCTTACAGACTAACCCTGCAAGGATGTTCAGTCATTTTCTTAAAATAGGACCACATAACAAGAGTACGAGGGTCTTAGTTATAAGTAGGCTTACCTGCTGAAATCTTCTTCTCTGTCCAGATTTTACCTAGATCATTTAACTCTTTTAATCCAAGTTACTTCAGCTTTGGGTAAGACTTCACTTTTATTTTATTTTGTTTATTTTATTAATTTCATTGAGAAACAAATAGCATAACAGTTTTAAAACTTTAATAGGATAGTTTCAATAATTAATACATTGTATATTAAGACTTCACTTTTAAAATTGTCTTAAAAACAAATAGTAATTTTGAAATGTCTTTTGTTCACTGCTGAGCAGCCTACATGTTTATGAAGGTTTCCTCAGCCTCACACCACTCTGTATGGCATTCTTAGCCCATGGTTTGCTTTATCCCCCATAAAAGGTTTCTGAAGTCCAAAAGCATAAATAAATAAATAAGACAACACTAGTTGACCTGGAGTGTTGCTGTCTATATTAGATGCAGTAAATCATATAATGCTTAGCTGATTTCTATCTAGTTTGTGATCAATAAACAACATTTGTTATTGTTATAGAGAATGTGCTAGACAGATACATAATGAAAATTGATCCTTAAATGAATGAAAGCTTCCTCATTAGTGTTATTAGTCCTGGGAGACCTCTGCGGCCTATGAAAATAGTAGATTAAAGAATGTTAATGTGTGGATATCTCTGTCACCATTTCTCCAGTCTTATTAAGTTGGTTGCATATTAGCACAAGGTCCTAAGATGCAGATTATCCAATGAGAGCATGAGAGGAAGGAATTAATACACTTTGCACCCCTCTGTGTACCAGGCACCACTCAAGCTACATGACAAGTACCTCTAGTATATTTATCCCTCAAGCTGATCCACTTGCCCTGTTTCTTAGAGGAGGAAAGCATAACTCAGAGTGATAAAATGTCGTCGCCCGCCTACGATCACGCAGATAGTAATGGAAGACTTGGAATGTGAAGCTGGAGCTAAGCAGCTCGAAGTCCATTCTGCTTCTTACTGACATGCTGACTTTCACACCGTGGAGTCACTGAGCTTTGCTCCAATTCTGAACCGTATGTCCCAAGGATGAGAAGTCAAGTGGAACTGATTGTTAGAAAACCCGAAAGCAAGAACTACATACAGTGAAATTTAGATGTGGTGCACTTCTGAAAGGACTTGTGTGTTTTCTCCAGTAAATCTGTATTTAATATATTATATTGGAGAGCATGCATTTCTTTTAATATTAATGGCTTATCTTATTTTCTCCATAGGAGACACCAGAAATTTATTGCATGCTACAAGCATAGGAAGGCTGACTTCCACATACTGCCAGTGATCTGGGACTAATGTAATATTGCAGAACCAGGCCCATGACAGTGCAGGACTTTAAAACAGTTTATGGACTGAAAACAATGAACTATCACACATACACTTTTTAAATGATGCATATTTTATGAACCTTTTGTTAGAACTGAGACCATCTGAGGCAGCTTAAGGGCATTATGACTTTGTTAATTATATATTCGGATATCTTGAGGAACTCAAGCATAGAAATTAAGCCAGGACTCCACCAAAGACACTCAATTAGAATAGGGACAGTGTTCAGGAATTATTTATCCGTCTTCTGATATTGATGTTGTGCACTGACTTTCCCCAGTGAAATATGGCTACCTAAACGTGCATCAATGTACAGAATGCATTTTGGAATGGGGAAATCTCCAGCCACTCACTCAGAGTCTGAATACTAATTTCAAATTACAAAGCAAGAGAATCTCTGGAGCCCAGCTGAATTCAAACATTTAGTCAGAATAAGTGAATTGCAACCATGAGCCCATGATAAAATAAAAACATAGCTTTTGGTGCTCATTCTTTATTGCTAGTTCTCCATGAAGAGGAGAAGACTGGTAGTGGGGGAAGAAGCTGTATTAAATTTGGATAACAGATACACTTATTTTCTATATAATTTCAGACAACTCATTATTTTATAAAATTATAATCAATTTTAAAATCATTTAAGAAGTCTACTGCAGAAACAAAATTGCTACTAGACTTAGTCAATATTTTCAGAGTGTGTGTGTGTGTGTGTGTGTGTGTACACATGTACAAATACTACTGGTGCAGTGATCATTTTGCCAAAATGGGACATTTTGCTTTATGTGGTAGTGGGATCACTTTCTCTACATGAACATAGACTCAATCTACTGAAATAAGAGGAATTTGGGATAAATGAGGAAAAAAGGAAAGAGCGTCCACAGGTTACATTCTGTGTATTCAGCTGAGGCATCCTGGTAGGAGAGAGCTCAGCCAGCAATAATGGGTCAGTAATGCCTGCAACCTGCATAGCTCCACACGGGGTCCACCTTGCTTGTGCATTTGTGACTGTGAGCACTTGTGTGCTTTTGCTAGGTGAAGCTAGAGATGCCAGCTGCTCTGTGAGTGAGGCTGGTGTAGGTGCCTCTGTGACACGAATCACACCATGACGTCTATGCTGTGTCACAGCTGCTTGATAGGCAGTAGTGATGGAGGCGGGCAAGGATTGCCAGTCCTGGACTGATTCATTCTGCTGATGTCTGATTCATGCGTTTCCATTTGGGTGCTTACCTGTGGATGCAAATGGTGAGGAAATAAATACATGCGAAGACTTTTGTTTCAGAAAATAATCTTGGAAATGCTAGAATCTTTTTCTTTTTCTTTTTTTTGGCTGAACTGGGGATTGAACTCAGGCCATTGCTCTTGCCAGGAAAGCACTTATTCTACTGAGCTATCTCGCCAGCCCCTGGAGACGCTAGATTCTTTTGAATCAATAAATTCTTAATTTCTTATATGTATTGATTCTATGAAGCTTAAATAAAAATACTATTACCAAAAAGAAATGTTTTTTATTAAAGGCTAATCTGTAATGATTTTCAGTAGTATATCATTAATTTTATTAGAACAATGTTGTTAATGTGTTTTATATATACATATAACATCCTAATAAAATCTATCTATGTATCTATGTATCTACGTATGCATGTATGTATGTATGTATGTATGTATGTATGTATCTATCTATCTATCTATCTATCTATGTATCTCCATTCATCTATATCCTTAAGAAAATGCATGTAAATTTTGGCATATAACTTTTATATAAAATTATAGTTTTTTTAATCTCAATAATATGCATATACTTTAAAGATTTAGATGAATATTTGTATGTATTTAGAAAATGGTTAGAAGTCTACTAGTAAAATGCTTTGTAGTGATAGTACTGGAGTGTCTTATTCTAGCTCATTTCAATCAAATCAATATTCTTTTCAGCAATTTTTGCAATTGGGAAACCATAAAACAATTCAAACTTAAGGTTGTGACACATCACTGGCAAAACAGTGACCTTACTAATTTTGTATGATTATAATGATAATATAAAGTGAAAGAGAGTATTTACTTATGTTTGGGTATAAATGAAGAATGCTGCCAATAATAAATTAGATAGGAAACCAAGGACACATAGTCCAGAGATAGTGAAGCTATTTCAGTACATGGATTATTCCTAAGTGCACTTCATTGCTTACCTGTCACCCCAAAATTAATCTAATTATTTTACTAATGCAATATGACTAGAATGTGAGATGAGAGCATTTATCTTCTGCTAATAGGAATGCTTACAGTGTGACTACACAATAAGTTGCCTCACAGCATCCTTCATTTATCCTGAAGATGGTTATTAAAACTAACATGGAAAGAATAAGGATGAAAGACTAAATTTGTGCTTATTTTCTTAGACTTTTTTTAGAAACTTGATATTTTGACTTACATTTAAGAAATGTACTACTGTAAAACTGAATTTCATGATGATCAACTAAAAATTTTTTTATATGTATAAGAAGAGAATGAGGAAGAAAGTAAGGAGAAAATGGCACAGCCCAGTATAGAATGAAAGAAATCTGCTTGTTTTCTAAAGTACAGGTACAGTGAGGGAAACTGGGAGTAGCTGTAGCGCTACAATGATGATTTACACCAAATGAATATTTGAATCATCCAACTAATAAATCAATAAACATAATGAGATAAACAAATTGTAGGTTGTGATAGGTTTTTTTTTTTTTTTTTTTTGTATCTTGGGAAGGTCTACAGGGTGTTCTGGGTCTCACTACTATATTGGACTCGTAGTGATTCTCCTGTTTACACCCTCCCAAGAGCTGGAGTTACAGGCGGGCACCACCATGCCCAGTCTCAATCGCTGTCTCAGCATGCCCTGGGGGAGGGGTCAGCAGGACAGGCCCCAGGGATCAAACCCCTAGTCCCTGTGCCTGCTTGCAGGCACTTTAATGTGCTGAGCTATTTGGCCAGCCTGATACTTACTGTTATGTGTCCACTTGACTGAGCTCATTAAAACATTAATTCTAGGTGTTATTTTGAATGTTTCCAAAGAAGCTAAGATTTGAATTAGTATAGAGTAAAGCAAGTCCACTTTGATCTGTGTGGATAAATTTCATCAAGTTGAATTAGGTCCCTCGTGTTACAAAACTACAGAGCAAGCACAATTTTGTCATCTCCGTAGCAGAGCTGGGACAGCAGTCTTCTCCGGTGCTGCACACCACAGCTCCTGGTGTTGGGCTCAGGAATTTATACCAGCTCTGCCACGGCTCTTCCTGGAATCAGGTTTTGCCTGCAGAATAGGGTTACGCCAGTGGCTCTCTGTGTCTTGGCCCTTCAGACTGTGACAGCATTAGCACCACGGCTTTCTGTATTCCCTAGAAGACAGGCAGAATATTGTGTGTTGTCTTTGCTTCTACAGTTGTAGTAGAAATGCTTGAGGGTGGTGGTCTGTGAGGCAAGACACTAAAGTACAGTGCTCCTGTGGTCCAACTGCCTTAATGTTTCACTTCTGAACGTATAAGCTGCAGGGACACATTATTCTTCTTATGGATTCCTGCATGCTTCTTACTATGATATTTCTATCTTCATCGTTTTTAAATTCATATACGTAATTCTAGTCAAAGTGAGTTTCTTCTAGAAAACATACAGTTGGGTCTTCTTTTTGAACCCCTCTGAAATCCTTGCATTTCTATTGGTGTGCCTAGAACATTTAGTTCTCTTTATTATGTCTCAAGTTCAGTACTATTTCATTTTTTGGTTTTTCTCTCTTGACTTTGCAATATACATTTATAACTATCACAATTCATCTTTAATTAAAGCTATACCACTTCACAAGCATTGTGAGTTCCCTACAGTAACAAAATAATCTTAATCCTTCCATTTTTCCTCATAGTATTGGCTCCATTCCATTCAATTTTATACAAGCAAGATGTAAGCACATATAGAAAACGTGTAAGTGAGCAATGGGACATAGTATTGCTGTTTTTCTCATAAGCATCGGTGCATTAATCCATTGAGGAGTTCTAAGCTGAATGTGCTATTCAGAGGTGAACTAGTCTGGACAGCAAGTCACTGAGCACACACCCTTTGGGGTATACCTCCCTCTCTAGCACAGCTGTCACCCTTTGTTTCGTGTCTCTCATGTGCCATTACTATTCTTTTTTTTGGTGGAACTGGGGATTGAACTCAGATCCTTGCGTTTGCCAGTCAAGCGCTTATCCTACTGAGCCATCTCCTCTGCCCAATAACT
>NW_004524633.1:10434434-10437388 GCF_000260255.1 Octodon degus
GAATGAGGATCTCTGGCCCTCGGTTGTCTCACTCACTAGCCGGGCCTGCTCTCTGGGTCTGTTCCAGATCCCGCGGCCCTCGGTAGTCTCACTCACTTGCTGGGCCTGCGCTCCGGGTCTATTCAGGATCCCGTGGCCCCCACATACACTAGTTTAACTTAAAGCTTTTGTTAAACAATAACATAGTTCACTACTGAGAGAGTGGGAAAAAAAGGGCTCACTTTCCTTCTTTTAACGTTGGTACTCTGGTTTTCTCACATTACTGATTAAGAAAGCACTCCCTATTCCTTCCCTAGACCTCACTGAAAATGGATTGACACACACTTGCACAAGTATTTCTGGACGCGCATATGGTTGATTTAAATCTCAGTCCTTAGGCCGTTGCTGGTCTTTCTGTTTCCATAGTTTAAAAATCAGGAAGGATGTCTCCTGTTTGTTCTTTTTTAATGGTTGTTTGCATATTGCCACTCATATTTCCAAAGAACATTAAGATCAGCTTCTTTACTTGTGCAAAAGAAAGGCTAGAATTGCAATAGAATTGCCATAGAATTACATTAACTGTGCAGATCAATTTAGAGTATTGCCCAATTAGCAATGTTAAATCACCCAATCCACGAACGGGGGATGAGTTTACCTTCGCTTACCTCTTCTTTCATTTCTTGCAGCCAAAGGCGGATGGTGCTATCACTGTGCTCCGCAATCACCACACAACCGCACACCTTCCTATAATCTATGTGGAATCTTCTTTCTTACAGTGCCTGCTGATACTGCTAATGCCCACTTATCTTTATTTTTAGTAGCCCTCCCAACTATTTTGACTAGCCCACCTATGGCTGATGCACGAGTTCAGAACACCTCTTATTTGTAGCACGAAATGTAATTATGATTTTAGAAAAACGTTTGATTGATACATACTTCTGCTTTAGAATATACACAGAATGAAGATAGAATGTGGATATACTTTCTGCCCCTTGATACTTTTTCATTGAGAAGTATTCTATTTCCATTTCGTCCAAATTGCTAGAACTCTAATCAAGGGGACTGGCTTCCCTGTTATAGGAATAATCTTATAATACATTATGAACTACTAAATAAGTGATTCCTGGAGCCTGGTATATGTATACTTTGCAAGGAGTGTAAGATCCAATATCTGTTTCTTATCACTGTTTTGCCCAGAGGAAGCTTAGGCACTGAGACACAAATAATAATAATTACATTTTGTTGTGATTACAAAATTGATATAGACATGAAACTCTGTATGTCTGTCCTAGAAAAATCTTCCCTAGAAGATACTTGCCAGAGAAATGACAACTGAGTAATAATAGACAAGATTCTGAGGACACTGTTTGACTATGCCAGTAGCCAGAGCTAAACTTGTGAATAAAGGACTCAGTAAGTTTTCTTTCTATCATAAAGCAGGTTGAACCTGGATTTTATTCTTTTCTTCCCAACCAATTTAGCTGAATATCCAGGTATATCCATTTCAAAAATACATTTGTATGATCTTCCAAGTCTTTTCCATTTGGCATACAGTTATACATTAATCTAAAACTAATTTTCCTCGATTTTTTTCTTTGTATGAAAATTGATGGGATTCCTTTAAAAGAATAGATGGTTTGGCTACTTAAGGGAGCAATGAAAATGTACTGAATGCAAACCTTCATACTGTCATAACAACAGGACAGATGTGCAAAGGCCATGCTTATAGCTAATAAATACTCACCGTTACTTGTTCTGAGCATCCCAACAACCTGAATATTTTGTATTAATGGAAGAGTCACTGAAAGTTGGCACAGGAAGAATGTGAAGCTCACAGTTAAATGGTGTTGGCAGGTTTACCTGGTTAGTAAGCAACAGAGTGAATATTCAAACCAGGTCAATCTGATTCCAAAGGCAATGCCATTCTTATCAGGCTCTGCCTCTGGTGGGAAAGGCATTATGAAATGGAAATAGGGGCATTCTATTAAGGGTGTTTAAGACTGCCCAGATATTTAAAAGTACAGTTCTTTAAAATCACATGTCTTCTCAGGCAGTACTTTGTAATTCAGCTAAGACGGAGAAAGGGGCAGTTATTCCTGCTGCTTGCGTTTAGTGTTAAATAGAGACACAACAATGAGTATGTGGTAAAGGATTTCTCATTAAAATAGTATTTGTCATATTTACATCTGCAGTGGAATTTTAGAAGAATAATATGCCATATGGGGACTAACCTTACAATGCAGAACAGGATGATTTAATGCTTGCTAAATAGAATTTGCCTGTGTTAGGATTTTTCCAACAAGCAATACCAAATCCAAGAAAATTGCAATATCTCCATTCTATATTTGTATGATTTTGAGTATGATAAACACAAATAAGAATAAAGGTAGAGGCTTATATTCCAGCAGTGACTCCTCCAAAGAAAGCTTATCAATCATACATAATTAAGCTGTCAGTTCCTAATTTAGCAAGAAATGTTCTACAGCAGCACATGTAAATATCAAAATAAATGAAGTTTTGCAAAGCAAAACACAATGCAAATGCTTTCTCTGCCTGTCACCACCCTGAAATCAAGGGTACAAAACTTTTTATATTTATTTCTTATGTGTAACAAGTTGATATCTCATGAGCTAGAAGTGCTAACATGTTTCAAACAAATCTTTTCAAACTCCACCTAGACAAGGATTGTATTCATACCTGCTGAAGTATGTGGACCCCATCAAACATAGAGTTGGCCCTTCAAGGAAAATTTATAGCTAATCTTGTCCATGTCCTGGAGCTGCCTTCCAACGCACAGAATTGAACTAGGCAAAACTGAAATGCATGAGTACATTTCATGTATAAATTTTGACATGGTGCTTTTTGGAATACACAGATTTATGAGATAAATTTTATTGGCTTAACTATCTTCAGTTAGGAGCTCTGAAATAAAGCATTGGCTTGCCACACACATCAAAAATGAGAAAAAAAAAAAA
>NW_004524633.1:10437817-10439601 GCF_000260255.1 Octodon degus
TCCTGCCCCTGGATGTGCTGAGACAGGGATGGAGTCCAGGAGTGGTGGTGTGCGCCTGTAATCCCAGTGTTTGGGAAGCTGAAAACAGGAGAATCACTGCAAGTCCAATCTGTGTAGTGAGATCCTGTAGACCCTGTACTAAATATATAAAAAAAAATTATTCTTCTCACTTATGCATATAACTTTCACCAAGATAAAGTACATTCTAGGCTATAAAACAATTTTAAAAATTTACATTGAGATACATGCATATCCAAACTCACATCACAGTGGGAATAAATTAGAAATAAATTACAGAAAGTTAATTTGAAAATAAAAAAATATTGCAGAGAGAAAGCAACACATCTCAAAAGAGCATGTGGATTAATGGAAAAAATTCAAGAAAATCAACCTGAAGCTAAATGAAAATGTAAAAGTAACTTACCTAAATTTGTGAGAATTAATACATAGACTGTTTTGCTTAGATCAAAATTATGGCATTGAATGTTTACATTACTTAGAAAAAGAAAAATCTAAAGTAAATCATCTATAACTTCACTTAGGACATTAAAAATAAAGGAAGGAAAACCTAAAAATGCAGTATTTTGTGAGCGCAAGGACCCAGGTTTAATCTCTGGTACTGCATACCATGTCAGCCCCCATGTCATGCCAGCCAATTAAACCAGGCATAGTTCTGCACGACTGTAATCTCCCTGCTCTGTCTCTGAATCTGTAGCAACATTAGGCTTGTAGCCTTATACTGGTAAGACATGAGATTTAGCCCGCAACACTTCCAGCCTTGCAGTGGGCCTGGGTCATTTCTGAGACAGCACAGGTCCTACTTTGAAGCTGAGAATGGATTAATGCACTAATGCTTATGGGTGTGACCAAGTTTCACACTTGATGGCTGGTATGGTTTGTGTCTAGTTGTCCCTCCGAAGTCTCACGTGGTCATTGGCTGGTTCCTAGAGTTTGTGATTAATTCATGCTCCAATGGGAGGGTGATGGTGAGTGCTATTCCCTCTCTGGGGTAGGTAATCTGCATTGCAATGTGAGGAGGGGGAGAGAGGCTTGCTAGAAGCCACAGCTGCTGCCCCTACCTTTGCTCTTTGCTATTTTCCAACACCGTGAACTGCTGCCCTCTGCCATGTGCTGATCTGCCTTGGAGCCAGTGGAGTATGGACTGAAATCTCCACTGTGAGCCAAATAAACACTTCCTTCTTTAATTTTGGGTGCCAAGTATTTTGTCCCAGCAATGAGAGAAAAGTAACCGAGCCAATGGCAAAGAGATTTCTCTACCATCACTCCCCACACACTGCTTAACACACCCTCTCTTGCCTGGGGTTCACAGAGTTTCTACATCAAGACAGAAGCCTGTTACTTTGTGGGACAGACTCATGCTTCCACCTGTTCCTGCTAGCTGTGGGATGGATCTAGGTATATCCCTAAACACATTTGTATCTTTGTGACAATAAGACTCCCATATGACCTACAATAGGTCTTGTTGACCAACAGACTACATTCCCAGTACATCTAACACTGCAGGCAACACAACACTGAGCAGGACTTCATCCCAGATGTGGTAAGACAGGGGAGTGAGCGTAAGACTTTGCCTTGTCTTCAAGACCAGGCTAGTGAGAGCTGACACCCAGTAGGTCCTAACTGTAGTGATCGGAGTTGGAGGATTGATGCTACCTAACGTGAAGAAATAGTCTAACTCTGAAGCAGTCCAGACACTGCTGTATTGATGAAATATAATAGAGAGCAAATAGATCAGTGGAATGGTACAAAGACCCAGAAATGCA
>NW_004524633.1:10445296-10447748 GCF_000260255.1 Octodon degus
AGGGTCTCACTACACAGATCGGACTCATAACTCATAGTGATCCTCTTGTTTTCAGCCTATCAAAAGCTGAGATTACAGGCGTGCACCACCATGCCCAGTCTTAGTTGCCCCTCAGCGCGCCCCTGGGGGGGTGGTGCATGGCATGGCAGGATTCGAACCCTGGTCCCTGCATCTGCCTAAGCAGGTGCTTTAGTCCTCTGAGCTATCTAGCCAGCCTGGCCTGTCTGGTCTTGGCAAGGGGGGCAAGTGTAGGGGTAGCACACACACAACACATATTTATCCTTAAATACATTTAGCATTAATTTGTCAACGTCCTAGTGAAGAAAGTATCCCATGGTTACGGTGTGAGAATTTCTAGGGCAACACTTTAATGACAAATTTCATCTGGTAAGCATATAGAAATAGCGAGGGTAGAAATCTGTGCATGGGATAAAGAGTTAAGTGTCTTCATAAATCTGGGCAAAGTGTAAATATATTTACTGTAATCAAGGAAGCAATGTACTCTCAAAATAAGCACTAAAATAGGGCCTGATACTCATCTTCCTAAATCTGAGTTAGATGATCTTTGGAATAAAGCTCTTGCCTTAAAATTTTTTACGGTTATGGCTTTGTGAGTATAAATACTCAGTTCTAACTTTCACCAGTAAACCATGGGCAACAGCTTTATGCAAGCGCCAACTACAATACAAGGAGCTGTGAAAAAAAATGTAATGTACATCCTTGACATCAAAATAGCTTCATTCACAGTTGTGGGGGATGGATGGGAGGACTGCGCCAGTGATTACAGAAAGCCGTTGCCTTGTGAGTGTCAAACAGTGTTGCAGCATTGAGTTTTGGGCTGCAGTAACTAAAGATCAATGGGCCCTGAAATTCAGAAGAGCAGGAGTTAGGCTTCAACATAAGTATTTAAAAAATAGGAAACAATCACAAAATAGGAACCCGTTTCTTCTTTTGCCTATCCTTAAAGTGCAGCCATTCTTCTGAATTTATAACTGGCTTTCTCTACTTCTCACTGTTAGAGGTTATCATATATTCTAACGTTTGAATTCCGACGTAGGGCACATGTGTGTTTGAAGCGACCTCATAAAAATTGTGGTTTCAGCAGCCTACCAAGCCCCTTTGGATTCAGTTCCAAACAGATCGTATTTGGTTTATAAAATACTTTTTTATTATAAACAAAACAAGCCTCTTAACTACATTTGGCCCAGTTGTTCACAGTTTGTATCTTTATCTTCTCTTTAGACATCTCAGACACTTTTCAATGTTTTGGTTGGTATTCATATTTTCTAATAATAATGCCTTGTGGATTATTTAAACACAATTTTGGTACCTACTGTGTACTGAGTTATGTAAATGGTATCAAATATAAGAAAGGTCAAGACTGGTGTTATGGAACTTGAAACTCAGCTATAGGAGACAATAAAGAACTAAATAAGTGATTAAAATTGTAGTATGGGCTGCCATGCTGGCCCCACCCCTGGAGCACGCTGAGATGGCACTTGAGACTGGGCGTGGTGGCGCACACCTGTAATCCCAGCTCTTGGGAGGCTGTAAACAGGCAGATCACCACAAGTCAGATCTAGTAGTGAGACCCTGAACACCCTGTAGGCCCTTCCCAAAATACAAAAAGAAATTGTAGTATGTAAATAATGATAAATATAATAAGATAACTTCTAATTAAGATGCGTGGCCAGAAAGAAAACTTGAGCAGAGATCGGGGAATGCAAACTTGTACTGTGTTTGGCACAGGAGTTCAAGTTAAGGCTAGAGTTTTATTCAGATACAAGAACTTGAAGGAAGTTGGTCAGCAGTGCAAAAAGTCTGTTCTTTGGAGAGCTGAATAGAAAACGCCCATGTTACCTTACTGGTGATGGTGCAGTGGAAATCGATACAATGCATAACGTCAACTAGACGCTACAATGGAGACCCTTCTCTGCTGAATGGTTATAGCTTGGTTCTCTTTAATCAAAACACAGCTTGATTTTCATACATTTAAAATATAATAAAAACTTCATTCTCCTGATAGTTTGGGCTGTTAGAGTTTATTGAGCAGCTAAAGTTAACAGTAGTATATGCTAGAGAGAATTCTATAATAGACCTATGATTTCAGCCTCTGATTCTTCATAAAAAAATATCAAGTTTAGAGACTGAGTGTGGTGACACACACCAATAATACCAAAGCTTGGGAGGCTTAAAACAGGAGAATCACTGTGAGTCTGGTCTATGCAGTGAGACCCTTTAGACTCTGTAGACAGTATTAAATACATTTTTAAAAACTCAAGTATGGTGCTCCTGTGAAAAACTTTTGCAGATGGAATTAAACATCACTTCAGTGTAACTTAAGATGAGCCAGATGAATCTATCCTAGTCCCTGGAACTCTTTAAAAACAGAGCTTTCAACTGGGTGGCAAGGACCTGGAATGCCGTCATTCTCCATGGCTGAAGCAGGATA
>NW_004524633.1:10447848-10448755 GCF_000260255.1 Octodon degus
ATATATATATAGTCTATGTTTAGCAATGATTTTGTTATGACACCAGAGGCATTATCCATTAACAAAACAGAAGGACTTCTGTGAATGTTTTAGAAATTACACTCTGAGATAGTATTAGGAAAAAAAGACAAGACCTAGACTGAGAGAGAAATACATATTTTTCCAAAAAAGCTAAAGACATCATATTACAGAGATACAGACATAAAAGTGTTGATAGAAGCACAACTGATAGTAGCAAATCCTGTAAGCAGGCTGTGAGCCCATTGGCAGATGAATGGATAAAGGAAAGGTGTTATGTATATGTTATGGAATACTACTTGGTATAAAGAAGGATAAATTCAAGACATTTGCAGGAAAATGGATACAGCTGAAAACTATAATGTCAAATGAAATACATTAGATGAGCAAGCTTAAGCAATTGATTAAGACAAATAACAAAGAACAAAATCAAGGATAGAAGGAGGGCAACAAGGGGATAGCTCTTTTGCAAATGGGAAGGGGTCGAGGGTACAAAGGGTCAGGGGACACAGACAGAGAAGGGAAAAGAATGACAGTTAATGGGCCAGCCAAATAATTCAGCAGATTAAAGCACCTGCAAGCAGGAGCAGAGGCTGGGGGATCGATGCCGAAGCATGCCGTGCCAGCTCCGCCCAATGGGCATGCAGAGATGGCAATTGAGACAGGGCATGGTGGCACATGTCTGTAATCCCAGCACTTAGGCGGCTGTAAACAGGAGAATCACTATGAGTGTGATCTAGTAGTGGGAACCTGAACACCCTGTAGACCCTTCCCTAAAATACACGAAAAGAAAAGAATGACAGTTAAGATAGTCTATCACAGGTACTCAATATGCACAATGAATGTAAGCACGATATCAAATATATGAGCAAAACAACAAGAAGAACCA
>NW_004524633.1:10449030-10451418 GCF_000260255.1 Octodon degus
CAATTAAAAACTGCCAAATCAGTGGTGAGATAAAAGCTTACACAACTACATTCAGGAATAGCTTTCCATATCTCACTAAACTAAACAAATTCTTACCATATGATCCAGCAAGTTCCATCTTTGGCATTTACCCAAAGAATTTAAAACATGTCCAAACAAAAGCCTCCACATAGATATTTACAGAAGTTTAATTCATGATTGCTTGAGCTTGGAAGTGTTCAAGTTGCCTTTCAGTAAGTGAATGAATAAAGAAAGTATGTTACGTCCAGACCTAAAATATGCCTAAATGCTAAAAGCAAATGAGCTATGAAGACATCAGAAGAACAAGAGGCACTATCAGGAATGGCTCCCACAGCTTCCTGTTGTGGGAGAGGGCTTGGGCCCCTCTCATCCTACCATAGGCAGGTGGAAGAATCTTCCTTACAGAGAGCAGCCACCTGGGAGCTGTTCTGGTAACTGGCAGGTGGCATTAGGGACTGTGGGCATCCAGGACTACCCTCCTTTTCCCTTCTTACTATGGCCACAGATGAAGAGCTTCATTCTCCTTCATGCAGTGTGGCATTACTGTGCACTGTTTTGCAGCAGACCTTAAGGCAAAGGGACTACTGGCCTTGGACTGAGGCATCCTAAACTGTGATTTAAAAGATCTCTTCATAAATTGGTTATTCCAGTCATTTACTGTAGTTTGCACCATCCCTGGTGCTCTCTGTCTGTAATAAACCTATCTTTAATACTTACTATTGACTAATAACATTTTATCCCCCTGATTATTCTTCATCTGTTTCACTTTTTAATTTATTTTCTTCTTGATTTTATACCTACGCATTTATGGACACCATCTGATGTTTCAATACGTGTATACATAAAGTAATATTCAAATCAGATTCAGCACATATATCTCCTTAAAATTTCATCATTTCTTAGTGCTGACAACATGAAAAATACTTTCCCATAGTTTTTTTTGAAATATGTGGCACTTCATAATTACCCACAACAGTATATTATACAATTTAACACCAAAACTTATCTTTCTTATTTAACTGTAACTTACAACCCACAGATCAAATTTTCCCTGTCTCTTCTCTCTCTTCCTTTCTTTGTTTACTTTTTTTTTTTTTGGCAGAACCAGGGATTGAACCCAGGCCCCTGCACTTGCCAGATAAGCACTTATTCCACTGAGCCATCTCCCTGGCCCCTCTCTTGCTTTCTGCAACTTCTGAAAACTACTATTCTGCTGTCATTTTGTATGATTTTTTGAAGATAACACATATGCATAAGGTCACTCGGTATTTATCTCCCTGTGACCATAGCTTCCATACATTTCCTCCAGTTTGATCTATGTTGTTATGAACAACCATATTTCACTCTTTTCATAGGTGACACAAATTATGAGACAAATAATTTGCTAAACTAATGAAATTCTATCACAAAGCTTGAATGGTATATCAATAAGTGAAATAAAGTACTACATAGATAAAGGTTACATACTATATTATTTCAGCATCTGACACTCCTAAAAAGATAAATCTATGGAGATACATACAACATGAATGGTTTTCATGGGTCTCAGGGGAAAGAGAATTAAATTAGCAGAGCACAAATGGTTTTTGCAGCATGAGAATATTACATATAATACTAGAATGTTGGTACACATTCATGAAATTTTGTCTTCAAATTGAAAATATGCTGATTAACATTAGAGTTGCTGTCCAGGTTTGAAACTAAATTTGAACAAGTTCAATAATTGCCTATAATTCATTTTTCTTGTTTATGTTTGAATAATATTCTAGTCTGTCCTCAGATCAGGAATAACGTTCTAATTCTTGTTGTAAAATTATAATAGATTTCATTACATCTCTACAAATAAATGTTATTAGTACATTTTGAAGTTGAATCAAAAGCCTGCAGTCTCTTGTTTGTCATGAAGAGCCAAAAGAAGTAGTTGTTGATTATTACCAATTAGTAAGAAATACATCTTTGAGGCAAAAAAACCAGTAGCACTTTGCAATAATATGCCAAGCAATAATGTTCAAACTCAGTATTTAACTTATTTCTGATCATTATTGCTAACTCATAGTTTATACACATTCTATATCATCAAAATTAATAACTTTGACATGTTTTATGTCTCTTTATTTTTTACTAATTTTATTGAGTAACAAATAGCCAAGAGATAATTTCAAAACAGGTTAGTACAGTTACAATAATTAATATTTTGCATATCATTGTCTTAGCAGTACCTATCCATAGTACATCATAAATATGCTGAGCTGTAAAAGGCTCAAGTCAACAACTTCTGACATTGCCAGTCCTATGGATAACCCACTACTATTATGGACTACTGGACTATATTGAATTATTTTGCTGAATTCATGCACCTACAGTATT
>NW_004524633.1:10459693-10467793 GCF_000260255.1 Octodon degus
TAAAGTTAACAGTAGTATATGCTAGAGAGAATTCTATAATAGACCTATGATTTCAGCCTCTGATTCTTCATAAAAAAATATCAAGTTTAGAGACTGAGTGTGGTGACACACACCAATAATACCAAAGCTTGGGAGGCTTAAAACAGGAGAATCACTGTGAGTCTGGTCTATGCAGTGAGACCCTTTAGACTCTGTAGACAGTATTAAATACATTTTTAAAAACTCAAGTATGGTGCTCCTGTGAAAAACTTTTGCAGATGGAATTAAACATCACTTCAGTGTAACAAGATAAGCCAGATGAATCTATCCTAGTCCCTGGAACTCTTTAAAAACAGAGCTTTCAACTGGGTGGCAAGGACCTGGAATGCCGTCATTCTCCATGGCTGAAGCAGGATAGCAAGTCCAAGCCCACAGTGGGCAAGTTAGCCACTTTTTTGTCTCAACAAAACAAAACAAAACAAAAAGCACAAAAGTAAAAAGTGGGCTGGGAATGCAGGTCACTGTGGAAGCCCTCAATTCAATCTCAGTATGATAAAGAAGAAAACAAAAAATGCATTCTTAGGCTGGTTGCAAAGTAAGATCAGAGCCTTGGAGCATGTATTCCAAGAAATGGAGGAAATGTGTAAACTGAGTTGAGAAGGCGTCTAGAACCTGTGAGCACTCCCGTCCACAGCCAGCCAGAGAACAGAGGAGCAGGTTCTGTGTCCAGAGGAATTAACTCAGCCAACAGCAAGAACTGTCTGAGCCCAAGAATGGTTTCCCCAGGGCTTTCCAGTGATAATCAAAGCTGCGCAAATCACTAATTTCAGCCTTCAGGTACCCAACCAGAGCAGTAAGCCATTTCATGTCAGACTTTTCAATCTCAGCTCTCAAACTAAATTGCTTCTCACTCCTTTAGGTTCTATGTTAGGCTGAGGATAAAAGATAACAGGAAGGTTGAGAAGCAGGATGAGGTATTTTAAAATGACCAGAGTTCAGGTGCTTCCCAAGTAGTATAATGAGAAGATAGTAATGTTATTTCTTTCCAGTGGTGTTATTCTACCTGGAAAGATACAAATTTCACATTCAAATTTCACCAGGTAAGAAGATGGCATTGTTGTCTTTGACCATAACACTACAAACTCCAGCATGGACCAGCATTTCCTATAGCACATTATTTAATGTACTATGCATCCCTTAATGGTAATAGGATGGTGAAAGTTGTGGGCTTTTTAAAATTTGTTTCTGTTTTTGAAACATCTCCAATTTATTGGAGTAACTTTTTTTACTTCTTCATCAAGTTGTCAGTCCCCACTTAATCCATGCAGAAAGGTTAAGAAAAGCCAAGATTGATCTCTTTCCTATAATTTACATTAACTACTAACTTTGTCTTACAGATGGAGAAGAGGAGAAGTGAGAGAGAGAAGGAGAGAAAGAAGGAGTTGCTAATGATTGGAGACCCTGGGAAGATCAGCTGTGATGTCTCCTAATACCTTGCAGAGATGTAACTAGATCTCTCCCAAATGTTGAGGTTTTGGCTACCTGACATATTTAGCACTGATGAGTCAGATATGAGTGATAAGTAAAATTCCCACTTACAAATTATTTTTTGGGAAAAGTAGCAGATCTGCTTTGTATTTCCTAAAGATCAGTCTGGATAGTCTGTGGAGACTGGAAGGGAGGAGGGTGAAAGGGGACTCAGTGTGGCAATTGGGGAGATTCTCTCAGGGACAACCTCACCTAACAAGGCTCCAGCCCCTAACATGAAAATCAGCTATAGGACAGACCAGATAACTCAGCAGATTAAAGCATCTGCTTAGGCAGACGCAGGTATGCGAGTTTGATCCCTGGTGTGCCATGCCAGCCTCGCCCCTGGGGTGCACTGAGACAGTGACTGAGAGTGGGTGTGGTGGTGCACACCTGCAATCCCAGCACTTGGGAGGCTGAAAACAAGAGGATCACTGTGAGTCCAATCTATGTAGGGAGACCCTGTAGACCCTGTGCTAAACACACAAACAAACAAAACAAGAAAAAAAGAGCTATCCATGTCTCATCAGATCAGTCCACTTTGAGAACAATAATACTCCCCTGTTGCACTCACCTTCCAAATGGTCCAGGACCTAACGCATCAGACTTTGTCACACATTCTAGATCAGAACCAGTACACCGGCTAACTTGTAGCTCCTTAATTGGTGAGAGATTTATTGAGATACAATCTGCCATTTACTTAAGCTACACCAGTAGGTAAGGAATTAGGCATATGGAAATAGACACAAAACATGCTTTTGAGACAGATATGACACAATTTTCTGATGATTTCCTGTCAGCAATGAGGAAAAGGAAACACATCCATAATAATGACTTAACTTACCAGCATGAGAAAGATGGTGACGGCTTGTGAATTTTAGGAGATAAACATGCTCTGTGGAAAAAGAGAACAAGCATTGTGTGACTATATCAAGTTAAAATTGTCAAGAAAATATATTAAGAGTGATATTCCAGACTCATACCTGCTTCCTATCAATAATTTTCTCTTTGGGATCTATTCTATCTGCTTAGTTGAAAAAATACGATGAGTGTAGTGAGTAGCAAAGTCTCTCCTTTCTAAAAATGGGGGCCGGCGAGATAGCTCAGCAGTCTGAAGTGCTTGCTTAGGCAAGCTTAGGCAAGTGCGGGGACTGTGGTTTGATCCCTGGCACCACATGCTGCACCAGCCCCGCCCTCAGGGTGGAGGGAAGGGGCTGAGCGGCCCCCAAAATAAAAGACATTTTATAAAAAGATAGTTATGATAAAGTCACTTTTCTTGCAAAAGTCAGCTGCTTATTTATTTTTTCTTAACAGTAGCTATTTTTTCCTACCATCATCTGTGTTTTGTGAAATAAATCATCTCCCAAATAAGGTAAGACTACTTCAGGTTCTCATTTTTAAAAATATTAGAATTTTAAGAGGAAAATAACCAAGTTATTATGCAGAACAAGAAACGAAAAAGAAAGGCAAATACAAAGGAGAGCACTTCTGTGCCTGCACCGTCCTCGTTCTCTTTTGCGCAGCTTTCAAAATCAAAGGCAACAGTACAAAATCAGTCCTCTTTTTAAAAGGGTTAGTAAGTAATTTGTGAATACCCATTGGTGGATGTGGGTAATCATCTCTAATTAGAATATATTAGGCTGTACATCTTTTTAATTGCTATGTGTTTTCTGGCGTCCTGGTCAACAAAGAAGAGACAGTGATCTCACACCTAGTGAACACAAAACAACACCATTGCCAGGGCAACATCGATGGGACCAGAACCCTGGGCAAAACATCATAAGGATTTTGTGATTTCCATGGTGGCTAAGGGAAAATTAAAAAATGATTCTCTAAGGTGGGCTAAAAGAAGGCTATAACATGCTATTAAATACTCCTTTCTTTGTGCACTATTTTATTAATAATACTGTGAATTTAATGAGTTGCTTTCTGTGGGAGTTTCTTTTTCCTCATTATGAGCTTCATGAAGAGGCACACAGCTGAGAGAAATGGCCCAAATAAACTGACCATAGCCAGTTAGCTTCTACTTAGAAATTTTTTTTTCTAGGAACAAAGTTTTAGTGCAGATGCTAAGTATGCCTTGCAATATCGAACATAGAAGCATCTTTCACATTCATGGCTGCCACAGAACGAATTTTGCCCTTATGTTTACCGAAAGGAGCCTGATATATGTTGGCACCCACTGCTTGCAAATACATCATTGGTTGGCAAAAGAATGAGGAAAGCATAGTGTCCTAAGAGTAAGGGCGCTAGGGGAGAAAGCTGCAATTGCGGAGAGTGGGGAGCTGACAGTGTGTCGACCCTAGCGGTGATCACCCTGAACTTTCCTCGCTAAGTCTCTAAGATGAGCATTCTCATATTATTCACATTTCTGTCGGGTACAATTTTGTAATAAAGGGCTGGGGATACAGCTCAGCAGCATAAGCACCAGCCTGGGGAGCTCAAGGTCCCAAATGTGATACCTGATACCAGAAAAAAAACTGTAAGAAAAAAGTGTGGGTAGCCAATTTTAAAAAGTATTATTTGCATTCTAATTTAAAGATGAAAAATAAATTCAAATTCACTAAAAATCTAAGTAGCTTGCATAAGACCATCATACAATTTTATAAATAAGATTGTATGATTTGATCATGACTTAATGATTGTAGTTAATACAGCCATTTCCTTGGAGTTTTATCTCTAGATTATTTATTTATTTATTTATTTATTTATTTATTTATTTATTTATTCGGTGGTACCAGGGATCAAACTCAGGATCTTGTGCTTGCCAGCAAACATTTATTCCACTGAGCTATCCCCCTGCCCCCATATCTCTGGATTAGATGCAATAAAAATCCTTGCAAATTTTCTTTTGCTGAATAATTTCAACTATGATAAACTAATGGATAGTATTGAAAGGATATAATAATATACAGTAGCTTATTTAATAAAGGTTTCTATTATTGGTTCTAACTGTCCATGCAGTAACTGGAGCAACTCTACCCTTGGTATTTCTACTATTAATTTCTTGAGCTCTGAGCTTTGAAACCATCTCCCCAAAGCAGCCTGGCCAGTAGAGGATGTAGCTTCTGTTCCTCGGGGATCAGTGCTGATGTCATTAGAGAGTAATGGGGAATTTTCTTAAGGGGATTTTAGTACGCAACTATCTCAGGCAAGGCCGGGTGGTGGAGCTTGTCCCCAAAATGCCTTTTGACTAGGTCTTTGTGGCCTTGTTCCTATATTTGTTCACTGGGCCTTTGTCTTCTTTGGCAGACTTTAGAGTATGTTTCTTCTCCTCCACTGGCAGCAGAATGAGGCTCCCAGAGAAGCAGTGGCCAATGCACTCTTCTCAAGATGTTGGACAAAGAGTCCATTTCCCTCCTAATTTATATCTCTTACAGGCAAAAAGTCACAAAGTGCTGTCTGGCTGAAAAATATTAAGCAAGTCTCCTCAGAAGTGCTACTAAACTTGAGGGATATTTTCCTCTTCCAGAACTCTGTGGCTACAAGAATAAGATAAGTAGAGAAATTCTTCAGCCTTCGGTTTTCATACACCCAGCAGGATATTTATCATCTCTGTTTCCTGGTCCCTGAAGCTCAGTGCTAACTAGATGTCCTCCTACATTTTCAAATGACCTTGATTCAGAGGCGCAGAAACAATGAACGACAACTACGGACATGTATTCACTCCCTCACTTTCCTGACCCATCCCTTTTTAACCACAGCTCATGCACTTGGTCCCTTAACAGGAAGTTCTCCAAGACTTGCAGTGCAGTAGGGAAAAAATGAAAATAAGAAAGAGGTACCACTTGTCTGAACGGCCCTCAGGATGCAGGCATTCCACCTCATGATGAGGACGAGGGGGAGCAGCCCCAGCATAAGGGCCATTCTGAGCCATAGTTCCATGGCGTTGAGGTCCCTGTTCCATTAGGTTGCTTTTGTAAGTGAGTGGCGTGGAAATGACGTGTGGTCTTGAAGCACTGTCAGGCACAACAGTGTCTCCGCTTCTGGTGAAGACTTCAAACAATAACCTTCTCCCTGCGTCAGTGCATCCCTGGATGGAACCTTGGCGCTGATCTTCACAGTTACACCAGTGGTCACAGCTCACTGTTGTAAAGAATGGGGGCTCAAATCATATTAATACATTTGATGGGTTCTTATTAATTAGAGATATTAGCACTTGGTGATGGAAATAATTTCATTTGTATGCTGAGAAATACAACATTGTCTCTGATTCAATACACATAAATATATTTACCACTAAGACTTTAAAATGTGTTCTATGTCTCAATGTGATCTGAACTTAAACAAATTTAACGTAATTTTCAGTTTAGTATTCTTTAACATGTAATCATCAAGAATAGCATACATAATGTTGCTGTTGCCTGCCTAGTTTATATCAATTATGGGCAATTTTCCAATTTTTTATTATCTTGAATTGCTGTTGCAAGTTGTTTGATTTTTCAGAGCGACAGCTTTTATAATCAAGAAATGTGCCTACTTTTCTATGTGGCACCTAGGCCCCTAACACAAAGCCAGGGAAAGAGCACTCTAAATATATTTCTACTTGAAATATTTGTGTTTCCCTTTAGCTTTCAGACATGATGTGCAAGAACTACTTTCTGTGAAATCATTTCATTCTTTTGCATTCATCTAAATCCAATTATTAAGACGTCTCTGCTCTGCGTCAATAAGATGTACAGTGTCATCATTCACCAGCTGACTTCTTTACTGGCTTTGGCTTTGTCATTTCTAAAACAAACTGCTAAGAGACAAAGTAATAGGAGTACTAAAAATATATTGCTTATAGGAGCTGTTGTTATTGAGGACAAAGGGGAAGGGAGCTTATACATTTCCCAGAAATATTAATAATTTAAGCTTCCCTTAAATTAGAATCACCTTGTAGCTGAAGTTGCTTGTTAAAAAAGTTTTGCTATATCCACTATTTGAAGCTTTGTTATTCTACTCAATCACAGGTGATGTACGGATCCAAAGTTTGCAAAATGTATTTCTTGTGATGGGTCAACACATGGACATTGCTCATGTACATTAAGTTAAACTAGTAATGATAGTAGCTGCAAAACTTTGTTTATGTGTAAGAAATCAAAACCTTTATTAGCACGTTAGAAAATGTTCGCTTAACATCTGTATCTGGAACTTGCATGAAGTGGTAATTTTTGCTTCTACTGTTTCATTCGTTTATTTTTTAAAGAACAAAAGCCATGTCCTGGATATTGAATACATAAGAACCCGTATCACATTCTGTGACCCCTGGCTGCTTCTAAAGCTGGACTGCAGACTCATGAGAAAAGCCGAAGGCCCTGCTTGCCAGTGTGGAAAACTGCATTTGTTGTGAGATGCGTTCAGTGATAATTCTCTGGCATAAAGCTGTTTTGGGGGTGCTCACATCCACCCCCTCATTAATTTCGTCATCATTTTCAAAGGTGTGATTTCAGGTGTTAATTATTCAATCTTTCCTTTTTCTTTTAGCTGACTAACACACTCAACAGTAGTATTATCTACTATACTCAACAGTGGTATTATCTACTATTTTCCTACTAAAATCCATTACCCCGTCCCAGGAAGCATATGTACTTTTAGAAAGGTTGAGTTGAAAATCTATTTGCTCTCACTTTTCTTGTGACTCATATAATTTTGCTTGTTTTTTTTTTTCTTTCTTCTCTTTTGTTTTTTGTATGAGGGATCAAACTCAAAGGCAGGCACTTAAGCCACTGAGCTATCTTCCCAACCCCTCATGCATAATTTTGAAAGCACTGTATAATTGGAATTCTCCATTCTATTTGTGAAGAAAATGTCTGAAACAGGGTTCTGTTCAGACCTAGGCAGGTTTGTATCATCATAGAATGATTCAACACACTGTGCTGGGAATCTGCTACCCCACAAATACAAAAGTTCCAGGCTGGCCTTGAAGGACATTCAGCAACAGTATTGTCTCAGTTGGAGAGTGACAGACAGCTACGATTAGACCAGAACTCCAGTAAGCCTGAATACGAAGAAAAAAAGAATGACTTCTTTGTATGTGTTCTATTGGTACAAAGTTATACTTAACACTGGGTAATTTAATTTGCAAAGATCAGAAATTTATACCTTAGAATTTTGGAGACAGAGAAATAAAAGATTGAGAGGTCATATCTGATGAGGGATTTTTCTTGAATTGTAACATTGCAGAAGGCAAAACAGCACTCAAGCTCTATTAGGTCGCTCCTCTTCTGCCACCAACCTTACACTGGGGTTTTAACCTCATGACTTCATCTAACCCTAACGGCCCCACTCCAAATACCAGCAGCAGATGGATTTGGTGATTACCTTCCCAACATATGAATCTCTGGGAGACACATTCAGACAACAGTGAGGAGGGACGAGTGACTCAAAGTTTCCGGAGCCTTTAGCAAGCAAGTGGTAGGGGAAGAGATGGTGGCCACAGTGGGTCACGCGGGCTGATACGGGTGATCTACGCTTCAGCGTCCTCCTGAGTAACGCTGACGTAGGCTGATCACACTTTCCTGCAGAGACACTTTCTTCGATTCTCATTTTTCCCGTGTAGCATTATAATAAATCTCTTTTACATGATATAGACTTTTCATCTTTACCATA
>NW_004524633.1:10468268-10473148 GCF_000260255.1 Octodon degus
CTCCTGTGAGGTGGCGGGAAAGGTGAAAGGAAATTGCACCTTGGGCTGGTTTGGAGAAGAAGAGGGGAGGTGGGAAGGTGAGCTGTTGTTTTAAGGGCTTCAGCCGTATTAGATGACCACCATAATAATTCAGCAATTCATACGAGGGCCAGAACCCATCAGCACTTATGCAAAATACTACCTTTATCTTCAGTATTGTTTCTGAATCTCCATTTCTGTAAGTAACATTTATGAAACATTCAATACAGAGTGGAACCATACTGCCTTTTGAAACAGATACTGTGATACATCACCCATTTCCCTGGGCCCTTCAATTTAAGTGGATATGGTTCTTTCTGACATCACTCTGACAGCAGAAGCTCAACTAGTCCTTCACATAGACCATAAACTATCCAAGATCACCCTGAACCAATTGTTGAGTGAGAGCTGCTAAGTGTGTAGACCAATTTCTTCACCCTTCCAGTGGGACATTTATACTTTGGGTACTGTGTGTTATGTAGAGTCTCCCAGATATTTCTAATGATGCAGAGCCCTAGTTACTATGAAAAGTCTTGTTTATCCTATATTGACTTTTGTCTTTTGCTGATAGTTTCTTGACTTTTCTTGTCTCTGTGTTTATTTTCAGAAACCCAATCTATTGTGTTTCACACCCCTTAAATGCCATTTCATACTTGAGGCTTAGAGAAGATCTTCATATGCTTTATTGATGCCACTTCTATAAGAGTAATAAGTACATCTCCTTTAGTTAATATAAAAAGGACTACAGACTTTCCTACATAAGCAAGAGTTTCTCATCACTACTTTCATCAAAGTATAGTATATTCAAATACATGTACACTTAAAATTGTCTTCTCTCTTCTTTTTAAAAATTAAACCAGAACAAACGATTTCTAACTTAGGTTATGGTAGGCAGGGGCATCCCAGTAGGAAAACTTACTTTGTCATGTCCACTTCAGCTATTTCCCTCATACTTTAAACATAACGTTTCAAAGTCCTACCTAGAGCTTCTTATTGAATAGATGTGGATATCAAAACAACAAGCGTCTTTGCCTTATATAAAAATACATGTTTAGGGCTGGCCCAAGAGCTCAGTGGACTAAAGCACCTGCTTAGGCAGAGCACAGTGACTGGGGTTCCATCCATCAGCCTGCTGTGCTGGTCTGGCCCCCAGGGTGCACTGAGACCTTGATTGACACTGGGCATGGTGGCGTGGGCCTGTAATCCCAGCACTTGGGAGGGAGAAAACAGGAGGATCATACAAGTCCGATCTATGTAATAAGACTCTGTAGACCCTGCCCTAAATACAGGAAGAAAAAAATACATGTTTAAAGTGCCCTTGAATATAGAATAGGTTTTACTTATTTGCAATGACTTCAAAATAATTCTGAATGACCTGTTGATGTGTTTAGTGTAATTAATTCTCCATATTTAGCATCCTTGTTGAGGAGTTAGTGGCGTACGATAAACCATAAATCTTCACATATACGATTGTTGTTTCTCTACTGAAAGATAGTCATACAATTATAACTATAACTACAAACAAACAGAAGTGTATATTCCTCTCACCAATCCCTGTTTGAACTTGTGCCGTTTGTCTTTCGCACTCTTCCATGCTCAGGCAAACACTGACCTCAACTTATAATTTAAATAAATTTTCCATTTTCATCTGGCTTCTTCTACATGGCATATTTCCACTGAGGCTAAGCCATGCAGCATCTTGTGTCAATGGCCAGTTTCTCTTATTATTTCTCTCTTACTATTATTGCTGAATACCATTGCATTACATGGCTAATTGATCCATTGGATTGCTGGTATTTATGTTATTTACACTTCTGCTTTTTTGCCTGTTATACATGAGCTACAATAAACAGTTAGGTATGTGTCCTTTGTAAGAACATTATTGGTCTTAGTTAAAAACTAGAAAATGATTAGCTGAATCACATGGTAGTTATGTTTTTGATATTTGTTTAGGAGATGTCTAAGCTGTTTTCCAAATGGACTCTCAGGAAGAGCTGGCCTGATACCTCAGTGGACTAAAGCGCCTGCTTAGGCAGAGCACAGATGCTGGGTGAGATTCAATCCCACGGTGTTGGCCCTGCCTGTGGGGTGCACTGAAATAGCGATTGAGACTGGGCATGGTGGCATGGGCCTGTAATCCCGACTTGGGAGGGAGAAAACAGGAGGATCATACAAGTCTGATCTATGTAGTGAGACCTGTAGACCCTGTAGGTCACGTACTAAATACATAAAAAACAAATGGACTATAGTATATTATATTTTCAGGCCAGCCAAATAGCTCAGCAGATTAAAACATCTGCTTAAGCAGATACAGGGGCCGTGAGTTCAATCTCCAGGCCTGCCATGCTGGCCCCACACTCAGGGGGCACTGAGAAGGTGATTGAGACTAGGCCTGGAGGTGTGCACCTGTAATCCCAGCACTTGGGAGGCTGTAAACAGGAGGATTACTATGAGTCCAATCTATGCAGCGAGACCCTGTATACTCTGTACCCCCTGTCTTAAAATACAAAGAAAACCAAATAATAGTACGCTATATTTTCATCATCAGTGTAAAAGAGTTACAGTTTTTGTATTTCTTTATCAATATGTGGTACAATAAAAGGTAATTTTGTTTAATTTTAGCAATTTAATATACATGTTATGTTATTTCACTGTCGTGATACTTTTTAATTGGGAAATATATAAGTTTTACTGTGCTCATTTGCTTCCAATCTTCCTATCATATATATTTCTTTCTAACTACTTTAACTGTTGGGGTATCTGTTCTTTTACTTTATTGACTTTAAGAATGGAATGTCTCCTGATTATTGAGTATGAGCATTCTTTTTATATTCTAGACTAAAAGCATTTATCAGTTTTTATTTTAGGAGTTTTTTTCTTCCACTCTATGACTTCTATAGTCTTTCTCTTAAAATTTTGCGAAGAAGTTTTTTTTTAATTTGATGAAGGAAAGATAAATTGTTACATACTTTGACTTATTGTCATATTTAAAAATTCTTAGCTTAAGTAAACATCATAAATTTCTTCCTATAATTTGTCAATAATTAATATGCATTCTAACTTGACATACATGATGTACTTTATATGTAGAATTTTGTGTTTTTAACTTTTATCCTTACATTGTTTTTCATATGAAGAGCCAAGTGTTGAAATAACTATTCTCTCTCTCTCTCTCTCTCTCTCTCTCTCTCTCTCTCTCTCAGTACTGGGGCTTGAACTCAGGACCTTATGCTTGCCAAGCAGGTGTTTACACTGCTGAGCTGAGCTATTTCCCAGCCCAACTATCACTTCTCCATTGTGTTTCTTCTGTACTTTGCCCAAAGTCAGCTGTCCACATATAGGTGGATCAGGTATGTCTCTTTAACTTCTCACAGCTGTCTCTAGATGTAAGTACACACTTTAGACAGAACACTGCACTTTTTGCTCATGATTATTTTTTTAAAAAGCCTCTAAATAGCATTTATTTTGGCTTATTTTATTACAGTACCTTATTAGAAAAATCCAAGATAGTATTTATTTTCCTTTCCAAAATTATACTTTTGATTTCCATTTATTTTTCACTTTCCACAAAACAAACCCTACTATATTTTAGATAGAAATTTCATTAAGAGGGTAGAAAAATTTGGACACAGTTGACATCTTAATGATTTGAAGCTGCCGACTTACGTGCCAGGCTTTTCTTTCTATTTATAAGGTTATCTGTCTTAGTCTGTGGTACTATAACAACATACCCAAAGATGAGTAGTTCGTAAGGAACATCAATTTACTTCGAAAAGCTCCGAAGAATACAAAGTCCAGGAAATCTCTGGCAGATGTGGTGTGTGCAGAGGTCCTTGCTCTGCTTACTGGATGGTCCCAATTTCCATCTTCCAGGGAGGACCAGTGCTGTGTGCTCACATGGCAACAAGGGGGAGGGCACAAAGACAGGAGCTCCTTCCCTCCAGGGCTTTCACTGGGCTCAGGGTCTCTTGCAGGCTAGGAGCCCGCATAACTTACTCACTTCTGCCCTCTTCACTTTCTTCTTGCTGACATGCACAGGTAAAGACGGAGACATTTGGCTTGGCTTGTAGTTAGCACCACTGATCAGCTTCCTCCAAGAGAAAGACATCATGGCAAGGGCCATTGGCACATGCAGCTCTGGCTTCCCCTCTGGATGAATTCACTAGGGAGCATACTGACTCCTGCCAGGAGCACCCTCCAAAGTGCAACTTCTGAAATGTTGGGCATATTCCCGATACAAACCATAACAATTCCCCTCATGTCTTCACCTGTTAACACCACCACAATGAGTCTTAAGCTTCTACATAACTTTGGAGGTGACAGACTTTCAAAATGCAGCATCATCTTTAAATTTGGGAGAAATATTTTATAGTTTTTAGTGCACAGAACTATAAAAGTTAATTTTAGGTCTTTTACATTTTTTTAAATTTTTCTTTATGGGGAGAACAAGAGTTAGTCCCTCTGTCCAGCACCCCAATATCTCTGCAATGCTCAGACAATAACAGAATTCACCAGTTCTGGTGCATTGATGAGTCTGGGACATTCTATATGCATGGGGACAATGTGGATGCCAGCTGGCCTGGTACGTGACATAACTACCTCTGCCCACCTGCCTCCTGACTACAAACAAGTAGAAAAAACAAAACTACCTGCTTTTCCCTAGGAGGAAACGACTTTGTAGAGACTTCAGAATGTTTGACTGCATGAACTGATGATTTTTTCCTACATAAGGCCCACCGTGAAGGGCTTGAGTTGTTCTTTTTCTAATGCATAGACTCCAGCACAGATTGTCAAATAAATGAAGACTGAAGTAAAGATACTACAAACCAATATCAGAAAAGAAATCTCCAGAAAGTGAACTT